>NW_027641083.1:0-600000 GCF_949752795.1 Hyperoodon ampullatus
AGCCACCCACCGGGAATCAATATAGATCCGGAACCAAAATTTTGGACTTGCGGTCAGCTCACCAAAAACGAGTTGAAAAATGGAGCTCAGGGGCACAGCAATTCACAAACTGGCCGAGTAATAAAGGACAACTATCGTCCAAAAATCTGTTGAGGGAAGGCAACGAGGCGGACTTGAAAGCGAGGCAGAATAGCAGGAAACAGATTTCAAGAGGTACGTTGGAATCGCCTTTAAAGCACAGGAAGAGGGGCACAACTTCGACAATGATGAACTTGGCCAAAAAGGGCGTATGCGTTTTCTCCTGAATATATTCAGGAGAAAACGCATACGCCCTTTTTGGCCAAGCAAGCAAGCGGGCAATGCAAATCTGCACTACAAAGAAGTATCACTTCCCACCGGTCAAAAGGGACATCCACAAAATGTGTAAAAACCAGAAAGGCAAGACAGGCCCTGGAGAACAGGGAGCCTTGTTATGCTGATGGGCGGGATGTAAATTGCCAACTGCCTCTCTGGAGGAGTGCATTGTGTTCCCTAAAACAAGTAAACAACAGAGCTACAGAGCCAAGGGCACTTCCAGTCTAGGGAATATACCTTGGGAAAACTGAAAATCAAAAAGACACAGCCACCCCAAAATTTAGGGCTGCACTGCTTACAAGGACCTCCACTTGGGTACACCTTAAATATCCCAGGAAATATAAAAATGGTTCAAAAAATTGTGGTACTTACGTACGATGGAATATCCCTCAGCCATGAAATCAATGTCATAAGACCAGTAGCAGCAAAATGGGTGGATTCAGGTACGATGATTCTAAGTGAAATAAGTCACACAGAAAAAGAAACTTATCATAAGATATCACTTATGAAGATCCTGTAAACATGGCTACACTTGAACTGAGTTAGGAAAGAGAACAGTGTCTCACATTTAGAAAACACTCTTATGCCTGCTTAAGGGGGAAGGAGAGGTGGGGTGATGCATAAAACCAGGGTTTGATATAAGCACAGGTACCGTTCCAAAAACCAACTATGGAATAGACAAGACCTACACCTTCCTCAGTGAAAGGGACTCAAAACCCCATATTTCCCGCAGAGGAATATATCTGACTAGTAAGAATCTTAAAACCTATGTATTGATATGTCTCCGTAAGGGAATCAAGTGTGTCTAGACTGGGATAAATATGGCAGCGAGAATCAGCTCAAACCCACTATAAAAAGGAATTTCAAAAATAAAACAAAAAAACTGGGAAATTCTTTACAATTCCTTCAGGGTCTCTGATGAAACCTGAAATGACCCTATCTACAATGACAGCTGGATGTGGCATAAGGCTGGACACTTGGGACTGAGAGGATTGGTGAGATTGGGTGAGCAAATGCAGACCCTTTAAAGCAATAATGCATGGCACACATTCCATGGGTCCCAACTCTCCAGGTTGAAGGGAATATTACTACAGATATAACATGTACGGGAATCCTAGAGAACGGACACACTGTGAATACGAAAGGTTTCTAAAACTCAACGAATAGTCCCTCTCCGGGTGCTCCGGTTTGACTTTCCATCTGCTTTATTATCAACCTCCCAACTTGGAGAGACAGCCCCTTTAACCTCCTGGTTCGCACAGGTTGCCAATTTGGCAGAGGATGAAAGGGAAGAGGGAGAACCAATGAGAGAGTAGCTGTTAGGCATTTGGACAGGCACATATCACTGTAATTTCCCGGCAGGAAGAAGAATTAACCAAAGTCTCAGCCACCCACCGGGAATCAGTATAGATCCTGAAACAAAATTTTGGACTTGCGGTCAGCTCACCAAAAACGAGTTGAAAAATGGAGCTCAGGGGCACAGCAATTCACAAACTGGCCGAGTAATAAAGGACAACTATCGTCCAAAAATCTGTTGAGGGAAGGCAACGAGGCGGACTTGAAAGCGAGGCAGAACAGCAGGAAACAGATTTCAAGAGGTACGCTGGAATCGCCTTTAAAGCACAGGAAGAGGGGCACAACTTCGACAATGATGCACTTGGCCAAAAAGGGCGTATTCGTTTTCTCCTGAATATATTCAGGAGAAAACGCATACGCCCTTTTTGGCCAAGCAAGCAAGCGGGCAATGCAAATCTGCACTACAAAGATGTATCACTTCCCACCGATCAAAAGGGACATCCACAAAATGTGTAAAAACCAGAAAGGCAAGACAGGCCCTGGAGAACAGGGAGCCTTGTTATGCTGATGGGCGGGATGTAAATTGCCAACTGCCTCTCTGGAGGAGTGCATTGTGTTCCCTAAAACAAGTAAACAACAGAGCTACAGAGCCAAGGGCACTTCCAGTCTAGGGAATATACCTTGGGAAAACTGAAAATCAAAAAGACACAGCCACCCCAAAATTTAGGGCTGCACTGCTTACAAGGACCTCCACTTGGGTACACCTTAAATATCCCAGGAAATATAAAAATGGTTCAAAAAATTGTGGTACTTACGTACGATGGAATATCCCTCAGCCATGAAATCAATGTCATAAGACCAGTAGCAGCAAAATGGGTGGATTCAGGTACGATGATTCTAAGTGAAATAAGTCACACAGAAAAAGAAACTTATCATAAGATATCACTTATGAAGATCCTGTAAACATGGCTACACTTGAACTGAGTTAGGAAAGAGAACAGTGTCTCACATTTAGAAAAGACTCTTATGCCTGCTTAAGGGGGAAGGAGAGGTGGGGTGATGCATTAAACCAGAGTTTGATATAAGCACAGGTACCGTTCCAAAAACCAACTATGGAATAGACAAGACCTACACCTTCCTCAGTGAAAGGGACTCAAAACCCCATATTTCCCGCAGAGGAATATATCTGACTAGTAAGAATCTTAAAACCTATGTATTGATATGTCTCCGTAAGGGAATCAAGTGTGTCTAGACTGGGATAAATATGGCAGCGAGAATCAGCTCAAACCCACTATAAAAAGGAATTTCAAAAATAAAACAAAAAAACTGGGAAATTCTTTACAATTCCTTCAGGGTCTCTGATGAAACCTGAAATGCCCCTATCTACAATGACAGCTGGATGTGGCATAAGGCTGGACACTTGGGACTGAGAGGATTGGTGAGATTGGGTGAGCAAATGCAGACCCTTTAAAGCAATAATGCATGGCACACATTCCATGGGTCCCAACTCTCCAGGTTGAAGGGAATATTACTACAGATATAACATGTACGGGAATCCTAGAGAACGGACACACTGTGAATACGAAAGGTTTCTAAAACTCAACGAATAGTCCCTCTCCTGGTGCTCCGGTTTGACTTTCCATCTGCTTTATTATCAACCTCCCAACTTGGAGAGACAGCCCCTTTAACCTCCTGGTTCGCACAGGTTGCCAATTTGGCAGAGGATGAAAGGGAAGAGGGAGAACCAATGAGAGAGTAGCTGTTAGGCATTTGGACGGGCACATATCACTGTAATTTGCCGGCAGGAAGAAGAATTAACCAAAGTCTCAGCCACCCACCGGGAATCAGTATAGATCCTGAACCAAAATTTTGGACTTGCGGTCAGCTCACCAAAAACGAGTTGAAAAATGGAGCTCAGGGGCACAGCAATTCACAAACTGGCCGAGTAATAAAGGACAACAATCGTCCAAAAATCTGTTGAGGGAAGGCAACGAGGCGGACTTGAAAGCGAGGCAGAATAGCAGGAAACAGATTTCAAGAGGTACGTTGGAATCGCCTTTAAAGCACAGGAGGAGGGGCACAACTTCGACAATGATGCACTTGGCCAAAAAGGGCGTATGCGTTTTCTCCTGAATATATTCAGGAGAAAACGCATACGCCCTTTTTGGCCAAGCAAGCAAGCGGGCAATGCAAATCTGCACTACAAAGAAGTATCACTTCCCACCGGTCAAAAGGGACATCCACAAAATGTGTAAAAACCAGAAAGGCAAGACAGGCCCTGGAGAACAGGGAGCCTTGTTATGCTGATGGGCGGGATGTAAATTGCCAACTGCCTCTCTGGAGGAGTGCATTGTGTTCCCTAAAACAAGTAAACAACAGAGCTACAGAGCCAAGGGCACTTCCAGTCTAGGGAATATACCTTGGGAAAACTGGAAATCAAAAAGACACAGCCACCCCAAAATTTAGGGCTGCACTGCTTACAAGGACCTCAACTTGGGTACACCTTAAATATCCCAGGAAATATAAAAATGGTTCAAAAAATTGTGGTACTTACGTACGATGGAATATCCCTCAGCCATGAAATCAATGTCATAAGACCAGTAGCAGCAAAATGGGTGGATTCAGGTACGATGATTCTAAGTGAAATAAGTCACACAGAAAAAGAAACTTATCATAAGATATCACTTATGAAGATCCTGTAAACATGGCTACACTTGAACTGAGTTAGGAAAGAGAACAGTGTCTCACATTTAGAAAACACTCTTATGCCTGCTTAAGGGGGAAGGAGAGGTGGGGTGATGCATAAAACCAGGGTTTGATATAAGCACAGGTACCGTTCCAAAAACCAACTATGGAATAGACAAGACCTACACCTTCCTCAGTGAAAGGGACTCAAAACCCCATATTTCCCACAGAGGAATATATCTGACTAGTAAGAATCTTAAAACCTATGTATTGATATGTCTCCGTAAGGGAATCAAGTGTGTCTAGACTGGGATAAATATGGCAGCGAGAATCAGCTCAAACCCACTATAAAAAGGAATTTCAAAAATAAAACAAAAAAACTGGGAAATTCTTTACAATTCCTTCAGGGTCTCTGATGAAACCTGAAATGACCCTATCTACAATGACAGCTGGATGTGGCATAAGGCTGGACACTTGGGACTGAGAGGATTGGTGAGATTGGGTGAGCAAATGCAGACCCTTTAAAGCAATAATGCATGGCACACATTCCATGGGTCCCAACTCTCCAGGTTGAAGGGAATATTACTACAGATATAACATGTACGGGAATCCTAGAGAACGGACACACTGTGAATACGAAAGGTTTCTAAAACTCAACGAATAGTCCCTCTCCGGGTGCTCCGGTTTGACTTTCCATCTGCTTTATTATCAACCTCCCAACTTGGAGAGACAGCCCCTTTAACCTCCTGGTTCGCACAGGTTGCCAATTTGGCAGAGGATGAAAGGGAAGAGGGAGAACCAATGAGAGAGTAGCTGTTAGGCATTTGGACAGGCACATATCACTGTAATTTCCCGGCAGGAAGAAGAATTAACCAAAGTCTCAGCCACCCACCGGGAATCAGTATAGATCCTGAAACAAAATTTTGGACTTGCGGTCAGCTCACCAAAAACGAGTTGAAAAATGGAGCTCAGGGGCACAGCAATTCACAAACTGGCCGAGTAATAAAGGACAACTATCGTCCAAAAATCTGTTGAGGGAAGGCAACGAGGCGGACTTGAAAGCGAGGCAGAACAGCAGGAAACAGATTTCAAGAGGTACGCTGGAATCGCCTTTAAAGCACAGGAAGAGGGGCACAACTTCGACAATGATGCACTTGGCCAAAAAGGGCGTATTCGTTTTCTCCTGAATATATTCAGGAGAAAACGCATACGCCCTTTTTGGCCAAGCAAGCAAGCGGGCAATGCAAATCTGCACTACAAAGATGTATCACTTCCCACCGATCAAAAGGGACATCCACAAAATGTGTAAAAACCAGAAAGGCAAGACAGGCCCTGGAGAACAGGGAGCCTTGTTATGCTGATGGGCGGGATGTAAATTGCCAACTGCCTCTCTGGAGGAGTGCATTGTGTTCCCTAAAACAAGTAAACAACAGAGCTACAGAGCCAAGGGCACTTCCAGTCTAGGGAATATACCTTGGGAAAACTGAAAATCAAAAAGACACAGCCACCCCAAAATTTAGGGCTGCACTGCTTACAAGGACCTCCACTTGGGTACACCTTAAATATCCCAGGAAATATAAAAATGGTTCAAAAAATTGTGGTACTTACGTACGATGGAATATCCCTCAGCCATGAAATCAATGTCATAAGACCAGTAGCAGCAAAATGGGTGGATTCAGGTACGATGATTCTAAGTGAAATAAGTCACACAGAAAAAGAAACTTATCATAAGATATCACTTATGAAGATCCTGTAAACATGGCTACACTTGAACTGAGTTAGGAAAGAGAACAGTGTCTCACATTTAGAAAAGACTCTTATGCCTGCTTAAGGGGGAAGGAGAGGTGGGGTGATGCATTAAACCAGAGTTTGATATAAGCACAGGTACCGTTCCAAAAACCAACTATGGAATAGACAAGACCTACACCTTCCTCAGTGAAAGGGACTCAAAACCCCATATTTCCCGCAGAGGAATATATCTGACTAGTAAGAATCTTAAAACCTATGTATTGATATGTCTCCGTAAGGGAATCAAGTGTGTCTAGACTGGGATAAATATGGCAGCGAGAATCAGCTCAAACCCACTATAAAAAGGAATTTCAAAAATAAAACAAAAAAACTGGGAAATTCTTTACAATTCCTTCAGGGTCTCTGATGAAACCTGAAATGCCCCTATCTACAATGACAGCTGGATGTGGCATAAGGCTGGACACTTGGGACTGAGAGGATTGGTGAGATTGGGTGAGCAAATGCAGACCCTTTAAAGCAATAATGCATGGCACACATTCCATGGGTCCCAACTCTCCAGGTTGAAGGGAATATTACTACAGATATAACATGTACGGGAATCCTAGAGAACGGACACACTGTGAATACGAAAGGTTTCTAAAACTCAACGAATAGTCCCTCTCCTGGTGCTCCGGTTTGACTTTCCATCTGCTTTATTATCAACCTCCCAACTTGGAGAGACAGCCCCTTTAACCTCCTGGTTCGCACAGGTTGCCAATTTGGCAGAGGATGAAAGGGAAGAGGGAGAACCAATGAGAGAGTAGCTGTTAGGCATTTGGACGGGCACATATCACTGTAATTTGCCGGCAGGAAGAAGAATTAACCAAAGTCTCAGCCACCCACCGGGAATCAGTATAGATCCTGAACCAAAATTTTGGACTTGCGGTCAGCTCACCAAAAACGAGTTGAAAAATGGAGCTCAGGGGCACAGCAATTCACAAACTGGCCGAGTAATAAAGGACAACAATCGTCCAAAAATCTGTTGAGGGAAGGCAACGAGGCGGACTTGAAAGCGAGGCAGAATAGCAGGAAACAGATTTCAAGAGGTACGTTGGAATCGCCTTTAAAGCACAGGAAGAGGGGCACAACTTCGACAATGATGCACTTGGCCAAAAAGGGCGTATGCGTTTTCTCCTGAATATATTCAGGAGAAAACGCATACGCCCTTTTTGGCCAAGCAAGCAAGCGGGCAATGCAAATCTGCACTACAAAGAAGTATCACTTCCCACCGGTCAAAAGGGACATCCACAAAATGTGTAAAAACCAGAAAGGCAAGACAGGCCCTGGAGAACAGGGAGCCTTGTTATGCTGATGGGCGGGATGTAAATTGCCAACTGCCTCTCTGGAGGAGTGCATTGTGTTCCCTAAAACAAGTAAACAACAGAGCTACAGAGCCAAGGGCACTTCCAGTCTAGGGAATATACCTTGGGAAAACTGGAAATCAAAAAGACACAGCCACCCCAAAATTTAGGGCTGCACTGCTTACAAGGACCTCAACTTGGGTACACCTTAAATATCCCAGGAAATATAAAAATGGTTCAAAAAATTGTGGTACTTACGTACGATGGAATATCCCTCAGCCATGAAATCAATGTCATAAGACCAGTAGCAGCAAAATGGGTGGATTCAGGTACGATGATTCTAAGTGAAATAAGTCACACAGAAAAAGAAACTTATCATAAGATATCACTTATGAAGATCCTGTAAACATGGCTACACTTGAACTGAGTTAGGAAAGAGAACAGTGTCTCACATTTAGAAAACACTCTTATGCCTGCTTAAGGGGGAAGGAGAGGTGGGGTGATGCATAAAACCAGAGTTTGATATAAGCACAGGTACCGTTCCAAAAACCAACTATGGAATAGGCAAGACCTACACCTTCCTCAGTGAAAGGGACTCAAAACCCCATATTTCCCGCAGAGGAATATATCTGACTAGTAAGAATCTTAAAACCTATGTATTGATATGTCTCCGTAAGGGAATCAAGTGTGTCTAGACTGGGATAAATATGGCAGCGAGAATCAGCTCAAACCCACTATAAAAAGGAATTTCAAAAATAAAACAAAAAAACTGGGAAATTCTTTACAATTCCTTCAGGGTCTCTGATGAAACCTGAAATGACCCTATCTACAATGACAGCTGGATGTGGCATAAGGCTGGACACTTGGGACTGAGAGGATTGGTGAGATTGGGTGAGCAAATGCAGACCCTTTAAAGCAATAATGCATGGCACACATTCCATGGGTCCCAACTCTCCAGGTTGAAGGGAATATTACTACAGATATAACATGTACGGGAATCCTAGAGAACGGACACACTGTGAATACGAAAGGTTTCTAAAACTCAACGAATAGTCCCTCTCCTGGTGCTCCGGTTTGACTTTCCATCTGCTTTATTATCAACCTCCCAACTTGGAGAGACAGCCCCTTTAACCTCCTGGTTCGCACAGGTTGCCAATTTGGCAGAGGATGAAAGGGAAGAGGGAGAACCAATGAGAGAGTAGCTGTTAGGCATTTGGACAGGCACATATCACTGTAATTTCCCGGCAGGAAGAAGAATTAACCAAAGTCTCAGCCACCCACTGGGAATCAATATAGATCCGGAACCAAAATTTTGGACTTGCGGTCAGCTCACCAAAAACGAGTTGAAAAATGGAGCTCAGGAGCACAGCAATTCACAAACTGGCCGAGTAATAAAGGACAACTATCGTCCAAAAATCTGTTGAGGGAAGGCAACGAGGCGGACTTGAAAGCGAGGCAGAATAGCAGGAAACAGATTTCAAGAGGTACGTTGGAATCGCCTTTAAAGCACAGGAAGAGGGGCACAACTTCGACAATGATGAACTTGGCCAAAAAGGGCGTATGCGTTTTCTCCTGAATATATTCAGGAGAAAACGCATACGCCCTTTTTGGCCAAGCAAGCAAGCGGGCAATGCAAATCTGCACTACAAAGAAGTATCACTTCCCACTGGTCAAAAGGGACATCCACAAAATGTGTAAAAACCAGAAAGGCAAGACAGGCCCTGGAGAACAGGGAGCCTTGTTATGCTGATGGGCGGGATGTAAATTGCCAACTGCCTCTCTGGAGGAGTGCATTGTGTTCCCTAAAACAAGTAAACAACAGAGCTACAGAGCCAAGGGCACTTCCAGTCTAGGGAATATACCTTGGGAAAACTGAAAATCAAAAAGACACAGCCACCCCAAAATTTAGGGCTGCACTGCTTACAAGGACCTCCACTTGGGTACACCTTAAATATCCCAGGAAATATAAAAATGGTTCAAAAAATTGTGGTACTTACGTACGATGGAATATCCCTCAGCCATGAAATCAATGTCATAAGACCAGTAGCAGCAAAATGGGTGGATTCAGGTACGATGATTCTAAGTGAAATAAGTCACACAGAAAAAGAAACTTATCATAAGATATCACTTATGAAGATCCTGTAAACATGGCTACACTTGAACTGAGTTAGGAAAGAGAACAGTGTCTCACATTTACAAAACACTCTTATGCCTGCTTAAGGGGGAAGGAGAGGTGGGGTGATGCATAAAACCAGGGTTTGATATAAGCACAGGTACCGTTCCAAAAACCAACTATGGAATAGACAAGACCTACACCTTCCTCAGTGAAAGGGACTCAAAACCCCATATTTCCCGCAGAGGAATATATCTGACTAGTAAGAATCTTAAAACCTATGTATTGATATGTCTCCGTAAGGGAATCAAGTGTGTCTAGACTGGGATAAATATGGCAGCGAGAATCAGCTCAAACCCACTATAAAAAGGAATTTCAAAAATAAAACAAAAAAACTGGGAAATTCTTTACAATTCCTTCAGGGTCTCTGATGAAACCTGAAATGACCCTATCTACAATGACAGCTGGATGTGGCATAAGGCTGGACACTTGGGACTGAGAGGATTGGTGAGATTGGGTGAGCAAATGCAGACCCTTTAAAGCAATAATGCATGGCACACATTCCATGGGTCCCAACTCTCCAGGTTGAAGGGAATATTACTACAGATATAACATGTACGGGAATCCTAGAGAACGGACACACTGTGAATACGAAAGGTTTCTAAAACTCAACGAATAGTCCCTCTCCTGGTGCTCCGGTTTGACTTTCCATCTGCTTTATTATCAACCTCCCAACTTGGAGAGACAGCCCCTTTAACCTCCTGGTTCGCACAGGTTGCCAATTTGGCAGAGGATGAAAGGGAAGAGGGAGAACCAATGAGAGAGTAGCTGTTAGGCATTTGGACGGGCACATATCACTGTAATTTGCCGGCAGGAAGAAGAATTAACCAAAGTCTCAGCCACCCCCCGGGAATCAGTATAGATCCTGAACCAAAATTTTGGACTTGCGGTCAGCTCACCAAAAACGAGTTGAAAAATGGAGCTCAGGGGCACAGCAATTCACAAACTGGCCGAGTAATAAAGGACAACAATCGTCCAAAAATCTGTTGAGGGAAGGCAACGAGGCGGACTTGAAAGCGAGGCAGAATAGCAGGAAACAGATTTCAAGAGGTACGTTGGAATCGCCTTTAAAGCACAGGAAGAGGGGCACAACTTCGACAATGATGCACTTGGCCAAAAAGGGCGTATGCGTTTTCTCCTGAATATATTCAGGAGAAAACGCATACGCCCTTTTTGGCCAAGCAAGCAAGCGGGCAATGCAAATCTGCACTACAAAGAAGTATCACTTCCCACTGGTCAAAAGGGACATCCACAAAATGTGTAAAAACCAGAAAGGCAAGACAGGCCCTGGAGAACAGGGAGCCTTGTTATGCTGATGGGCGGGATGTAAATTGCCAACTGCCTCTCTGGAGGAGTGCATTGTGTTCCCTAAAACAAGTAAACAACAGAGCTACAGAGCCAAGGGCACTTCCAGTCTAGGGAATATACCTTGGGAAAACTGAAAATCAAAAAGACACAGCCACCCCAAAATTTAGGGCTGCACTGCTTACAAGGACCTCAACTTGGGTACACCTTAAATATCCCAGGAAATATAAAAATGGTTCAAAAAATTGTGGTACTTACGTACGATGGAATATCCCTCAGCCATGAAATCAATGTCATAAGACCAGTAGCAGCAAAATGGGTGGATTCAGGTACGATGATTCTAAGTGAAATAAGTCACACAGAAAAAGAAACTTATCATAAGATATCACTTATGAAGATCCTGTAAACATGGCTACACTTGAACTGAGTTAGGAAAGAGAACAGTGTCTCACATTTAGAAAACACTCTTATGCCTGCTTAAGGGGGAAGGAGAGGTGGGGTGATGCATAAAACCAGAGTTTGATATAAGCACCGGTACCGTTCCAAAAACCAACTATGGAATAGACAAGACCTACACCTTCCTCAGTGAAAGGGACTCAAAACCCCATATTTCCCGCAGAGGAATATATCTGACTAGTAAGAATCTTAAAAGCTACGTATTGATATGTCTCCGTAAGGGAATCAAGTGTGTCTAGACTGGGATAAATATGGCAGCGAGAATCAGCTCAAACCCACTATAAAAAGGAATTTCAAAAATAAAACAAAAAAACTGGGAAATTCTTTACAATTCCTTCAGGGTCTCTGATGAAACCTGAAATGACCCTATCTACAATGACAGCTGGATGTGGCATAAGGCTGGACACTTGGGACTGAGAGGATTGGTGAGATTGGGTGAGCAAATGCAGACCCTTTAAAGCAATAATGCATGGCACACATTCCATGGGTCCCAACTCTCCAGGTTGAAGGGAATATTACTACAGATATAACATGTACGGGAATCCTAGAGAACGGACACACTGTGAATACGAAAGGTTTCTAAAACTCAACGAATAGTCCCTCTCCTGGTGCTCCGGTTTGACTTTCCATCTGCTTTATTATCAACCTCCCAACTTGGAGAGACAGCCCCTTTAACCTCCTGGTTCGCACAGGTTGCCAATTTGGCAGAGGATGAAAGGGAAGAGGGAGAACCAATGAGAGAGTAGCTGTTAGGCATTTGGACAGGCACATATCACTGTAATTTCCCGGCAGGAAGAAGAATTAACCAAAGTCTCAGCCACCCACCGGGAATCAATATAGATCCGGAACCAAAATTTTGGACTTGCGGTCAGCTCACCAAAAACGAGTTGAAAAATGGAGCTCAGGGGCACAGCAATTCACAAACTGGCCGAGTAATAAAGGACAACTATCGTCCAAAAATCTGTTGAGGGAAGGCAACGAGGCGGACTTGAAAGCGAGGCAGAATAGCAGGAAACAGATTTCAAGAGGTACGTTGGAATCGCCTTTAAAGCACAGGAAGAGGGGCACAACTTCGACAATGATGAACTTGGCCAAAAAGGGCGTATGCGTTTTCTCCTGAATATATTCAGGAGAAAACGCATACGCCCTTTTTGGCCAAGCAAGCAAGCGGGCAATGCAAATCTGCACTACAAAGAAGTATCACTTCCCACTGGTCAAAAGGGACATCCACAAAATGTGTAAAAACCAGAAAGGCAAGACAGGCCCTGGAGAACAGGGAGCCTTGTTATGCTGATGGGCGGGATGTAAATTGCCAACTGCCTCTCTGGAGGAGTGCATTGTGTTCCCTAAAACAAGTAAACAACAGAGCTACAGAGCCAAGGGCACTTCCAGTCTAGGGAATATACCTTGGGAAAACTGAAAATCAAAAAGACACAGCCACCCCAAAATTTAGGGCTGCACTGCTTACAAGGACCTCCACTTGGGTACACCTTAAATATCCCAGGAAATATAAAAATGGTTCAAAAAATTGTGGTACTTACGTACGATGGAATATCCCTCAGCCATGAAATCAATGTCATAAGACCAGTAGCAGCAAAATGGGTGGATTCAGGTACGATGATTCTAAGTGAAATAAGTCACACAGAAAAAGAAACTTATCATAAGATATCACTTATGAAGATCCTGTAAACATGGCTACACTTGAACTGAGTTAGGAAAGAGAACAGTGTCTCACATTTAGAAAACACTCTTATGCCTGCTTAAGGGGGAAGGAGAGGTGGGGTGATGCATAAAACCAGGGTTTGATATAAGCACAGGTACCGTTCCAAAAACCAACTATGGAATAGACAAGACCTACACCTTCCTCAGTGAAAGGGACTCAAAACCCCATATTTCCCGCAGAGGAATATATCTGACTAGTAAGAATCTTAAAACCTATGTATTGATATGTCTCCGTAAGGGAATCAAGTGTGTCTAGACTGGGATAAATATGGCAGCGAGAATCAGCTCAAACCCACTATAAAAAGGAATTTCAAAAATAAAACAAAAAAACTGGGAAATTCTTTACAATTCCTTCAGGGTCTCTGATGAAACCTGAAATGCCCCTATCTACAATGACAGCTGGATGTGGCATAAGGCTGGACACTTGGGACTGAGAGGATTGGTGAGATTGGGTGAGCAAATGCAGACCCTTTAAAGCAATAATGCATGGCACACATTCCATGGGTCCCAACTCTCCAGGTTGAAGGGAATATTACTACAGATATAACATGTACGGGAATCCTAGAGAACGGACACACTGTGAATATGAAAGGTTTCTAAAACTCAACGAATAGTCCCTCTCCTGGTGCTCCGGTTTGACTTTCCATCTGCTTTATTATCAACCTCCCAACTTGGAGAGACAGCCCCTTTAACCTCCTGGTTCGCACAGGTTGCCAATTTGGCAGAGGATGAAAGGGAAGAGGGAGAACCAATGAGAGAGTAGCTGTTAGGCATTTGGACAGGCACATATCACTGTAATTTCCCGGCAGGAAGAAGAATTAACCAAAGTCTCAGCCACCCACCGGGAATCAGTATAGATCCGGAACCAAAATTTTGGACTTGCAGTCAGCTCACCAAAAACGAGTTGAAAAATGGAGCTCAGGGGCACAGCAATTCACAAACTGGCCGAGTAATAAAGGACAACTATCGTCCAAAAATCTGTTGAGGGAAGGCAACGAGGCGGACTTGAAAGCGAGGCAGAATAGCAGGAAACAGATTTCAAGAGGTACGTTGGAATCGCCTTTAAAGCACAGGAAGAGGGGCACAACTTCGACAATGATGCACTTGGCCAAAAAGGGCGTAATCGTTTTCTCCTGAATATATTCAGGAGAAAACGCATACGCCCTTTTTGGCCAAGCAAGCAAGCGGGCAATGCAAATCTGCACTACAAAGAAGTATCACTTCCCACCGGTCAAAAGGGACATCCACAAAATGTGTAAAAACCAGAAAGGCAAGACAGGCCCTGGAGAACAGGGAGCCTTGTTATGCTGATGGGCGGGATGTAAATTGCCAACTGCCTCTCTGGAGGAGTGCATTGTGTTCCCTAAAACAAGTAAACAACAGAGCTACAGAGCCAAGGGCACTTCCAGTCTAGGGAATATACCTGGGAAAAACTGAAAATCAATAAGACAAAGCCACCCCAAAATTTAGGGCTGCACTGCTTACAAGGACCTCAACTTGGGTACACCTTAAATATCCCAGGAAATATAAAATTGGTTCAAAAAATTGTGGTACTTACGTACGATGGAATATCCCTCAGCCATGAAATCAATGTCATAAGACCAGTAGCAGCAAAATGGGTGGATTCAGGTACGATGATTCTAAGTGAAATAAGTCACAGAGAAAAAGAAACTTATCATAAGTTATCACTTATGAAGATCCTGTAAACATGGCTACACTTGAACTGAGTTAGGAAAGAGAACAGTGTCTCACATTTAGAAAAGACTCTTATGCCTGCTTAAGGGGGAAGGAGAGGTGGGGTGATGCATAAAACCAGAGTTTGATATAAGCACAGGTACCGTTCCAAAAACCAACTATGGAATAGACAAGACCTACACCTTCCTCAGTGAAAGAGACTCAAAACCCCATATTTCCCGCAGAGGAATATATCTGACTAGTAAGAATCTTAAAACCTATGTATTGATATGTCTCCGTAAGGGAACCAAGTGTGTCTAGACTGGCACAAACATGGCAGCGAGAATCAGCACAAACCCACTATAAAAAGGAATTTCAAAAACAAAACAAAAAAAACTGGGAAATTCTTTACAATTCCTTCAGGGTCTCTGATGAAACCTGAAATGACCCTATCTACAATGACAGCTGGATGTCGCATAAGGCTGGACACTTGGGACTGAGAGGATTGGTGAGATTGGGTGAGCAAATGCAGACCCTTTAAAGCAATAATGCATGGCACACATTCCATGTGTCCCAACTCTCCAGATTGCAGGGAATATTACTACAGATATAACATGTACGGGAATCCTAGAGAACGGACACACTGTGAATACGAAAGGTTTCTAAAACTCAACGAATAGTCCCTCTCCTGGTGCTCCGGTTTGACTTTCCATCTGCTTTATTATCAACCTCCCAACTTGGAGAGACAGCCCCTTTAACCTCCTGGTTCGCACAGGTTGCCAATTTGGCAGAGGATGAAAGGGAAGAGGGAGAACCAATGAGAGAGTAGCTGTTAGGCATTTGGACGGGCACATATCACTGTAATTTGCCGGCAGGAAGAAGAATTAACCAAAGTCTCAGCCACCCACCGGGAATCAGTATAGATCCTGAACCAAAATTTTGGACTTGCGGTCAGCTCACCAAAAACGAGTTGAAAAATGGAGCTCAGGGGCACAGCAATTCACAAACTGGCCGAGTAATAAAGGACAACTATCGTCCAAAAATCTGTTGAGGGAAGGCAACGAGGCGGACTTGAAAGCGAGGCAGAATAGCAGGAAACAGATTTCAAGAGGTACGTTGGAATCGCCTTTAAAGCACACGAAGAGGGGCACAACTTCGACAATGATGCACTTGGCCAAAAAGGGCGTATGCGTTTTCTCCTGAATATATTCAGGAGAAAACGCATACGCCCTTTTTGGCCAAGCAAGCAAGCGGGCAATGCAAATCTGCACTACAAAGAAGTATCACTTCCCACCGGTCAAAAGGGACATCCACAAAATGTGTAAAAACCAGAAAGGCAAGACAGGCCCTGGAGAACAGGGAGCCTTGTTATGCTGATGGGCGGGATGTAAATTGCCAACTGCCTCTCTGGAGGAGTGCATTGTGTTCCCTAAAACAAGTAAACAACAGAGCTACAGAGCCAAGGGCACTTCCAGTCTAGGGAATATACCTTGGGAAAACTGAAAATCAAAAAGACACAGCCACCCCAAAATTTAGGGCTGCACTGCTTACAAGGACCTCAACTTGGGTACACCTTAAATATCCCAGGAAATATAAAAATGGTTCAAAAAATTGTGGTACATACGTACGATGGAATATCCCTCAGCCATGAAATCAATGTCATAAGACCAGTAGCAGCAAAATGGGTGGACTCAGGTACGATGATTCTAAGTGAAATAAGTCACACAGAAAAAGAAACTTATCATAAGATATCACTTATGAAGATCCTGTAAACATGGCTACACTTGAACTGAGTTAGGAAAGAGAACAGTGTCTCACATTTAGAAAACACTCTTATGCCTGCTTAAGGGCGAAGGAGAGGTGGGGTGATGCATAAAACCAGAGTTTGATATAAGCACAGGTACCGTTCCAAAAACCAACTATGGAATAGACAAGACCTACACCTTCCTCAGTGAAAGGGACTCAAAACCCCATATTTCCCGCAGAGGAATATATCTGACTAGTAAAAATCTTAAAACCTATGTATTGATATGTCTCCATAAGGGAATCAAGTGTGTCTAGAATGGGATAAATATGGCAGCGAGAATCAGCTCAAACCCACTATAAAAAGGAATTTCAAAAATAAAACAAAAAAACTGGGAAATTCTTTACAATTCCTTCAGGGTCTCTGATGAAACCTGAAATGCCCCTATCTACAATGACAGCTGGATGTGGCATAAGGCTGGACACTTGGGACTGAGAGGATTGGTGAGATTGGGTGAGCAAATGCAGACCCTTTAAAGCAATAATGCATGGCACACATTCCATGGGTCCCAACTCTCCAGGTTGAAGGGAATATTACTACAGATATAACATGTACGGGAATCCTAGAGAACGGACACACTGTGAATACGAAAGGTTTCTAAAACTCAACGAATAGTCCCTCTCCTGGTGCTCTGGTTTGACTTTCCATCTGCTTTATTATCAACCTCCCAACTTGGAGAGACAGCCCCTTTAACCTCCTGGTTCGCACAGGTTGCCAATTTGGCAGAGGATGAAAGGGAAGAGGGAGAACCAATGAGAGAGTAGCTGTTAGGCATTTGGACAGGCACATATCACTGTAATTTCCCGGCAGGAAGAAGAATTAACCAAAGTCTCAGCCACCCACCGGGAATCAGTATAGATCCGGAACCAAAATTTTGTACTTGCAGTCAGCTCACCAAAAACGAGTTGAAAAATGGAGCTCAGGGGCACAGCAATTCACAAACTGGCCGAGTAATAAAGGACAACTATCGTCCAAAAATCTGTTGAGGGAAGGCAACGAGGCGGACTTGAAAGCGAGGCAGAATAGCAGGAAACAGATTTCAAGAGGTACGTTGGAATCGCCTTTAAAGCACAGGAAGAGGGGCACAACTTCGACAATGATGCACTTGGCCAAAAAGGGCGTATGCGTTTTCTCCTGAATATATTCAGGAGAAAACGCATACGCCCTTTTTGGCCAAGCAAGCAAGCGGGCAATGCAAATCTGCACTACAAAGAAGTATCACTTCCCACCGGTCAAAAGGGACATCCACAAAATGTGTAAAAACCAGAAAGGCAAGACAGGCCCTGGAGAACAGGGAGCCTTGTTATGCTGATGGGCGGGATGTAAATTGCCAACTGCCTCTCTGGAGGAGTGCATTGTGTTCCCTAAAACAAGTAAACAACAGAGCTACAGAGCCAAGGGCACTTCCAGTCTAGGGAATATACCTGGGAAAAACTGAAAATCAATAAGACAAAGCCACCCCAAAATTTAGGGCTGCACTGCTTACAAGGACCTCAACTTGGGTACACCTTAAATATCCCAGGAAATATAAAATTGGTTCAAAAAATTGTGGTACTTACGTACGATGGAATATCCCTCAGCCATGAAATCAATGTCATAAGACCAGTAGCAGCAAAATGGGTGGATTCAGGTACGATGATTCTAAGTGAAATAAGTCACAGAGAAAAAGAAACTTATCATAAGTTATCACTTATGAAGATCCTGTAAACATGGCTACACTTGAACTGAGTTAGGAAAGAGAACAGTGTCTCACATTTAGAAAAGACTCTTATGCCTGCTTAAGGGGGAAGGAGAGGTGGGGTGATGCATAAAACCAGAGTTTGATATAAGCACAGGTACCGTTCCAAAAACCAACTATGGAATAGACAAGACCTACACCTTCCTCAGTGAAAGGGACTCAAAACCCCATATTTCCCGCAGAGGAATATATCTGACTAGTAAGAATCTTAAAACCTATGTATTGATATGTCTCCGTAAGGGAACCAAGTGTGTCTAGACTGGCACAAACATGGCAGCGAGAATCAGCACAAACCCACTATAAAAAGGAATTTCAAAAACAAAACAAAAAAAACTGGGAAATTCTTTACAATTCCTTCAGGGTCTCTGATGAAACCTGAAATGACCCTATCTACAATGACAGCTGGATGTCGCATAAGGCTGGACACTTGGGACTGAGAGGATTGGTGAGATTGGGTGAGCAAATGCAGACCCTTTAAAGCAATAATGCATGGCACACATTCCATGTGTCCCAACTCTCCAGATTGCAGGGAATATTACTACAGATATAACATGTACGGGAATCCTAGAGAACGGACACACTGTGAATACGAAAGGTTTCTAAAACTCAACGAATAGTCCCTCTCCTGGTGCTCCGGTTTGACTTTCCATCTGCTTTATTATCAACCTCCCAACTTGGAGAGACAGCCCCTTTAACCTCCTGGTTCGCACAGGTTGCCAATTTGGCAGAGGATGAAAGGGAAGAGGGAGAACCAATGAGAGAGTAGCTGTTAGGCATTTGGACGGGCACATATCACTGTAATTTGCCGGCAGGAAGAAGAATTAACCAAAGTCTCAGCCACCCACCGGGAATCAGTATAGATCCTGAACCAAAATTTTGGACTTGCGGTCAGCTCACCAAAAACGAGTTGAAAAATGGAGCTCAGGGGCACAGCAATTCACAAACTGGCCGAGTAATAAAGGACAACTATCGTCCAAAAATCTGTTGAGGGAAGGCAACGAGGCGGACTTGAAAGCGAGGCAGAATAGCAGGAAACAGATTTCAAGAGGTACGTTGGAATCGCCTTTAAAGCACACGAAGAGGGGCACAACTTCGACAATGATGCACTTGGCCAAAAAGGGCGTATGCGTTTTCTCCTGAATATATTCAGGAGAAAACGCATACGCCCTTTTTGGCCAAGCAAGCAAGCGGGCAATGCAAATCTGCACTACAAAGAAGTATCACTTCCCACCGGTCAAAAGGGACATCCACAAAATGTGTAAAAACCAGAAAGGCAAGACAGGCCCTGGAGAACAGGGAGCCTTGTTATGCTGATGGGCGGGATGTAAATTGCCAACTGCCTCTCTGGAGGAGTGCATTGTGTTCCCTAAAACAAGTAAACAACAGAGCTACAGAGCCAAGGGCACTTCCAGTCTAGGGAATATACCTTGGGAAAACTGAATATCAAAAAGACACAGCCACACCAAAATTTAGGGCTGCACTGCTTACAAGGACCTCCACTTGGGTACACCTTAAATATCCCAGGAAATATAAAAATGGTTCAAAAAATTGTGGTACTTACGTACGATGGAATATCCCTCAGCCATGAAATCAATGTCATAAGACCAGTAGCAGCAAAATGGGTAGATTCAGGTACGATGATTCTAAGTGAAATAAGTCACACAGAAAAAGAAACTTATCATAAGATATCACTTATGAAGATCCTGTAAACATGGCTACACTTGAACTGAGTTAGGAAAGAGAACAGTGTCTCACATTTAGAAAAGACTCTTATGCCTGCTTAAGGGGGAAGGAGAGGTGGGGTGATGCATAAAACCAGAGTTTGATATAAGCACAGGTACCGTTCCAAAAACCAACTATGGAATAGACAAGACCTACACCTTCCTCAGTGAAAGGGACTCAAAACCCCATATTTCCCGCAGAGGAATATATCTGACTAGTAAGAATCTTAAAACCTATGTATTGATATGTCTCCATAAGGGAATCAAGTGTGTCTAGACTGGGATAAATATGGCAGCGAGAATCAGCTCAAACCCACTATAAAAAGGAATTTCAAAAATAAAACAAAAAAACTGGGAAATTCTTTACAATTCCTTCAGGGTCTCTGATGAAACCTGAAATGACCCTATCTACAATGACAGCTGGATGTGGCATAAGGCTGGACACTTGGGACTGAGAGGATTGGTGAGATTGGGTGAGCAAATGCAGACCCTTTAAAGCAATAATGCATGGCACACATTCCATGGGTCCCAACTCTCCAGGTTGAAGGGAATATTACTACAGATATAACATGTACGGGAATTCTAGAGAACGGACACACTGTGAATACGAAAGGTTTCTAAAACTCAACGAATAGTCCCTCTCCTGGTGCTCCGGTTTGACTTTCCATCTGCTTTATTATCAACCTCCCAACTTGGAGAGACAGCCCCTTTAACCTCCTGGTTCGCACAGGTTGCCAATTTGGCAGAGGATGAAAGGGAAGAGGGAGAACCAATGAGAGAGTAGCTGTTAGGCATTTGGACGGGCACATATCACTGTAATTTCCCGGCAGGAAGAAGAATTAACCAAAGTCTCAGCCACCCACCGGGAATCAGTATAGATCCTGAACCAAAATTTTGGACTTGCGGTCAGCTCACCAAAAACGAGTTGAAAAATGGAGCTCAGGGGCACAGCAATTCACAAACTGGCCGAGTAATAAAGGACAACTATCGTCCAAAAATCTGTTGAGGGAAGGCAACGAGGCGGACTTGAAAGCGAGGCAGAATAGCAGGAAACAGATTTCCAGAGGTACGTTGGAATCGCCTTTAAAGCACAGGAAGAGGGGCACAACTTCGACAAAGATGCACATGGCCCAAAAGGGCGTATGCGTTTTCTCCTGAATATATTCAGGAGAAAACGCATACACCCTTTTTGGCCAAGCAAGCAAGCGGGCAATGCAAATCTACACTACAAAGAAGTATCACTTCCCACCGGTCAAAAGGGACATCCACAAAATGTGTAAAAACCAGAAAGGCAAGACAGGCCCTGGAGAACAGTGAGCCTTGTTATGCTGATAGGCGTGATGTAAATTGCCAACTGCCTCTCTGGAGGAGTACATTGTGTTCCCTAAAACAAGTAAAGAAGAGAGCTACAGAGCCAAGGGCACTTCCAGTCTAGGGAATATACCTTGGGAAAACTGAAAATCAATAAGACAGAGCCACCCCAAAATTTAGGGCTGCACTGCTTACAAGGACCTCAACTTGGGTACACCTTAAATATCCCAGGAAATATATAAATGGTTTTAAAAATTGTGGTACTTACGTACGATGGAATATCCCTCAGCCATGAAATCAATGTCATAAGACCAGTAGCAGCAAAATGGGTGGATTCAGGTACGATGATTTTAAGTGAAATAAGTCACACAGAAAAAGAAACTTATCATAAGACATCACTTATGAAGATCCTGTAAACATGGCTACACTTGAACTGAGTTAGAAAAGAGAACAGTGTCTCACATTTAGAAAACACTCTTATGCCTGCTTAAGGGGGAAGGAGAGGTGGGGTGATGCATAAAACCAGAGTTTGATATAAGAACAGGTACCGTTCCATAAATCAAATATGGAATAGAAAAGACCTACACCTTCCTCAGTGAAAGGGACTCAAAACACCATATTTCCCGCAGAGCAATATATCTGACTAGTAAGAATCTTAAAACCTATGTATTGATATGTCTCCGTAAGGGAATCAAGTGTGTCCAGACTGGCATTAACATGGCAGTGAGAAACAGCTCAAACCCAGTATAAAAAGGAATTTCAAAAACAAAACAAAAAAACTGGGAAATTCTTTACAATTCCTTCAGGGTCTCTGATGAAACCTGGAATGACCCTATCTACAACGACAGCTGGATGTGGCATAAGGAGGGACACTTGGGACTGAGATGATTGGTGAGATTGGGTGAGCAAATGCAGACCCTTAAAAGCACAAATGCCTGGCACCCATTCCATGGGTCAAACTCTCCAGGTTGAAGGGAATATTACTACAGCTATAACATGTACTGGAAACCTAGAGAACGGACACACTGTGAATACGAAAGGTTTCTAAAACTCAACGAATAGTCCCTCTCCTGGTGCTCCGGTTTGACTTTCCATCTGCTTTACTATCAACCTCCCAACTTGGAGAGACAGCCCCTTTAACCTCCTGGTTCGCACAGGTTGCCAATTTGGCAGAGGATGAAAGGGAACAGGGAGAACCAATGAGAGAGTAGCTGTTAGGCATTTGGACGGGCACATATCACTATAACTTCACAGCAGGAAGAAGAATTAACCAAAGTCTCAGCCACCCACAGGGAACCAGCATAGGTTCTGAACCAAAATTTTGGACTTGCGGTCAGCTCACAAAAAACGAGTTGAAAAATGGAGCTCAGGGGCACAGCAATTCACAAACTGGCCGAGTAATAAACGACAACTATCGTCCAAAAATCTGTTGAGGGAACGCAACGAGTAGGAATTGAAAGCGAGGCAGAATAGCAGGAAACAGATTTCAAGAGGTACGTAGGAATCGCCTTTAAAGCACAGGAAGAGGGGCACAACATCGACAATGATGCACTTGGCCAAAGAGGGCGTATGTGTTTTCTCCTGAATATATTCAGGAGAAAACACATACGCCCTTTTTGGCCAAGCAAGCAAGCGGGCAATGCAAATCTGCACTACAAAGAAGTATCACTTCCCACCGGTCAAAAGGGACATCCACAAAATGTGTACAAACCAGAAAGGAAAGACAGGCCCTGGAGAACAGGGAGCCTTGTTATGCTGATGGGCGGGATGTAAATTGCCAACTGCCTCTCTGGAGGAGTACATTGTGTTCCCTAAAACAAGTAAAGAGCAGAGCTACAGCGCCAAGGGCACTTCCAGTCTAGGGAATATACCTTGGGAAAACTGAAAATCAATAAGACAGAGCCACCCCAAACTTTAGGGCTGCACTGCTTACAAGGACCTCAACTTGGGTACACTTTAAATATCCCAGGAAATATAAAAATGGTTCAAAAAATTGTGGTACTTACGTACGATGGAATATCCCTCAGACATGAAATCAATGTCATAAGACCAGTAGCAGCAAAATGGGTAGATTCAGCTACGATGATTCTAAGTGAAATAAGTCACACAGAAAAAGAAACTTATCATAAGATGTCACTTATGAAGATCCTGTAAACATGGCTACACTTGAACTGAGTTAGGAAAGAGAACAGTGTCTCACATTTAGAAAACACTCTTATGCCTGCTTAAGGGGGAAGGAGAGCTGGGGTGATGCATAAAACCAGAGTTTGATATAAGCACAGGTACCTTTCCAAAAACCAACTATGGAATAGACAAGACCTACACCTTCCTCAGTGAAAGGGACTCAAAACCCCATATTTCCCGCAGAGGAATATATCTGCCTAGTAAGAATCTTAAACCATATGTATTGATATGTCTCCATAAGGGAATCAAGTGTGTCTAGATGGGCATAAACAGGGGAGCGAGAATCAGCTCAAACCCACTATAAAAAGGAATTTCAAAAACAAAACAAAAAAACTGGGAAATTATTTTCAATTCCTTCAGGGTCTCTGATGAAACCTGGAATGACCCTATCTACTACGACAGCTGGATGTGGCATAAGTCTGGACACTTGGGACTGAGAGGATTGGTGAGATTGGGTGAGCAAATGCAGACCCTTTAAAGCAATAATGCATGGCACCCATTCCATGGGTCACAACACTCCAGGTTGAAGGGAATATTACTACAGCTATAACATAAAAAGGAAACCTAGAGAACGGACACACTGTGAATGCGAAAGGTTTCAAAAACTCAACGAATAGTCCCTCTCCTGGTGCTCCGGTTTGACTTTCCACCTGCTTTACTATCAACCTCCCAACTTGGAGAGACAGCCCGTTTAACCTCCTGATTCGCACAGGTTGCCAATTTGGCAGAGGATGAAAGGGAAGAGGGAGAACCAATGAGAGTGTAGTTGTTAGGCATTTGGACGGGCACATATCACTCTAACTTCCCGGCATGAAGAAGAATTAACCAAAGTCTCAGCCCCCCACCGGGAACCAGTGTAGATCCTAAACCAAAATTTTGAACTTGCGCTCAGCTCACAAAATAACGAGTTGAAAAATGGAGATCAGGTTCACAGCAATTCACAAACTGGCAGGGTGATAAAGGACAACTATCGTCAAAAAATCTGTTAAGGGAAGGCAACGAGGCAGACTTGAAAGTGACGCAGAATAGCAGGAAACAGATTTCAAGAGGTACGTTGGAATCGCCTTTAAAGCACAGGAAGAGGGACACAACTTCGACAATGATGCACTTGGCCAAAAAAGGCGTATGCGTTTTCCTCTGAATATATTCAGGAGAAAACGCATACGCCTTTTTTGGCCAAGCAAGCAAGCGGGCAATTGAAAGCTGCACTACAAAGACGTATCACTTTCCACCAGTCAAAAGTGACTTCCAGAAAATGTGTAAAAACCAGAAAGGAAAGAGAGGCCCTGTAGAACAGGGAGCCTTGATATGCTGATGGGCGGGATGTAAATTGCCAACTGCCTCTCTGGAGGAGTGCATTGTGTTCCCTAAAACAAGTAAACAACAGAGCTACAGAGCCAAGGGCACTTCCAGTCTAGGGAATATACCTTGGGAAAACTGAAACTCAAAAAGACACAGCCAGCCCAAAATTTAGGGCTGCACTGCTTAGAGACACCTCAACTTGGGTACAACATAAATATCCCAGGAAATTTAAAAACGGTTCAAAAAATTGTGGTACTTACGTAAGATGGAATATCCCTCAGCCATTAAATCAATGTCATAAGACCAGTAGTAGAAAAATGAGTGGATTCAGGTACAATGATACTAAGTGAAATTAGTCACACAGAAAAAGAAACTTATCATAAGATATCACTCATGAAGATCCTGTAAACATGGCTACACTTGAACTGAGTTAGGAAAGAGAACAGAGTCTCACATTTAGAAAACACTCTTATGCCTGTTTAAGGGGGAAGCAGAGGTGGGGTGATGCATAAAACCAGAGTTTGATAAAAGCACAGGAACCGTTCCAAAAACCAACTATGGAATAGACAAGACCTACACCTTCCTCAGTGAAAGTTACTCAAAACCCCATATTTCCCGCAGAGGAATATATCTGACTAGTAAGAATCTTAAAACCTATGTATTGATATGTCACTAAGGGAATCAAGTGTGTCTAGACTGGCATAAACATGTCACCGAGAATCAGCTCAAACCCACTATAAAAGGAATTTCAAAAACAAAACAAAAAAAACAGGAAAATTCTTTACAATTCCTTCAGGGTCTCTGATGAAACCTGGAATGACCCTTTCTACAATGACAGCTGGATGTGGCATAAGGCTGGACACTTGGGACTGAGAAGATTGGTGAGATGGGTGAGCAAATGCAGACCCTTAAAAGCAATAATGCATGGCACCCATTCCATGGGTCCCAACTCTCCAGGTTGAAGGGAATATTAGTATAGCTATAACATGTATGGGAAACGTAGAGAATGGACACACTGTGAATATGAAAGATTTCTAAAACTCAACAAATAGTCCCTCTCATGGTGCTCTGGTTTGATTTTCCACTGCTTTAGTGTCAATCTCTCAACTTGGAGAGACAGCCCCTTTAACCTCCTGGTTCGCACAGGTTGCCAATTTAGCAGAGGATGAAAGGGAAGAGGGAGAACCAATGAGAGAGTAGCTCTTAGGCATTTGGACGGGCACATGTCACTCTAATTTTCCGGCAGGAAGAAGAATTAACCATAGCCTCAGCCACCAACCAGGAACCAGTATAGGTCCTGAACAAAACATTTGGACTTGCGGTCAGCTCACAAAAAACGAGTTTAATAATAGAGCTCAGGGGCACAGCAATTCACGAACTGGCAGAGTAATAAAAGACAACTATCATCCAAAAATCTGTTGAGGGAAGGCAACGAGGCGGACTTGAAAGCCAGGCAAAATAGCAGGAAACAGATTTCTAGAGGTACGTTGGAATCGCCTTTAAAGCACAGGAAGACGGGCACAACTTCAACAATGGTCCACTTGGCCAAAAAGGGCGTATGCGTTTTCTCCTGAATATATTCAGGAGAAAACGCATACGCCCTTTTTGACCAAGCAACCAAACGGGCAATGCAAATCTGAACTACAAAGAAGTATCACTTCCCACCGGTCAAAAGGGACATCCACAAAATGTGTAAAATTCAGAAAGGCCAGACAGGCCCTGGAGAACAGAGAGGCTTCTTGTGCTGATGCGAGTGATGTATATTGCCATCTGCCTCTCTGGAGGAGTTCATTGTGTTCCCTAAAACAAGTAAACAACAGAGCTACAGAGCCAAGGGCACTTCCAGTCTAGGGAATATACATTGGGAAAACTGAAAATCAATATGACAGAGCCACCCCAATATTTAGGGCTTCACTGCTTACAAGAACCTCAACTTGGGGACACCATAAATATCCCAGGAAAGATAAAAATGGTTCAAAACATTGTGGTACTTACGTACGATGGAATATCCCTCACCCATACAATCAATGTCACAAGATCAGTAGCAGCAAAATGGGTGGATTCAGGTACGATGATTCTAAGTGAAATAAGTCACACAGAAAAAGAAACTTATCATAAGATATCACTTATGAAGATCCTGTAAACATGGCTACACTTGAACTGAGTTAGGAAAGAGAACAGTGTCTCACATTTAGAAAACACTCTTATGCCTGCTTAAGGGGGAAGGAGAGGTGGGGTGATGCATAAACCAGAGTTTGATATAAGAACAGGTACCGTTCCAAAAACCAACTATGGAATAGACAAGACCTACACCTTCCTCAGTGAAAGGGAATAAAAACCCCATATTTCCCGCAGAGGAATATATCTGACTAGTAAGAATCTTAAAACCTATGTATTGATATGTTTCTGTAAGGGAATCAAGTGTGTCTAGACTGGCATAAACATGGCAGCGAGAATCAGCTCAAACCCACTATAAAAAGGAATTTCAAAAACAAAACAAAAAAACTGGGAAATTCTTTACAATTCCTTCAGGGTCTCTGATGAAACCTGGAATGACCCTATGTACAATGACAGCAGGATGTGGCATAAGGCTGCACACTTGGGACTGAGAGGATTGGTGAGATTGGGTGAGCAAATGCATACCATTTAAAGCATAAATCCCTGGCACACATTCCATGGGACCCAACTCTCCAGGTTAAAGGGAATATTACTACAGCTATAACATGTACGGTAAACCTAGAGAACGGACACACTGTGAATACGAAAGGTTTCTAAAACTCAACGAATAGTCCCTCTCCTGGTGCTCTGGTTTGACTTTCCATCTGCTTTACTATCAACCTGCAACTTGGAGAGACACACCCTTTAACCTCCTGGTTCGCACAGGATTCCAATTTGGCAGAGGATGAAAGGGAAGCGGGAGAACCAATGAGAGAGTAGCTGTTAGGCATTTGGATGTGCACATATCACTCTAATTTCCCGGCAGGAAGAAGAATTAACCAACGTCTTAGCCACCCACCGGGAACCAGTATAGGTCCTGAACCAAAATTTTGGACATGCGGTCAGCTCACCAAAAACGAGTTGAAAAATGGAGCTCAGGGGCACAACAATTCACAAACTGGCCGAGTAATAAAGGACAACTATCGTCCAAAAATCTGTTGAGGGAAGGCAACGAGGCGGACTTGAAAGCGCGGCAGAATAGCAGGAAACAGATTTCCAGAGGTACGTTGGAATCGCCTTTAAAGCACAGGAAGAGGGGCACAACTTCGACAATGATGCACTTGGCCAAAAAGGGCGTATGCGTTTTCTCCTGAATATATTCAGGAGAAAACGCATACGCCCTTTTTGGCGAAGCAAGCAAGCGGGCAATGCAAATCTGCACTACAAAGAAGTATCACTTCCCACGGGTCAAAAGGGACATCCACAAAATGTGTAAAAACCAGAAAGGCAAGACAGGCCCTGGAGAACAGGGAGCCTTGTTATGCTAATGGGCGGGATGTAAATTGCCAACTGCCTCTCTGGAGGAGTGCATTGTGTTCCCTAAAACAAGGAAACAACAGAGCTACAGAGCCAAGGGCACTTCCAGTCTAGGGAATATACCTTGGGAAAACTGAAAATCAATAAGACAGAGCCACCCCAAAATATAGGGCTGCACTGTTTACAAGGACCTCAACTTGGGTACACCTTAAATATACCATGAAATATAAAAATGGTTCAAAAAATTGTTGTACTTACGTATGATGGAATATCCCTCAGACATGAAATCAATGTCATAAGTCCAGTAGCAGCAAAATGGGTGGATTCAGGTGCGATGATTCTAAGTGAAATAAGTCACACAGAAAAAGAAACTTATCATAAGATATCACTTATGAAGATCCTGTAAACATGGCTACACTTGAACTGAGTTAGGAAAGAGCACAGGGTCTCACATTTAGAAAACACTCTTATGCCCACTTAAGGGGGAAGGTGAGGTGGGGTGATGCATAAAACCAGAGTTTGATATAAGCACAGGTACCGTTCCAAAAACCAACTATGGAATAGACAAGACCTACACCTTCCTCAGTGAAAGGGAATCAAAACCCCATATTTCCCGCAGAGGAATATATCTGACTAGTAAGAATCTTAAAACCTATGTATTGATATGTCTCCATAAGGGAATCAAGTGTGTCTAGACTGGCATAAACATGGCAGCGAGAATCAGCTCAAACCCACTATAAAAAGAATTTCAAAAACAAAACAAAAAAACTGGGAAATTCTTTACAATTCCTTCAGGGTCACTGATGAAACCTGGAATGACCCTATCTACAATGACAGCTGGATGATGCATAATGCTGGACACTTGGGGCTGAGAGGATTGGTGAGATTGGGTGAGCAAATGCAGACCCTTTAAAGCAGAAATGCCTGGCACCCATTCCATGGGACCCAACTCTCCAGGTTGAAGGGAATATTACTACAGCTATAACATGTACGGGAAACCTAGAAAACGGACACAATGTGAATACGAAAGGTTTCTAAAACTCAACGAATAGTCCCTCTCCTGGTGCTCCTGTTTGACTTTCCATCTGCTTTACTATCAACCTCCCAACTTGGAGAGACAGCCCCTTTAACCTACTGGTTCACACAGGTTTCCATTTTGGCAGAGGATGAAAGGGAAGCGGGAGAACCAATGAGAGAGTAGCTGTTAGGCATTTGGACGGTCACATATCACTTTAATTTCCCGGCAGAAGAAGAATTAACCAAAGTCTTAGCCACCCACCGGGAACCAGCATAGGTCCTGAACCAAATTTTTAAACATGCGGTCAGCTCACAAAAACGAGTTGAAAAATGGAGCTCAGGGGCACAGCAATTCACAAACTGGCCGAGTAATAAAGGACAACTATCGTCCAAAAATCTGTTGAGGGAAGGCAACGAGGCAGACTTGAAAGCGAGGCAGAATAGCAGGAAACAGATTTCAAGACGTACATTGGAATCGCCTTTAAAGCACAGGAAGAGGGGCACAACTTCGACAATGATGCACTTGGCCAAAAAGGGCATATGCGTTTTCTCCTGAATATATTCAAGAGAAAACGCATACGCCCTTTTTGGCCAAGCAAGCAAGCGGGCAATGCAAATCTGCACTACAAAGAAGTATCACTTCCCACCGGTCAAAAGGGACATCCACAAAATGTGTAAAAACCAGAAAGGCAAGACAGGCCCTGGAGAACAGGGAGCCTTGTTATGCTGATGGGCGGGATGTAACTTGCCAACTGCCTCTCTGGAGGAGTGCATTGTGTTCCCTAAAACAAATAAACAACAGAGCTACAGAGCCATGGGCACTTCCAGTCTAGGGAATATACCTTGGGAAAACTGAAAATCAGTAAGACAGAGCCACCCCAAAATTTAAGGCTGAACTGCTTACAAGGACCTCAACTTGGGTACACCTTAAATATCCCAGGAAATATAAAAATGGTTCAAAAAATTGTGGTACTTACGTACGATGGAATATCCCTCAGCCATGAAATCAATGTCATAAGACCAGTAGCAGCAAAATGGGTGGATTCAGGTACGATGATTCTAAGTGAAATAAGTCACAGAGAAAAAGAAACTTATCATAAGATATCACTTATGATGATCCGGTAAACATGGCTACACGTGAACTGAGTTAGGAAAGAGAACAGTGTCTCACATTTAGAAAACACTCTTATGCCTGCTTAAGGGGGAAGGAGAGGTGGGGTGATGCATAAAACCAGAGTTTGATATAAGCACAGGTACCGTTCCAAAAACCAACTATGGAATAGACAAGACCTACACCTTCCTCAGTGAAAGGGACTCAAAACCCCATATTTCCCGCAGAGGAATATATCTGACTAGTAAGAATCTTAAAACCTATGTATTGATATGTCTCCGTAAGGGAATCAAGTGTGTCTAGACTGGCATAACCATGGCAGCGAGAATCAGCTCAAACCCACTATAAAAGGAATTTCAAAAACAAAACAAAAAACTGGGAAATTCTTTACAATTCCTTCAGGGTCTCTGATGAAACCTGGAATGACCCTATGTACAACGACAGCTGGATGTGGCATAAGGCTGGACACTTGGGTCTGAGACGATTGGTGAGATTGGGTGAGAAAATTCAGACCCTTTGAGTCACAAATGCCTGGCAGACATTCCATGGGTCCCAACTCTCCAGGTTGAAGGGAATATTACTACAGATATAACATGTAAGGGAAAAATAGAGAATGGACAAACTGTGAATATGAAAGGTTTCTAAAACTCAACGAATAGTCCCTCTCCTGTTGCTCCGGTTTGATTTTCCAACTGCTTTTCTATCAATCTCCCAACTTGGAGAAACAGCCCCTTTAACCTCCTGGTTCGCACAGGTTGCCAAATTGGCAGAGGATGAAAGGGAAGAAGGAGAACCAGTAAGAGAGTAGCTCTAAGGCATTCGGACGGGCACATGTCACTCTAGTTTCCCAGCAGGAAGAAGAATTTACCAAAGTCTCAGCCACCCACCGGGAACCAGTATAGGTCCTGAAACACAATTTTGGACTTTCGGTCAGCTCACAAAAAACAAGTTGAAAAATGGAGCTAAGGGGCACAGCAATTCACAAACTGGCAGAGTAATAAAGACAACTATTGTCCAAAAATCTGTTGAGGGAAGGCAACGAGGTGGACTTGAAAGCTAGGCAGAATAGCAGGAAACAGATTTCAAGTGGTACATTGGAATTGACTTTAAAGCACAGGATGAGGGGCACAACTTCAACAATGTTGCACTTGAGCAAAAAGGGCATATGCGTTTTCTCCTGAATATATTCAGGAGAAAATGCATACGCCCTTTTTAGCCAAGCAATCAAGCGGGAAATGCAAATCTGCACTACAAAGAAGTATCACTTCCGACTGTTCAAAAGGGACATCCACAAAATGTGTAAAATCCAGAAAGGCAAGACAGGCCCCGGAGAACAGGGAGGCTTGTTTTGCTGATGGGCGGGTTGTAAACTGCCAACTGCATCTCTGGAGGAGTGCATTGTGTTCCCTAAAACAAGAAAACAACAGAGCTACAGAGGCAAGGGCACTTCCAGTCTAGGGAATATACCTTGGGAAACCTGAAAATCAATAAGACAGATCCACCCCAAAATTTAGGGGTGCACTGCTTACAAGAACCTCAACTTGGGTACACCTTAAATATCCCAGGAAATATAAAAATGGTTCAAAAATTTGTGGTACTTCCGTACGATGGAATATCCCTCAGCCATGCAATCAATGGCATAAGACCAGTAGCAGCAAAATGAGTGGATTGAGGTATGATGCTTCTAAGTGAAATAAGTCACACAGAAAAAGAAACTTATATTAAGATATCACTTATGAAGATCCTATAAACATGGCTACACTTGAACTCAGTTAAGAAAGAGGACAGAGTCTCACCTTTGGAAAACAATCTGATGCCTGCTTAAGGGGGAATGAGAGGTGGGGTGATGCATAAAACCAGAGTTTGATATAAGCACAGGTACCGTTCCAAACACAAACTATGGAATAGACAAGACCTACTCCTTCATCAATGAAAGGGACCCGAGGCATCTGTGAGTAACCGTGAGCTGAGCCCCAGGCCAGCTGCTGTTGAACTTTTCCTACCCTTCCCAGGTAAAACACCTGAATATGTACAAGGGCTTGAAAGCCTAGAGGAAGGGGCGTGGAGCCACACCAGCGACAGCACACAGGCCAACTTGGTGCCTGCAGGCCAGCGAGTATGGTCCTGGACCTGGTCGCTCTTCTGGAAGCTTTCCATTGCCCTGCCTGAGATACCCCTCCTGTCCCGGCACCCACTGCTTTTTTCCTTCCTCACCTCTGTCCGGAGAGAAATTCCAGTGGAAGGTATGTGTGCCACATCCTGTTCTTTACAGGTGGAAGCCTGGCAACTCCTGCAGAAAGTCCAGCAGAGACCCACTCACACCGGGCCACCCACAAAGCCATGGCCTATCACTCGCTCGCACCAGCACAGCCCCGAGACTGCTGACGGGGCAGAGAATATGGAGTCAGGCACAGCTTCAGGGGCTATTGCTGCCTGCAGCGCTGTTTATATTGACCTCAACCCAGGCACACCTAGGGAGGGCCGGCCGGCAGGGTCAGGCTACCCAGGTCAGCTAATCTTCAGCCCTCAGGGAATCACATTGTTGAAAACGGACCTCGCTAAGGCAGAATAGAAGCCAAGGAATAAAAGGACACAATGCCATTTGCAGCACCGTAGGTGTGTCTAGAGGTAATCACGTGACTTTTAGTAAGTCAGAAAGTGAAAGACACATATCATATCATATCTCTTATAGGTGTGACCGAAAAATGGATACCAGGGCAGATATTTCCACGGAGAAGGGCAATCAGAGATTCATTCAACAAACTTATGGTTCACCAATGGAAAGGTGTGAGGATTGGTTTCATTATGATATTGGGGTTAACAGACATATACAAACACAGGTGACATATATAATCACCAAAGACCTACAGAATACCAAGAGAAGACTACTCAACATTCTGTCATAAGGTACATGGGAAAAGGATCCCAGGAAGAACAGACATATGTGTATGTGTAAAAGAACCACATCTTCCACAACTACAACAAGCCAAACATTGTAATCAAATTTGCTGTAATAAAAAATAAAAAATTAAATTAAAAACACGAACAAGAAGTAGTGAGACAAACTTGAGGGGCTTTCTCCTGGCACATTCCATTCTAAATTCCAATCTAGAACACGACTTCCATTGAGGCTCTGTTGCCCCAGTAACCAGATTTGGTAAGGGAGACCTGCTGCCACCTTGTGGCCGTTTCACACAACAGCAGCTTTAATCCCAGCGCTAATGGTCAGTTGATATTCAAAATCATTGCAGGCCTGTAAATGACACCTGCCCTGAAAACAAATCCTGGGTTCATATATCGACCAAAAAATTCAAAGGACGTCCATATTTCAAAACGACAGTTTCAAAAGGCATATTTTACTCACATTAGTGTTCTGCTTCTTTTTCTTTCTTTCTTTTTTTGTTAAAAAAACGGGAATGGCAAAAAGCATCCCTCAGAATGGGCGAAAATATTTGCAAACGAATCAATGGACAAAAGTTTAATCTCCAATATATATAAAGAGCTCATGCAGCTTAATATTAAAAAAAACAAACAACCCAATACAAAAATGGGCAGAAGATCTAAAGAGACGTTTCTTCAAAGAAGACACAGAGATGGCCAAGACGCACATGAAAAGCTGCTCAACATCACTAATTATTAGAGAAATGCAAATCAAAACTACAATGAGGTATCATCTCACACCTGTTACAATTGGCATCATCAGAAAATCTACAAACAACGAATTCTGGGGAGGGTGTGGACAAAAGGATCCCTCTTCCACTAGTGGTGGAAATGTAAATTGATACAGTCACGATGGAGAACAGTATGGAGTTTCCTTAAAAAAACTAGAAATAGAATTACCATATGATCCAGCAATCCCACTTCTGGGCATATACCCAGATAAAACCATAAATCAAAAAGGCACATTCACCACAATGCTCATTTCAGCACTATTTACGATAGTTAGGTAATGGAAGCAACCTAAATACCCACAGACAGACGAATGGATAAAGATGTGGTACATATATAAAATGGAATATTACTCAACCATAAGAAGGAATGAAACTGGGTCATTTGTAGAGACGTCGATGGATCTAGAGACTGTCATACAGAATGAAGTAAGTCAGAAAGAGACAAACAAATATTGTATATTAATGCATATATGTGGAACCTAGAAAAATGGTACAGATGAACTGGTTTGCAGGGAAGAAATAGAGACACAGAGGTAGAGAACCCACGTATGGACACCAAGTGTGGGAAGCCACGGGGAGGTGGTGTTGGGGTGAGTTGGGAGATTGGGATTGACCTGTATACATGTATATGCATAAAATACATAACTAATAATAACCTGCTGTATAAAAAATAAATAAAATTAAATTCCAAAATTTTAAAAAATAAAATTTAAAAATAAAACAGAAAAAAGTTCTTCCCTTCACACAGATGTATTTATATGAATGAATTATTTCCATGCTTATATCTATAAATACATAAAAGAGGAATAAAATCTAATTTGAACCAAAAAAGAAAAAAAAAACCTGAACCCACGAGTTAGACAGAGGAAAACACAATCAGGGCACTTGCTCCATCGGTAAACAATTCTGAAATTGGTCAGAGGTGGGGAATCATCTCCCATAGAGCCAGGAGCCCACTCCTACGCAAGGAGCGTCCTCATTGCAAAGCGGGGGGCCATGCCGAGGCATCTGTGAGTAACCGTGAGCTGAGCCCCAGGCCAGCTGCTGTTGAACTTTTCCCACCCTTCCCAGGTAAAACACCTGAATATGTACAAGGGCTTGAAAGCCTAGAGGAAGGGCCGTGGAGCCACACCAGCGACAGCACGCAGGCCAACTTGGTGCCTGCAGGCCAGTCAGGATGGTCCTGGCCCTGGGCGCTCTTCTGGAAGCTTTCCATTGCCCTGCCTGAGATACCCCTCCTGTCCCGGCCCCCACTGCTTTTTTCCTTCCTCACCTCTGTCCGGAGAGAAATTCCAGCGGAAGGTATGGGTGACACATCCTCTTCATTACAGGTGGAAGCGTGGCAACTCCTGCAGAAAGTCCAGCAGAGACCCACTCACACCGGGCCAACCACAAAGCCGTGGCCCCTCACTCCCTCCCACCAGCACAGCCCCGACACTGCTGACGGGGCAGAGAATATGGAGTCAGGCACAGCTTCAGGGGCTATTGCTGCCTGCAGCGCTGTTTATATTGACCTCAACCCAGGCACACCTGGGGAGGGCCGGCCGGCAGGGTCAGGCTACCCAGGTCAGCTAATCCTCAGCCCTCAGGGAATCACATTGTTGAAAATGGACCTCGCTAAGGCAGAATAGAAGCCAAGGAATAAAAGGACACAATGCCATTTGTAGCACCGTAGGTGTGTCTAGAGGTAAGCACGTGAGTTGTTGTAAGTCAGAAAGTGAAAGACACATATCATATCATATCTCTTATAGGTGTGACCAAAAAATGGATACCAGGGCAGATATTTCCACGGAGAAGGGCAATCAGAGATTCATTCAACAAACTTATGGTTCACCAATGGAAAGGTGTGAGGATTGGTTTCATTATGATATTGGGGTTAACAGACATATACAAACACAGGTGACATATATAATCACCAAAGACCTACAGAATACCAAGAGAAGACTACTCAACATTCTGTCATAAGGTACATGGGAAAAGGATCCCAGGAAGAACAGACATATGTGTATGTGTAAAAGAACCACATCTTCCACACCTACAACAAGCCAAACATTGTAATCAAATTTGCTGTAATAAAAAATAAAAAATTAAATTAAAAACACGAACAAGAAGTAGTGAGACAAACTTGAGGGGCTTTCTCCTGGCACATTCCATTCTAAATTCCAATCTAGAACACGACTTCCATTGAGGCTCTGTTGCCCCAGTAACCAGATTTGGTAAGGGAGACCTGCTGCCACCTTGTGGCCGTTTCACACAACAGCAGCTTTAATCCCAGCGCTAATGGTCAGTTGATATTCAAAATCATTGCAGGCCTGTAAATGACACCTGCCCTGAAAACAAATCCTGGGTTCATATATCGACCAAAAAATTCAAAGGACGTCCATATTTCAAAACGACAGTTTCAAAAGGCATATTTTACACACATTAGTGTTCTGCTTCTTTTCCTTTCTTTCTTTTTTTGTTAAAAAAACGGGAATGGCAAAAAGCATCCCTCAGAATGGGCGAAAATATTTGCAAACGAATCAATGGACAAAAGTTTAATCTCCAATATATATAAAGAGCACATGCAGCTTAATATTAAAAAAACAAACAACCCAATACAAAAATGGGCAGAAGATCTAAAGAGACGTTTCTTCAAAGAAGACACAGAGATGGCCAAGACGCCCATGAAAAGCTGCTCAATATCACTAATTATTAGAGAAATGCAAATCAAAACTACAATGAGGTATGACCTCACACCTGTTACAATTGGCATCATCAGAAAATCTACAAACAACAAATTCTGGGGAGGGTGTGGACAAAAGGATCCCTCTTCCACTAGTGGTGGAAATGTAAATTGATACAGTCACGATGGAGAACAGTATGGAGTTTCCTTAAAAAAACTAGAAATAGAATTACCATATGATCCAGCAATCCCACTTCTGGGCATATACCCAGATAAAACCATAAATCAAAAAGGCACATTCACCACAATGCTCATTTCAGCACTATTTACGATAGCCAGGTAATGGAAGCAACCTAAATACCCACAGACAGACGAATGGATAAAGATGTGGTACATATATAAAATGGAATATTACTCAGCCATAAGAAGGAATGAAACTGGGTCATTTGTAGAGACGTCGATGGATCTAGAGACTGTCATACAGAATGAAGTAAGTCAGAAAGAGACAAACAAATATTGTATATTAATGCATATATGTGAAACCTAGAAAAATGGTACAGATGAACTGGTTTGCAGGGAAGAAATAGAGACACAGACGTAGAGAACACACGTATGGACACCAAGTGTGGGAAGCCATGGGGAGGTGGTGTTGGGGTGAGTTGGGAGATTGGGATTGACCTGTATACATGTATATGCATAAAATACATAACTAATAATAACCTGCTGTATAAAAAATAAATAAAATTAAATTTCAAAATTTTAAACAATAAAATTTAAAAATAAAACAGAAAAAAGTTCTTCCCTTCACACAGATGTATTTATATGAATGAATTATTCCCATGCTTATATCTATAAATACATAAAAGAGGAATAAAATCTAACTTGAACCAAAAAAGAAAAAAAAAACCTGAACCCACGAGTTAGACAGAGGAAAACACAATCAGGTCACTTGCTCCATCGGTAAACACTTCTGAAATTCTTCAGAGGTGGGGAATCATCTCCCATACAGCCAGCAGCCCACTCCTACGCAAGGAGCGTCCTCATTGCAAAGCGGGGGGCCATGCCGAGGCATCTGTGAGTAACCGTGAGCTGAGCCCCAGGCCAGCTGCTGTTGAACTTTTCCCACCCTTCCCAGGTAAAACACCTGAATATGTACAAGGGCTTGAAAGCCTAGAGGAAGGGCCGTGGAGCCACACCAGTGACAGCACGCAGGCCAACTTGGTGCCTGCAGGCCAGTCAGGATGGTCCTGGCCCTGGGTGCTCTTCTGGAAGCTTTCCATTGCCCTGCCTGAGATACCCCTCCTGTCCCGGCCCCCACTGCTTTTTTCCTTCCTCACCTCTGTCCGGAGAGAAATTCCAGCGGAAGGTATGGGTGACACATCCTCTTCATTACAGGTGGAAGCCTGGCAACTCCTGCAGAAAGTCCAGCAGAGACCCACTCACACCGGGCCACCCACAAAGCCGTGGCCCCTCACTCCCTCGCTCCAGCACAGCCCCGACACTGCTGAGCGGGCAGAGAATATGGAGTCAGGCACAGCTTCAGGGGCTATTGCTGCCTGCAGCGCTGTTTATATTGACCTCAACCCAGGCACACCTGGGGAGGGCCGGCCGGCAGGGTCAGGCTACCCAGGTCAGCTAATCCTCAGCCCTCAGGGAATCACATTGTTGAAAATGGACCTCGCTAAGGCAGAATAGAAGCCAAGGAATAAAAGGACACAATGCCATTTGTAGCACCGTAGGTGTGTCTAGAGGTAAGCACGTGAGTTGTTGTAAGTCAGAAAGGGAAAGACACATATCATATCATATCTCTTATAGGTGTGACCGAAAAATGGATACCAGGGCAGATATTTCCACGGAGAAGGGCAATCACAGATTCATTCAACAAACTTATGGTTCACCAATGGAAAGGTGTGAGGATTGGTTTCATTATGATATTGGGGTTAACAGACATATACAAACACAGGTGACATATATAATCACCAAAGACCTACAGAATACCAAGAGAAGACTACTCAACATTCTGTCATAAGGTACATGGGAAAAGGATCCCAGGAAGAACAGACATATGTGTATGTGTAAAAGAACCACATCTTCCACACCTACAACAAGCCAAACATTGTAATCAAATTTGCTGTAATAAAAAATAAAAAATTAAATTAAAAACACGAACAAGAAGTAGTGAGACAAACTTGAGGGGCTTTCTCCTGGCACATTCCATTCTAAATTCCAATCTAGAACACGACTTCCATTGAGGCTCTGTTGCCCCAGTAACCAGATTTGGTAAGGGAGACCTGCTGCCACCTTGTGGCCGTTTCACACAACAGCAGCTTTAATCCCAGCGCTAATGGTCAGTTGATATTCAAAATCATTGCAGGCCTGTAAATGACACCTGCCCTGAAAACAAATCCTGGGTTCATATATCGACCAAAAAATTCAAAGGACGTCCATATTTCAAAACGACAGTTTCAAAAGGCATATTTTACACACATTAGTGTTCTGCTTCTTTTCCTTTCTTTCTTTTTTTGTTAAAAAAACGGGAATGGCAAAAAGCATCCCTCAGAATGGGCGAAAATATTTGCAAACGAATCAATGGACAAAAGTTTAATCTCCAATATATATAAAGAGCACATGCAGCTTAATATTAAAAAAACAAACAACCCAATACAAAAATGGGCAGAAGATCTAAAGAGACGTTTCTTCAAAGAAGACACAGAGATGGCCAAGACGCCCATGAAAAGCTGCTCAATATCACTAATTATTAGAGAAATGCAAATCAAAACTACAATGAGGTATGACCTCACACCTGTTACAATTGGCATCATCAGAAAATCTACAAACAACGAATTCTGGGGAGGGTGTGGACAAAAGGATCCCTCTTCCACTAGTGGTGGAAATGTAAATTGATACAGTCACGATGGAGAACAGTATGGAGTTTCCTTAAAAAAACTAGAAATAGAATTACCATATGATCCAGCAATCCCACTTCTGGGCATATACCCAGATAAAACCATAAATCAAAAAGGCACATTCACCACAATGCTCATTTCAGCACTATTTACGATAGCCAGGTAATGGAAGCAACCTAAATACCCACAGACAGACGAATGGATAAAGATGTGGTACATATATAAAATGGAATATTACTCAGCCATAAGAAGGAATGAAACTGGGTCATTTGTAGAGACGTCGATGGATCTAGAGACTGTCATACAGAATGAAGTAAGTCAGAAAGAGACAAACAAATATTGTATATTAATGCATATATGTGAAACCTAGAAAAATGGTACAGATGAACTGGTTTGCAGGGAAGAAATAGAGACACAGAGGTAGAGAACACACGTATGGACACCAAGTGTGGGAAGCCATGGGGAGGTGGTGTTGGGGTGAGTTGGGAGATTGGGATTGACCTGTATACATGTATATGCATAAAATACATAACTAATAATAACCTGCTGTATAAAAAATAAATAAAATTAAATTTCAAAATTTTAAACAATAAAATTTAAAAATAAAACAGAAACAAGTTCTTCCCTTCACACAGATGTATTTATATGAATGAATTATTCCCATGCTTATATCTATAAATACATAAAAGAGGAATAAAATCTAACTTGAACCAAAAAAGAAAAAAAAAAACTGAACCCACGAGTTAGACAGAGGAAAACACAATCAGGGCACTTGCTCCATCGGTAAACACTTCTGAAATTCTTCAGAGGTGGGGAATCATCTCCCATACAGCCAGCAGCCCACTCCTACGCAAGGAGCGTCCTCATTGCAAAGCGGGGGGCCATGCCGAGGCATCTGTGAGTAACCGTGAGCTGAGCCCCAGGCCAGCTGCTGTTGAACTTTTCCCACCCTTCCCAGGTAAAACACCTGAATATGTACAAGGGCTTGAAAGCCTAGAGGAAGGGCCGTGGAGCCACACCAGCGACAGCACGCAGGCCAACTTGGTGCCTGCAGGCCAGTCAGGATGGTCCTGGCCCTGGGCGCTCTTCTGGAAGCTTTCCATTGCCCTGCCTGAGATACCCCTCCTGTCCCGGCCCCCACTGCTTTTTTCCTTCCTCACCTCTGTCCGGAGAGAAATTCCAGCGGAAGGTATGGGTGACACATCCTCTTCATTACAGGTGGAAGCCTGGCAACTCCTGCAGAAAGTCCAGCAGAGACCCACTCACACCGGGCCACCCACAAAGCCGTGGCCCCTCACTCCCTCGCACCAGCACAGCCCCGACACTGCTGACCGGGCAGAGAATATGGAGTCAGGCACAGCTTCAGGGGCTATTGCTGCCTGCAGCGCTGTTTATATTGACCTCAACCCAGGCACACCTGGGGAGGGCCGGCCGGCAGGGTCAGGCTACCCAGGTCAGCTAATCCTCAGCCCTCAGGGAATCACATTGTTGAAAATGGACCTCGCTAAGGCAGAATAGAAGCCAAGGAATAAAAGGACACAATGCCATTTGTAGCACCGTAGGTGTGTCTAGAGGTAAGCACGTGAGTTGTTGTAAGTCAGAAAGGGAAAGACACATATCATATCATATCTCTTATAGGTGTGACCGAAAAATGGATACCAGGGCAGATATTTCCACGGAGAAGGGCAATCACAGATTCATTCAACAAACTTATGGTTCACCAATGGAAAGGTGTGAGGATTGGTTTCATTATGATATTGGGGTTAACAGACATATACAAACACAGGTGACATATATAATCACCAAAGACCTACAGAATACCAAGAGAAGACTACTCAACATTCTGTCATAAGGTACATGGGAAAAGGATCCCAGGAAGAACAGACATATGTGTATGTGTAAAAGAACCACATCTTCCACACCTACAACAAGCCAAACATTGTAATCAAATTTGCTGTAATAAAAAATAAAAAATTAAATTAAAAACACGAACAAGAAGTAGTGAGACAAACTTGAGGGGCTTTCTCCTGGAACATTCCATTCTAAATTCCAATCTAGAACACGACTTCCATTGAGGCTCTGTTGCCCCAGTAACCAGATTTGGTAAGGGAGACCTGCTGCCACCTTGTGGCCGTTTCACACAACAGCAGCTTTAATCCCAGCGCTAATGGTCAGTTGATATTCAAAATCATTGCAGGCCTGTAAATGACACCTGCCCTGAAAACAAATCCTGGGTTCATATATCGACCAAAAAATTCAAAGGACGTCCATATTTCAAAACGACAGTTTCAAAAGGCATATTTTACTCACATTAGTGTTCTGCTTCTTTTTCTTTCTTTCTTTTTTTGTTAAAAAAACGGGAATGGCAAAAAGCATCCCTCAGAATGGGCGAAAATATTTTCAAACGAATCAATGGACAAAAGTTTAATCTCCAATATATATAAAGAGCTCATGCAGCTTAATATTAAAAAAACAAACAACCCAATACAAAAATGGGCAGAAGATCTAAAGAGACGTTTCTTCAAAGAAGACACAGAGATGGCCAAGACGCACATGGAAAGCTGCTCAACATCACTAATTATTAGAGAAATGCAAATCAAAACTACAATGAGGTATCACCTCACACCTCTTACAATTGGCATCATCAGAAAATCTACAAACAACGAATTCTGGGGAGGGTGTGGACAAAAGGATCCCTCTTCCACTAGTGGTGGAAATGTAAATTGATACAGTCACAATGGAGAACAGTATGGAGTTTCCTTAAAAAAACTAGAAATAGAATTACCATATGATCCAGCAATCCCACTTCTGGGCATATACCCAGAGAAAACCATAAATCAAAAAGGCACATTCACCACAATGCTCATTTCAGCACTATTTACGATAGCCAGGTAATGGAAGCAACCTAAATACCCACAGACAGACGAATGGATAAAGATGTGGTACATATATAAAATGGAAAATTACTCAGCCATAAGAAGGAATGAAACTGGGTCATTTGTAGAGACGTCGATGGATCTAGAGACTGTCATACAGAATGAAGTAAGTCAGAAAGAGACAAACAAATATTGTATATTAATGCATATATGTGGAACCTAGAAAAATGGTACAGATGAACTGGTTTGCAGGGAAGAAATAGAGACACAGAGGTAGAGAACCCACGTATGGACACCAAGTGTGGGAAGCCACGGGGAGGTGGTGTTGGGGTGAGTTGGGAGATTGGGATTGACCTGTATACATGTATATGCATAAAATACATAACTAATAATAACCTGCTGTATAAAAAATAAATAAAATTAAATTTCAAAATTTTTAAAAATAAAATTTAAAAATAAAACAGAAAAAAGTTCTTCCCTTCACACAGATGTATTTATATGAATGAATTATTTCCATGCTTATATCTATAAATACATAAAAGAGGAATAAAATCTAACTTGAACCAAAAAAGAAAAAAAAAAACCTGAACCCACGAGTTAGACAGAGGAAAACACAATCAGGGCACTTGCTCCATCGGTAAACACTTCTGAAATTCTTCAGAGGTGGGGAATCATCTCCCATACAGCCAGCAGCTCACTCCTACGCAAGGAGCGTCCTCATTGCAAAGCGGGGGGCCATGCCGAGGCATCTGTGAGTAACCGTGAGCTGAGCCCCAGGCCAGCTGCTGTTGAACTTTTCCCACCCTTCCCAGGTAAAACACCTGAATATGTACAAGGGCTTGAAAGCCTAGAGGAAGGGCCGTGGAGCCACAACAGCGACAGCATGCAGGCCAACTTGGTGCCTGCAGGCCAGTCAGGATGGTCCTGGCCCTGGGCGCTCTTCTGGAAGCTTTCCATTGCCCTGCCTGAGATACCCCTCCTGTCCCGGCCCCCACTGCTTTTTTCCTTCCTCACCTCTGTCCGGAGAGAAATTCCAGCGGAAGGTATGGGTGACACATCCTCTTCATTACAGGTGGAAGCCTGGCAACTCCTGCAGAAAGTCCAGCAGAGACCCACTCACACCGGGCCACCCACAAAGCCGTGGCCCCTCACTCCCTCCCACCAGCACAGCCCCGACACTGCTGACGGGGCAGAGAATATGGAGTCAGGCACAGCTTCAGGGGCTATTGCTGCCTGCAGCGCTGTTTATATTGACCTCAACCCAGGCACACCTTGGGAGGGCCGGCCGGCAGGGTCAGGCTACCCAGGTCAGCTAAACCTCAGCCCTTAGGGAATCACATTGTTGAAAATGGACCTCGCTAAGGCAGAATAGAAGCCAAGGAATAAAAGGACACAATACCATTTGTAGCACCGTAGGTGTGTCTAGAGGTAAGCACGTGAGTTGTTGTAAGTCAGAAAGTGAAAGACACATATCATATCATATCTCTTATAGGTGTGACCGAAAAATGGATACCAGGGCAGATATTTCCACGGAGAAGGGCAATCAGAGATTCATTCAACAAACTTATGGTTCACCAATGGAAAGGTGTGAGGATTGGTTTCATTATGATATTGGGGTAAACAGACATATACAAACACAGGTGACATATATAATCACCAAAGACCTACAGAATACCAAGAGAAGACTACTCAACATTCTGTCATAAGGTACATGGGAAAAGGATCCCAGGAAGAACAGACATATGTGTATGTGTAAAAGAACCACATCTTCCACACCTACAACAAGCCAAACATTGTAATCAAATTTGCTGTAATAAAAAATAAAAAAATTAAATTAAAAACACGAACAAGAAGTAGTGAGACAAACTTGAGGGGCTTTCTCCTGGCACATTCCATTCTAAATTCCAATCTAGAACACGACTTCCATTGAGGCTCTGTTGCCCCAGTAACCAGATTTGGTAAGGGAGACCTGCTGCCACCTTGTGGCCGTTTCACACAACAGCAGCTTTAATCCCAGCGCTAATGGTCAGTTGATATTCAAAATCATTGCAGGCCTGTAAATGACACCTGCCCTGAAAACAAATCCTGGGTTCATATATCGACCAAAAAATTCAAAGGACGTCCATATTTCAAAACGACAGTTTCAAAAGGCATATTTTACACACATTAGTGTTCTGCTTCTTTTTCTTTCTTTCTGTTTTTGTTAAATAAACGGGAATGGCAAAAAGCATCCCTCAGAATGGGCGAAAATATTTGCAAACGAATCAAAGGACAAAGGTTTAATCTCCAATATATATAAAGAGCTCATGCAGCTTAATATTAAAAAAACAAACAATCCAATACAAAAATGGGCAGAAGATCTAAAGAGACGTTTCTTCAAAGAAGACACAGAGATGGCCAAGACGCACATGAAAAGCTGCTCAACATCACTAATTATTAGAGAAATGCAAATCAAAACTACAATGAGGTATCACCTCACACCTGTTACAATTGGCATCATCAGAAAATCTACAAACAACGAATTCTGGGGAGGGTGTGGACAAAAGGATCCCTCTTCCACTAGTGGTGGAAATGTAAATTGATACAGTCACGATGGAGAACAGTATGGAGTTTCCTTAAAAAAAGCAGAAATAGAATTACCATATGATCCAGCAATCCCACTTCTGGGCATATACCCAGAGAAAACCATAAATCAAAAAGGCACATTCACCACAATGCTCATTTCAGCACTATTTACGATAGCCAGGTAATGGAAGCATCCTAAATACCCACAGACAGACGAATGGATAAAGATGTGGTACATATATAAAATGGAATATTACTCAGCCATAAGAAGGAATGAAACTGGGTCATTTGTAGAGACGTCGATGGATCTAGAGACTGTCATACAGAATGAAGTAAGTCAGAAAGAGAAAAACAAATATTGTATATTAATGCATATATGTGGAACCTAGAAAAATGGTACAGATGAACTGGTTTGCAGGGAAGAAATAGAGACACAGAGGTAGAGAACCCACGTATGGACACCAAGTGTGGGAAGCCACGGGGAGGTGGTGTTGGGGTGAGTTGGGAGATTGGGATTGACCTGTATACATGTATATGCATAAAATACATAACTAAAAATAACCTGCTGTATAAAAAATAAATAAAATTAAATTTCAAAATTTTAAAAAATAAAATTTAAAAATAAAACAGAAAAAAGTTCTTCCCTTCACACAGATGTATTTATATGAATGAATTATTTCCATGCTTATATCTATAAATACATAAAAGAGGAATAAAATCTAACTTGAACCAAAAAAGAAAAAAAAAACCTGAACCCACGAGTTAGACAGAGGAAAACACAATCAGGGCACTTGCTCCATCGGTAAACAATTCTGAAATTGGTCAGAGGTGGGGAATCATCTCCCATACAGCCAGCAGCCCACTCCTACGCAAGGAGCGTCCTCATTGCAAAGCGGGGGGCCATGCCGAGGCATCTGTGAGTAACCGTGAGCTGAGCCCCAGGCCAGCTGCTGTTGAACTTTTCCCACCCTTCCCAGGTAAAACACCTGAATATGTACAAGGGCTTGAAAGCCTAGAGGAAGGGCCGTGGAGCCACACCAGCGACAGCACGCAGGCCAACTTGGTGCCTGCAGGCCAGTCAGGATGGTCCTGGCCCTGGGCGCTCTTCTGGAAGCTTTCCATTGCCCTGCCTGAGATACCCCTCCTGTCCCGGCCCCCACTGCTTTTTTCCTTCCTCACCTCTGTCCGGAGAGAAATTCCAGCGGAAGGTATGGGTGACCCATCCTCTTCATTACAGGTGGAAGCGTGGCAACTCCTGCAGAAAGTCCAGCAGAGACCCACTCACACCGGGCCACCCACAAAGCCGTGGCCCCTCACTCCCTCCCACCAGCACAGCCCCGACACTGCTGACGGGGCAGAGAATATGGAGTCAGGCACAGCTTCAGGGGCTATTGCTGCCTGCAGCGCTGTTTATATTGACCTCAACCCAGGCACACCTGGGGAGGGCCGGCCGGCAGGGTCAGGCTACCCAGGTCAGCTAATCCTCAGCCCTCAGGGAATCACATTGTTGAAAATGGACCTCGCTAAGGCAGAATAGAAGCCAAGGAATAAAAGGACACAATGCCATTTGTAGCACCGTAGGTGTGTCTAGAGGTAAGCACGTGAGTTGTTGTAAGTCAGAAAGTGAAAGACACATATCATATCATATCTGTTATAGGTGTGACCAAAAAATGGATACCAGGGCAGATATTTCCACGGAGAAGGGCAATCACAGATTCATTCAACAAACTTATGGTTCACCAATGGAAAGGTGTGAGGATTGGTTTCATTATGATATTGGGGTTAACAGACATATACAAACACAGGTGACATATAGAATCACCAAAGACCTACAGAATACCAAGAGAAGACTACTCAACATTCTGTCATAAGGTACATGGGAAAAGGATCCCAGGAAGAACAGACATATGTGTATGTGTAAAAGAACCACATCTTCCACACCTACAACAAGCCAAACATTGTAATCAAATTTGCTGTAATAAAAAATAAAAAATTAAATTAAAAACACGAACAAGAAGTAGTGAGACAAACTTGAGGGGCTTTCTCCTGGCACATTCCATTCTAAATTCCAATCTAGAACACGACTTCCATTGAGGCTCTGTTGCCCCAGTAACCAGATTTGGTAAGGGAGACCTGCTGCCACCTTGTGGCCGTTTCACACAACAGCAGCTTTAATCCCAGCGCTAATGGTCAGTTGATATTCAAAATCATTGCAGGCCTGTAAATGACACCTGCCCTGAAAACAAATCCTGGGTTCATATATCGACCAAAAAATTCAAAGGACGTCCATATTTCAAAACGACAGTTTCAAAAGGCATATTTTACACACATTAGTGTTCTGCTTCTTTTCCTTTCTTTCTTTTTTTGTTAAAAAAACGGGAATGGCAAAAAGCATCCCTCAGAATGGGCGAAAATATTTGCAAACGAATCAATGGACACAGGTTTAATCTCCAATATATATAAAGAGCTCATGTAGCTTAATATTAAAAAAAACAAACAACCCAATACAAAAATGGGCAGAAGATCTAAAGAGACGTTTCTTCAAAGAAGACACAGAGATGGCCAAGACACACATGAAAAGCTGCTCAACATCACTAATTATTAGAGAAATGCAAATCAAATCTACAATGAGGTACCACCTCACACCTGTTACAACTGGCATCATCAGAAAATCTACAAACAACAAATTCTGGGGAGGGTGTGGACAAAAGGATCCCTCTTCCACTAGTGGTGGAAATGTAAATTGATACAGTCACGATGGAGAACAGTATGGAGTTTCCTTAAAAAATCTAGTAATAGAATTACCATATGATCCAGCAATCCCACTTCTGGGCATATACCCAGATAAAACCATAAATCAAAAAGGCACATTCACCACAATGCTCATTTCAGCACTATTTACGATAGCCAGGTAATGGAAACAACCTAAATAACCACAGACAGACGAATGGATAAAGATGTGGTACATATATAAAATGGAATATTACTCAGCCATAAGAAGGAATGAAACTGGGTCATTTGTAGAGACGTCGATGGATCTAGAGACTGTCATACAGAATGAAGTAAGTCAGAAAGAGACAAACAAATATTGTATATTAATGCATATATGTGGAACCTAGAAAAATGGTACAGATGAACTGGTTTGCAGGGAAGAAATAGAGACACAGAGGTAGAGAACACACGTATGGACACCAAGTGTGGGAAGCCATGGGGAGGTGGTGTTGGGGTGAGTTGGGAGATTGGGATTGACCTGTATACATGTATATGCATAAAATACATAACTAATAATAACCTGCTGTATAAAAAATAAATAAAATTAAATTTCAAAATTTTAAACAATAAAATTTAAAAATAAAACAGAAAAAAGTTCTTCCCTTCACACAGATGTATTTATATGAATGAATTATTCCCATGCTTATATCTATAAATACATAAAAGAGGAATAAAATCTAACTTGAACGAAAAAAGAAAAAAAACACCTGAACCCACGAGTTAGACAGAGGAAAACACAATCAGGGCACTTGCTCCATCGGTAAACACTTCTGAAATTCGTCAGAGGTGGGGAATCATCTCCCATAGAGCCAGCAGCCCACTCCTACGCAAGGAGCGTCCTCATTGCAAAGCGGGGGGCCATGCCGAGGCATCTGTGAGTAACCGTGAGCTGAGCCCCAGGCCAGCTGCTGTTGAACTTTTCCCACCCTTCCCAGGTAAAACACCTGAATATGTACAAGGGCTTGAAAGCCTAGAGGAAGGGCCGTGGAGCCACACCAGCGACAGCACGCAGGCCAACTTGGTGCCTGCAGGCCAGTCAGGATGGTCCTGGCCCTGGGCGCTCTTCTGGAAGCTTTCCATTGCCCTGCCTGAGATACCCCTCCTGTCCCGGCCCCCACTGCATTTTTCCTTCCTCACCTCTGTCCAGAGAGAAATTCCAGCGGAAGGTATGGGTGACACATCCTCTTCATTACAGGTGGAAGCCTGGCAACTCCTGCAGAAAGTCCAGCAGAGACCCACTCACACCGGGCCACCCACAAAGCCGTGGCCCCTCACTCCCTCCCACCAGCACAGCCCCGACACTGCTGACGGGGCAGAGAATATGGAGTCAGGCACAGCTTCAGGGGCTATTGCTGCCTGCAGCGCTGTTTATATTGACCTCAACCCAGGCACACCTGGGGAGGGCCGGCCGGCAGGGTCAGGCTACCCAGGTCAGCTAATCCTCAGCCCTCAGGGAATCACATTGTTGAAAATGGACCTCGCTAAGGCAGAATAGAAGCCAAGGAATAAAAGGACACAATGCCATTTGTAGCACCGTAGGTGTGTCTAGAGGTAAGCACGTGAGTTGTTGTAAGTCAGAAAGTGAAAGACACATATCATATCATATCTCTTATAGGTGTGACCGAAAAATGGATACCAGGGCAGATATTTCCACGGAGAAGGGCAATCACAGATTCATTCAACAAACTTATGGTTCACCAATGGAAAGGTGTGAGGATTGGTTTCATTATGATATTGGGGTTAACAGACATATACAAACACAGGTGACATATAGAATCACCAAAGACCTACAGAATACCAAGAGAAGACTACTCAACATTCTGTCATAAGGTACATGGGAAAAGGATCCCAGGAAGAACAGACATATGTGTATGTGTAAAAGAACCACATCTTCCACACCTACAACAAGCCAAACATTGTAATCAAATTTGCTGTAATAAAAAATAAAAAATTAAATTAAAAACACGAACAAGAAGTAGTGAGACAAACTTGAGGGGCTTTCTCCTGGCACATTCCATTCTAAATTCTAATCTAGAACACGACTTCCATTGAGGCTCTGTTGCCCCAGTAACCAGATTTGGTAAGGGAGACCTGCTGCCACCTTGTGGCCGTTTCACACAACAGCAGCTTTAATCCCAGCGCTAATGGTCAGTTGATATTCAAAATCATTGCAGGCCTGTAAATGACACCTGCCCTGAAAACAAATCCTGGGTTCATATATCGACCAAAAAATTCAAAGGAGGTCCATATTTCAAAACGACAGTTTCAAAAGGCATATTTTACACACATTAGTGTTCTGCTTCTTTTTCTTTCTTTCTTTTTTTTGTTAAAAAAACGGGAATGGCAAAAAGCATCCCTCAGAATGGGCGAAAATATTTGCAAACGAATCAATGGACAAAGGTTTAATCTCCAATATATATAAAGAGCACATGCAGCTTAATATTAAAAAAACAAACAACCCAATACAAAAATGGGCAGAAGATCTAAAGAGACGTTTATTCAAAGAAGACACAGAGATGGCCAAGACGCACATGAAAAGCTGCTCAACATCACTAATTATTAGAGAAATGCAAATCAAATCTACAATGAGGTATCACCTCACACCTGTTACAACTGGCATCATCAGAAAATCTACAAACAACGAATTCTGGGGAGGGTGTGGACAAAAGGATCCCTCTTCCACTAGTGGTGGAAATGTAAATTGATACAGTCACGATGGAGAACAGTATGGAGTTTCCTTAAAAAAACTAGAAATAGAATTACCATATGATCCAGCAATCCCACTTCTGGGCATATACCCAGAGAAAACCATAAATCAAAAAGGCACATTCACCACAATGCTCATTTCAGCACTATTTACGATAGCCAGGTAATGGAAGCAACCTAAATACCCACAGACAGACGAATGGATAAAGATGTGGTACATATATAAAATGGAATATTACTCAGCCATAAGAAGGAATGAAACTGGGTCATTTGTAGAGACGTCGATGGATCTAGAGACTGTCATACAGAATGAAGTAAGTCAGAAAGAGACAAACAAATATTGTATATTAATGCATATATGTGGAACCTAGAAAAATGGTACAGATGAACTGGTTTGCAGGGAAGAAATAGAGACACAGAGGTAGAGAACCCACGTATGGACACCAAGTGTGGGAAGCCACGGGGAGGTGGTGTTGGGGTGAGTTGGGAGATTGGGATTGACCTGTATACATGTATATGCATAAAATACATAACTAATAATAACCTGCTGTATAAAAAATAAATAAAATTAAATTTCAAAATTTTAAAAAATAAAATTTAAAAATAAAACAGAAAAAAGTTCTTCCCTTCACACAGATGTATTTATATGAATGAATTATTTCCATGCTTATATCTATAAATACATAAAAGAGGAATAAAATCTAACTTGAACCAAAAAAGAAAAAAAAAACCTGAACCCACGAGTTAGACAGAGGAAAACACAATCAGGGCACTTGCTCCATCGGTAAACAATTCTGAAATTGGTCAGAGGTGGGGAATCATCTCCCATAGAGCCAGCAGTCCACTCCTACGCAAGGAGCGTCCTCATTGCAAAGCGGGGGGCCATGCCGAGGCATCTGTGAGTAACCGTGAGCTGAGCCCCAGGCCAGCTGCTGTTGAACTTTTCCCACCCTTCCCAGGTAAAACACCTGAATATGTACAAGGGCTTGAAAGCCTAGAGGAAGGGCCGTGGAGCCACACCAGCGACAGCATGCAGGCCAACTTGGTGCCTGCAGGCCAGTCAGGAAGGTCCTGGCCCTGGGCGCTCTTCTGGAAGCTTTCCATTGCCCTGCCTGAGATACCCCTCCTGTCCCGGCCCCCACTGCTTTTTTCCTTCCTCACCTCTGTCCGGAGAGAAATTCCAGCGGAAGGTATGGGTGACACATCCTCTTCATTACAGGTGGAAGCCTGGCAACTCCTGCAGAAAGTCCAGCAGAGACCCACTCACACCGGGCCACCCACAAAGCCGTGGCCCCTCACTCCCTCCCACCAGCACAGCCCCGACACTGCTGATGGGGCAGAGAATATGGAGTCAGGCACAGCTTCAGGGGCTATTGCTGCCAGCAGCGCTGTTTATATTGACCTCAACCCAGGCACACCTGGGGAGGGCCGGCCGGCAGGGTCAGGCTACACAGGTCAGCTAATCCTCAGCCCTCAGGGAATCACATTGTTGAAAATGGACCTCGCTAAGGCAGAATAGAAGGCAAGGAATAAAAGGACACAATGCCATTTGTAGCACCGTAGTTGTGTCTAGAGGTAAGCACGTGAGTTGTTGTAAGTCAGAAAGTGAAAGACACATATCATATCATATCTCTTATAGGTGTGACCGAAAAATGGATACCAGGGCAGATATTTCCACGGAGAAGGGCAATCACAGATTCATTCAACAAACTTATGGTTCACCAATGGAAAGGTGTGAGGATTGCTTTCATTATGATATTGGGGTTAACAGACATATACAAACACAGGTGACATATATAATCACCAAAGACCTACAGAATACCAAGAGAAGACTACTCAACATTCTGTCATAAGGTACATGGGAAAAGGATCCCAGGAAGAACAGACATATGTGTATGTGTAAAAGAACCACATCTTCCACACCTACAACAAGCCAAACATTGTAATCAAATTTGCTGTAATAAAAAATAAAAAAATTAAATTAAAAACACGAACAAGAAGTAGTGAGACAAACTTGAGGGGCTTTCTCCTGGCACATTCCATTCTAAATTCCAATCTAGAACACGACTTCCATTGAGGCTCTGTTGCCCCAGTAACCAGATTTGGTAAGGGAGACCTGCTGCCACCTTGTGGCCGTTTCACACAACAGCAGCTTTAATCCCAGCGCTAATGGTCAGTTGATATTCAAAATCATTGCAGGCCTGTAAATGACACCTGCCCTGAAAACAAATCCTGGGTTCATATATCGACCAAAAAATTCAAAGGAGGTCCATATTTCAAAACGACAGTTTCAAAAGGCATATTTTACACACATTAGTGTTCTGCTTCTTTTTCTTTCTTTCTTTTTTTGTTAAAAAAACGGGAATGGCAAAAAGCATCCCTCAGAATGGGCGAAAATATTTGCAAACGAATCAATGGACAAAGGTTTAATCTCCAATATATATAAAGAGCTCATGCAGCTTAATATTAAAAAAACAAACAACCCAATACAAAAATGGGCAGAAGATCTAAAGAGACGTTTCTTCAAAGAAGACACAGAGATGGCCAAGACGCACATGAAAAGCTGCTCAACATCAGTAATTATTAGAGAAATGCAAATCAAATCTACAATGAGGTATGACCTCACACCTGTTACAATTGGCATCATCAGAAAATCTACAAACAACGAATTCTGGGGAGGGTGTGGACAAAAGGATCCCTCTTCCACTAGTGGTGGAAATGTAAATTGATACAGTCACGATGGAGAACAGTATGGAGTTTCCTTAAAAAAAGCAGAAATAGAATTACCATATGATCCAGCAATCCCACTTCTGGGCATATACCCAGAGAAAACCATAAATCAAAAAGGCACATTCACCACAATGCTCATTTCAGCACTATTTACGATAGCCAGGTAATGGAAGCAACCTAAATACCCACAGACAGACGAATGGATAAAGATGTGGTACATATATAAAATGGAATATTACTCAGCCATAAGAAGGAATGAAACTGGGTCATTTGTAGAGACGTCGATGGATCTAGAGACTGTCATACAGAATGAAGTAAGTCAGAAAGAGACAAACAAATATTGTATATTAATGCATATATGTGGAACCTAGAAAAATGGTACAGATGAACTGGTTTGCAGGGAAGAAATAGAGACACAGAGGTAGAGAGCCCACGTATGGACACCAAGTGTGGGAAGCCACGGGGAGGTGGTGTTGGGGTGAGTTGGGAGATTGGGATTGACCTGTATACATGTATATGCATAAAATACATAACTAATAATAACCTGCTGTATAAAAAATAAATAAAATTAAATTTCAAAATTTTAAAAAATAAAATTTAAAAATAAAACAGAAAAAAGTTCTTCCCTTCACACAGATGTATTTATATGAATGAATTATTTCCATGCTTATATCTATAAATACATAAAAGAGGAATAAAATCTAACTTGAACCAAAAAAGAAAAAAAAAAACCTGAACCCACGAGTTAGACAGAGGAAAACACAATCAGGGCACTTGCTCCATCGGTAAACAATTCTGAAATTGGTCAGAGGTGGGGAATCATCTCCCATAGAGCCAGCAGCCCACTCCTACGCAAGGAGCGTCCTCATTGCAAAGCGGGGGGCCATGCCGAGGCATCTGTGAGTAACCGTGAGCTGAGCCCCAGGCCAGCTGCTGTTGAACTTTTCCCACCCTTCCCAGGTAAAACACCTGAATATGTACAAGGGCTTGAAAGCCTAGAGGAAGGGCCGTGGAGCCACACCAGCGACAGCACGCAGGCCAACTTGGTGCCTGCAGGCCAGTCAGGATGGTCCTGGCCCTGGGCGCTTTTCTGGAAGCTTTCCATTGCCCTGCCTGAGATACCCCTCCTGTCCCGGCCACCACTGCTTTTTTCCTTCCTCACCTCTGTCCGGAGAGAAATTCCAGCGGAAGGTATGGGTGACACATCCTCTTCATTACAGGTGGAAGCCTGGCAACTCCTGCAGAAAGTCCAGCAGAGACCCAGTCACACCGGGCCACCCACAAAGCCGTGGCCCTTCACTCCCTCCCACCAGCACAGCCCCGACACTGCTGACGGGGCAGAGAATATGGAGTCAGGCACAGCTTCAGGGGCTATTGCTGCCTGCAGCGCTGTTTATATTGATCTCAACCCAGGCACACCTGGGGAGGGCCGGCTGGCAGGGTCAGGCTACCCAGGTCAGCTAATCCTCAGCCCTCAGGGAATCACATTGTTGAAAATGGACCTCGCTAAGGCAGAATAGAAGCCAAGGAATAAAAGGACACAATGCCATTTGTAGCACCGTAGGTGTGTCTAGAGGTAAGCACATGAGTTGTTGTAAGTCAGAAAGTTAAAGACACATATCATATCATATCTCTTATAGGTGTGACCGAAAAATGGATACCAGGGCAGATATTTCCACGGAGAAGGGCAATCACAGATTCATTCAACAAACTTATGGTTCACCAATGGAAAGGTGTGAGGATTGGTTTCATTATGATATTGGGGTTAACAGACATATACAAACACAGGTGACATATATAATCACCAAAGACCTACAGAATACCAAGAGAAGACTACTCAACATTCTGTCATAAGGTACATGGGAAAAGGATCCCAGGAAGAACAGACATATGAGTATGTGTAAAAGAACCACATCTTCCACACCTACAACAAGCCAAACATTGTAATCAAATTTGCTGTAATAAAAAATAAAAAAATTAAATTAAAAACACGAACAAGAAGTAGTGAGACAAACTTGAGGGGCTTTCTCCTGGCACATTCCATTCTAAATTCCAATCTAGAACACGAATTCCATTGAGGCTCTGTTGCCCCAGTAACCAGATTTGGTAAGGGAGACCTGCTGCCACCTTGTGGCCGTTTCACACAACAGCAGCTTTAATCCCAGCGCTAATGGTCAGTTGATATTCAAAATCATTGCAGGCCTGTAAATGACACCTGCCCTGAAAACAAATCCTGGGTTCATATATCGACCAAAAAATTCAAAGGACGTCCATATTTCAAAACGACAGTTTCAAAAGGCATATTTTACACACATTAGTGTTCTGCTTCTTTTCCTTTCTTTCTTTTTTTGTTAAAAAAACGGGAATGGCAAAAAGCATCCCTCAGAATGGGCGAAAATATTTGCAAACGAATCAATGGACAAAGGTTTAATCTCCAATATATATAAAGAGCTAACGCAGCTTAATATTAAAAAAACAAACAACCCAATACAAAAATGGGCAGAAGATCTAAAGAGACGTTTCTTCAAAGAAGACACAGAGATGGCCAAGACGCACATGAAAAGCTGCTCAACATCACTAATTATTAGAGAAATGCAAATCAAAACTACAATGAGGTATCACCTCACACCTGTTACAACTGACATCATCAGAAAATCTACAAACAACGAATTCCGGGGAGGGTGTGGACAAAAGGATCCCTCTTCCACTAGTGGTGGAAATGTAAATTGATACAGTCACGATGGAGAACAGTATGGAGTTTCCTTAAAAAAACTAGAAATAGAATTACCATATGATCCAGCAATGCCACTTCTGGGCATATACCCAGAGAAAACCATAAATCAAAAAGGCACATTCACCACAATGTTCATTTCAGCACTATTTACGATAGCCAGGTAATGGAAGCAACCTAAATACCCACAGACAGACGAATGGATAAAGATGTGGTACATATATAAAATGGAATATTACTCAGCCATAAGAAGGAATGAAACTGGGTCATTTGTAGAGACGTCGATGGATCTAGAGACTGTCATACAGAATGAAGTAAGTCAGAAAGAGACAGACAAATATTGTATATTAATGCATATATGTGGAACCTAGAAAAATGGTACAGATGAACTGGTTTGCAGAGAAGAAATAGAGACACAGAGGTAGAGAACACACGTATGTACACCATGTGTGGGAAGCCATGGGGAGGTGGTGTTGGGGTGAGTTGGGAGATTGGGATTGACCTGTATACATGTATATGCATAAAATACATAACTAATAATAACCTGCTGTATAAAAAATAAATAAAATTAAATTTCAAAATTTTAAAAAATAAAATTTAAAAATAAAACAGAAAAAAGTTCTTCCCTTCACACAGATGTATTTATATGAATGAATTATTCCCATGCTTATATCTATAAATACATAAAAGAGGAATAAAATCTAACTTGAACCAAAAAAGAAAAAAAAAAACCTGAACCCACGAGTTAGACAGAGGAAAACACAATCAGGGCACTTGCTCCATCGGTAAACAATTCTGAAATTGGTCAGAGGTGGGGAATCATCTCCCATAGAGCAAGCAGCCCACTCCTACGCAAGGAGCGTCCTCATTGCAAAGCGGGGGGCCATGCCGAGGCATCTGTGAGTAACCGTGAGCTGAGCCCCAGGCCAGCTGCTGTTGAACTTTTCCCACCCTTCCCAGGTAAAACACCTGAATATGTACAAGGGCTTGAAAGCCTAGAGGAAGGGCCGTGGAGCCACACCAGCGACAGCACGCAGGCCAACTTGGTGCCTGCAGGCCAGCCAGGATGATCCTGGCCCTGGGCGCTCTTCTGGAAGCTTTCCATTGCCCTGCCTGAGATACCCCTCCTGTCCCGGCCCCCACTGCTTTTTTCCTTCCTCACCTCTGTCCGGAGAGAAATTCCAGCGGAAGGTATGGGTGACACATCCTCTTCATTACAGGTGGAAGCCTGGCAACTCCTGCAGAAAGTCCAGCAGAGACCCACTCACACCGGGCCACCCACAAAGCCGTGGCCGCTCACTCCCTCCCACCAGCACAGCCCCGACACTGCTGACGGGGCAGAGAATATGGAGTCAGGCACAGCTTCAGGGGCTATTGCTGCCTGCAGCGCTGTTTATATTGACCTCAACCCAGGCACACCTGGGGAGGGCCGGCCGGCAGGGTCAGGCTACCCAGGTCAGCTAATCCTCAGCCCTCAGGGAATCACATTGTTGAAAATGGACCTCGCTAAGGCAGAATAGAAGCCAAGGAATAAAAGGACACAATGCCATTTGTAGCACCGTAGTTGTGTCTAGAGGTAAGCACGTGAGTTGTTGTAAGTCAGAAAGTTAAAGACACATATCATATCATATCTCTTATAGGTGTGACCGAAAAATGGATACCAGGGCAGATATTTCCACGGAGAAGGGCAATCACAGATTCATTCAACAAACTTATGGTTCACCAATGGAAAGGTGTGAGGATTGGTTTCATTATGATATTGGGGTTAACAGACATATACAAACACAGGTGACATATATAATCACCAAAGACCTACAGAATACCAAGAGAAGACTACTCAACATTCTGTCATAAGGTACATGGGAAAAGGATCCCAGGAAGAACAGACATATGTGTATGTGTAAAAGAACCACATCTTCCACACCTACAACAAGCCAAACATTGTAATCAAATTTGCTGTAATAAAAAATAAAAAATTAAATTAAAAACACGAACAAGAAGTAGTGAGACAAACTTGAGGGGCTTTCTCCTGGCACATTCCATTCTAAATTCCAATCTAGAACACGACTTCCATTGAGGCTCTGTTGCCCCAGTAACCAGATTTGGTAAGGGAGACCTGCTGCCACCTTGAGGCCGTTTCACACAACAGCAGCTTTAATCCCAGCGCTAATGGTCGGTTGATATTCAAAATCATTGCAGGCCTGTAAATGACACCTGCCCTGAAAACAAATCCTGGGTTCATATATCGACCAAAAAATTCAAAGGACGTCCATATTTCAAAACGACAGTTTCAAAAGGCATATTTTACACACATTAGTGTTCTGCTTCTTTTCCTTTCTTTCTTTTTTTGTTAAAAAAACGGGAATGGCAAAAAGCATCCCTCAGAATGGGCGAAAATATTTGCAAACGAATCAATGGACAAAAGTTTAATCTCCAATATATATAAAGAGCTCATGCAGCTTAATATTAAAAAAACAAACAACCCAATACAAAAATGGGCAGAAGATCTAAAGAGACGTTTCTTCAAAGAAGACACAGAGATGGCCAAGACGCACATGAAAAGCTGCTCAACATCACTAATTATTAGAGAAATGCAAATCAAAACTACAATGAGGTATCACCTCACACCTGTTAGAATCGGCATCATCAGAAAATCAACAAACAACGAATTCTGGGGAGGGTGTGGACAAAAGGATCCCTCTTCCACTAGTGGTGGAAATGTAAATTGATACAGTCACGATGGAGAACAGTATGGAGTTTCCTTAAAAAAACTAGAAATAGAATTACCATATGATTCAGCAATCCCACTTCTGGGCATATACCCAGAGAAAACCATAAATCAAAAAGGCACATTCACCACAATGCTCATTTCAGCACTATTTACGATAGCCAGGTAATGGAAGCAACCTAAATACCCACAGACAGACGAATGGATAAAGATGTGGTACATATATAAGATAGAATATTACTCAGCCATAAGAAGGAATGAAACTGGGTCATTTGTAGAGACGTCAATGGATCTAGAGACTGTCATACAGAATGAAGTAAGTCAGAAAGAGACAAACAAATATTGTATATTAATGCATATATGTGGAACCTAGAAAAATGGTACAGATGAACTGGTTTGCAGGGAAGAAATAGAGACACAGAGGTAGAGAACACACGTATGGACACCAAGTGTGGGAAGCCATGGGGAGGTGGTGTTGGGGTGAGTTGGGAGATTGGGATTGACATGTATACATGTATATGCATAAAATACATTATTAATAATAACCTGCTGTATAAAAAATAAATAAAATTAAATTTCAAAATTTAAAAAAATAAAATTTAAAAATAAAACAGAAAAAAGTTCTTCCCTTCACACAGATGTATTTATATGAATGAATTATTTCCATGCTTATATCTATAAATACATAAAAGAGGAATAAAATCTAACTTGAACCAAAAAAGAAAAAAAAAAAACCTGAACCCACGAGTTAGACAGAGGAAAACACAATCAGGGCACTTGCTCCATCGGTAAACAATTCTGAAATTGGTCAGAGGTGGGGAATCATCTCCCATAGAGCTAGCAGCCCACTCCTTCGCAAGGAGCGTCCTCATTGCAAAGCGGGGGGCCATGCCGAGGCATCTGTGAGTAACCGTGAGCTGAGCCCCAGGCCAGCTGCTGTTGAACTTTTCCCACCCTTTCCAGGTAAAACACCTGAATATGTACAAGGGCTTGAAAGCCTAGAGGAAGGGCCGTGGAGCCACACCCTGACAGCACGCAGGCCAACTTGGTGCCTGCAGGCCAGCCAGGATGGTCCTGGCCCTGGGCGCTCTTCTGGAAGCTTTCCATTGCCCTGCCTGAGATACCCCTCCTGTCCCGGCCCCCACTGCTTTTTTCCTTCCTCACCTCTGTCCGGAGAGAAATTCCAGCGGAAGGTATGGGTGACACATCCTCTTCATTACAGGTGGAAGCCTGGCAACTCCTGCAGAAAGTCCAGCAGAGACCCACTCACACCGGGCCACCCACAAAGCCGTGGCCCCTCACTCCCTCCCACCAGCACAGCCCCGACACTGCTGACGGGGCAGAGAATATTGAGTCAGGCACAGCTTCAGGGGCTATTGCTGCCTGCAGCGCTGTTTATATTGACCTCAACCCAGGCACACCTGGGGAGGGCCGGCCGGCAGGGTCAGGCTACCCAGGTCAGCTAATCCTCAGCCTTCAGGGAATCACATTGTTGAAAATGGACCTCGCTAAGGCAGAATAGAAGCCAAGGAATAAAAGGACACAATGCCATTTGTAGCACCGTAGGTGTGTCTAGAGGTAAGCACGTGAGTTGTTGTAAGTCAGAAAGTGAAAGACACATATCATATCATATCTCTTATAGGTGTGACCGAAAAATGGATACCAGGGCAGATATTTCCACGGAGAAGGGCAATCACAGATTCATTCAACAAACTTATGGTTCACCAATGGAAAGGTGTGAGGATTGGTTTCATTATGATATTGGGGTTAACAGACATATACAAACACAGGTGACATATATAATCACCAAAGACCTACAGAATACCAAGAGAAGACTACTCAACATTCTGTCATAAGGTACATGGGAAAAGGATCCCAGGAAGAGTAGACATATGTGTATGTGTAAAAGAACCACATCTTCCACACCTACAACAAGCCAAACATTGTAATCAAATTTGCTGTAATAAAAAATAAAAAATTAAATTAAAAACACGAACAAGAAGTATTGAGGCAAACTTGAGGGGCTTTCTCCTGGCACATTCCATTCTAAATTCCAATCTAGAACACGACTTCCATTGAGGCTCTGTTGCCCCAGTAACCAGATTTGGTAAGGGAGACCTGCTGCCACCTTGTGGCCGTTTCACACAACAGCAGCTTTAATCCCAGCGCTAATGGTCAGTTGATATTCAAAATCATTGCAGGCCTGTAAATGACACCTGCCCTGAAAACAAATCCTGGGTTCATATATCGACCAAAAAATTCAAAGGACGTCCATATTTCAAAACGACAGTTTCAAAAGGCATATTTTACACACATTAGTGTTCTGCTTCTTTTCCTTTCTTTCTTTTTTTGTTAAAAAAACGGGAATGGCAAAAAGCATCCCTCAGAATGGGCGAAAATATTTGCAAACGAATCAATGGACAAAAGTTTAATCTCCAATATATACAAAGAGCTCATGCAGCTTAATATTAAAAAAACAAACAACCCAATACAAAAATGGGCAGAATTTCTAAAGAGACGTTTCTTCAAAGAAGACACAGAGATGGCCAAGACGCACATGAAAAGCTGCTCAACATCACTAATTATTAGAGAAATGCAAATCAAAACTACAATGAGGTATCACCTCACACCTGTTAGAATCGGCATCATCAGAAAATCTACAAACAACGAATTCTGGGGAGGGTGTGGACAAAAGGATCCCTCTTCCACTAGTGGTGGAAATGTAAATTGATACAGTCACGATGGAGAACAGTATGGAGATTCCTTAAAAAAACTAGAAATAGAATTACCATATGATTCAGCAATCCCACTTCTGGGCATATACCCAGAGAAAACCATAAATCAAAAAGGCACATTCACCACAATGCTCATTTCAGCACTATTTACGATAGCTAGGTAATGGAAGCAACCTAAATACCCACAGACAGACGAATGGATAAAGATGTGGTACATATATAAAATGGAATATTACTCAGCCATAAGAAGGAATGAAACTGGGTCATTTGTAGAGACGTCGATGGATCTAGAGACTGTCATACAGAATGAAGTAAGTCAGAAAGAGACAAACAAATATTGTATATTAATGCATATATGTGGAACCTAGAAAAATGGTACAGATGAACTGGTTTGCAGGGAAGAAATAGAGACACAGAGGTAGAGAACACACGTATGGACACCAAGTGTGGGAAGCCATGGGGAGGTGGTGTTGGGGTGAGTTGGGAGATTGGGATTGACCTGTATACATGTATATGCATAAAATACATAACAAATAATAACCGGCTGTATAAAAAATAAATAAAATTAAATTTCAAAATTTTAAACAATAAAATTTAAAAATAAAACAGAAAAAAGTTCTTCCCTTCACACAGATGTATTTATATGAATGAATTATTTCCATGCTTATATCTATAAATACATAAAAGAGGAATAAAATCTAACTTGAACCAGAAAAGAAAAAAAAAAAACCTGAACACACGAGTTAGACAGAGGAAAACACAATCAGGGCACTTGCTCCATCGGTAAACAATTCTGAAATTGGTCAGAGGTGGGGAATCATCTCCCATAGAGCCAGCAGCCCACTCCTACGCAAGGATCGTCCTCATTGCAAAGCGGGGGGCCATGCCGAGGCATCTGTGAGTAACCGTGAGCTGAGCCCCAGGCCAGCTGCTGTTGAACTTTTCCCACCCTTCCCAGGTAAAACACCTGAATATGTACAAGGGCTTGAAAGCCTAGAGGAAGGGCCGTGGAGCCACACCAGTGACAGCACGCAGGCCAACTTGGTGCCTGCAGGCCAGTCAGGATGCTCCTGGCCCTGGGCGCTCTTCTGGAAGCTTTCCATTGTCCTGCCTGAGATACCCCTCCTGTCCCGGCCCCCGCTGCTTTTTTCCTTCCTCACCTCTGTCCGGAGAGAAATTCCAGCGGAAGGTATGGGTGACACATCCTCTTCATTACAGGTGGAAGCCTGGCAACTCCTGCAGAAAGTCCAGCAGAGACCCACTCACACCGGGCCACCCACAAAGCCGTGGCCCCTCACTCCCTCCCACCAGCACAGCCCCGACACTGCTGACGGGGCAGAGAATATGGTGTCAGGCACAGTTTCAGGGGCTATTGCTGCCTGCAGCGCTGTTTATATTGACCTCAACACAGGCACACCTGGGGAGGGCCGGCCGGCAGGGTCAGGCTACCCAGGTCAGCTAATCCTCTGCCCTCAGGGAATCACATTGTTGAAAATGGACCTCGCTAAGGCAGAATAGAAGCCAAGGAATAAAAGGACACAATGCCATTTGTAGCACCGTAGGTGTGTCTAGAGGTAAGCACGTGAGTTGTTGTAAGTCAGAAAGTGAAAGACACATATCATATCATATCTCTTATAGGTGTGACCGAAAAATGGATACCAGGGCAGATATTTCCACGGAGAAGGGCAATCAGAGATTCATTCAACAAACTTATGGTTCACCAATGGAAAGGTGTGAGGATTGGTTTCATTATGATATTGGGGTTAACAGACATATACAAACACAGGTGACATATAGAATCACCAAAGACCTACAGAATACCAAGAGAAGACTACTCAACATTCTGTCATAAGGTACATGGGAAAAGGATCCCAGGAAGAACAGACATATGTGTATGTGTAAAAGAACCACATCTTCCACACCTACAACAAGCCAAACATTGTAATCAAATTTGCTGTAATAAAAAATAAAAAATTAAATTAAAAACACGAACAAGAAGTAGTGAGGCAAACTTGAGGGGCTTTCTCCTGGCACATTCCATTCTAAATTCCAATCTAGAACACGACTTCCATTGAGGCTCTGTTGCCCCAGTAACCAGATTTGGTAAGGAGACCTGCTCCCACCTTGTGGACGTTTCACACAACAGCAGCTTTAATCCCAGCGCTAATGGTCAGTTGATATTGAAAATCATTGCAGGCCTGTAAATGACACCTGCCCTGAAAACAAATCCTGGGTTCATATATCGACCAAAAAATTCAAAGGACGTCCATATTTCAAAACGACAGTTTCAAAAGGCATATTTTACACACATTAGTGTTCTGCTTCTTTTCCTTTCTTTCTTTTTCTGTTAAAAAAACGGGAATGGCAAAAAGCATCCCTCAGAATGGGCGAAAATATTTGCAAACGAAACAATGGACAAAAGTTTAATCTCCAATATATATAAAGAGCTCATGCAGCTTAATATTAAAAAAACAAACAACCCAATACAAAAATGGGCAGAAGATCTAAAGAGACGTTTCTTCAAAGAAGACACAGAGATGGCCAAGACGCACATGAAAAGCTGCTCAACATCACTAATTATTAGAGAAATGCAAATCAAAACTACAATGAGGTATCACCTCACACCTGTTAGAATCGGCATCATCAGAAAATCTACAAACAACGAATTCTTGGGAGGGTGTGGACAAAAGGATCCCTCTTCCACTAGTGGTCGAAATGTAAATTGATACAGTCATGATGGAGAACAGTATGGAGTTTCCTTAAAAAAACTAGAAATAGAATTACCGTATGATTCAGCAATCCCACTTCTGGGCATATACCCAGAGAAAACCATAAATCAAAAAGGCACATTCACCACAATGCTCATTTCAGCACTATTTACGATAGCCAGGTAATGGAAGCAACCTAAATACCCACAGACAGACGAATGGATAAAGATGTGGTACATATATAAAATGGAATATTACTCAGCCATAAGAAGGAATGAAACTGGGTCATTTGTAGAGACGTCGATGGATCTAGAGACTGTCATACAGAATGAAGTAAGTCAGAAAGAGACAAACAAATATTGTATATTAATGCATATACGTGGAACCTAGAAAAATGGTACAGATGAACTGGTTTGCAGGGAAGAAATAGAGACACAGAGGTAGAGAACACACGTATGGACACCAAGTGTGGGAAGCCATGGGGAGGTGGTGTTGGGGTGAGTTGGGAGATTGGGATTGACCTGTATACATGTATATGCATAAAATACATAACTAATAATAACCTGCTGTATAAAAAATAAATAAAATTAAATTTCAAAATTTTAAACAATAAAATTTAAAAATAAAACAGAAAAAAAGTTCTTCCCTTCACACAGATGTATTTATATGAATGAATTATTTCCATGCTTATATCTATAAATACATAAAAGAGGAATAAAATCTAACTTGAACCAGAAAAGAAAAAAAAAAAACCTGAACACACGAGTTAGACAGAGGAAAACACAATCAGGGCACTTGCTCCATCGGTAAACAATTCTGAAATTGGTCAGAGGTGGGGAATCATCTCCCATAGAGCCAGCAGCCCACTCCTACGCAAGGATCGTCCTCATTGCAAAGCGGGGGGCCATGCCGAGGCATCTGTGAGTAACCGTGAGCTGAGCCCCAGGCCAGCTGCTGTTGAACTTTTCCCACCCTTCCCAGGTAAAACACCTGAATATGTACAAGGGCTTGAAAGCCTAGAGGAAGGGCCGTGGAGCCACACCAGTGACAGCACGCAGGCCAACTTGGTGCCTGCAGGCCAGTCAGGATGGTCCTGGCCCTGGGCGCTCTTCTGGAAGCTTTCCATTGTCCTGCCTGAGATACCCCTCCTGTCCCGGCCCCCACTGCTTTTTTCCTTCCTCACCTCTGTCCGGAGAGAATTTCCAGCGGAAGGTATGGGTGACACATCCTCTTCATTACAGGTGGAAGCCTGGCAACTCCTGCAGAAAGTCCAGCAGAGACCCACTCACACCGGGCCACCCACAAAGCCGTGGCCCCTCACTCCCTCCCACCAGCACAGCCCCGACACTGCTGACGGGGCAGAGAATATGGAGTCAGGCACAGCTTCAGGGGCTATTGCTGCCTGCAGCGCTGTTTATATTGACCTCAACCCAGGCACACCTGGGGAGGGCCGGCCGGCAGGGTCAGGCTACCCAGGTCAGCTAATCCTCAGCCCTCAGGGAATCACATTGTTGAAAATGGACCTCGCTAAGGCAGAATAGAAGCCAAGGAATAAAAGGACACAATGCCATTTGTAGCACCGTAGGTGTGTCTAGAGGTAAGCACGTGAGTTGTTGTAAGTCAGAAAGTGAAAGACACATATCATATCATATCTCTTATAGGTGTGACCGAAAAATGGATACCAGGGCAGATATTTCCACGGAGAAGGGCAATCACAGATTCATTCAACAAACTTATGGTTCACCAATGGAAAGCTGTGAGGATTGGTTTCATTATGATATTGGGGTTAACAGACATATACAAACACAGGTGACATATATAATCACCAAAGTCCTACAGAATACCAAGAGAAGACTACTCAACATTCTGTCATAAGGTACATGGGAAAAGGATCCCAGGAAGAGTAGACATATGTGTATGTGTAAAAGAACCACATCTTCCACACCTACAACAAGCCAAACATTGTAATCAAATTTGCTGTAATAAAAAATAAAAAAATAAATTAAAAACACGAACAAGAAGTAGTGAGGCAAACTTGAGGGGCTTTCTCCTGGCACATTCCATTCTAAATTCCAATCTAGAACACGACTTCCATTGAGGCTCTGTTGCCCCAGTAACCAGATTTGGTAAGGGAGACCTGCTGCCACCTTGTGGCCGTTTCACACAACAGCAGCTTTAATCCCAGCGCTAATGGTCAGTTGATATTCAAAATCATTGCAGGCCTGTAAATGACACCTGCCCTGAAAACAAATCCTGGGTTCATATATCGACCAAAAAATTCAAAGGACGTCCATATTTCAAAACGACAGTTTCAAAAGGCATATTTTACTCACATTAGTGTTCTGCTTCTTTTTCTTTCTTTCTTTTTTTGTTAAAAAAACGGGAATGGCAAAAAGCATCCCTCAGAATGGGCGAAAATATTTGCAAACGAATCAATGGACAAAGGTTTAATCTCCAAAATATATAAAGAGCTCATGCAGCTTAATATTAAAAAAACAAACAACCCAATACAAAAATGGGCAGAAGATCTAAAGAGACGTTTCTTCAAAGAAGACACAGAGATGGCCAAGACGCACATGAAAAGCTGCTCAACATCAGTAATTATTAGAGAAATGCAAATCAAAACTCCACTGAGGTATCACCTCACACCTGTTACAATTGGCATCATCAGAAAATATACAAACAACGAATTCTGGGGAGGGTGTTGACAAAAGGATCTCTCTTCCACTAGTGGTCGAAATGTAAATTGATACAGTCACGGTGGAGAACAGTATGGAGTTTCCTTAAAAAAACTAGAAATAGAATTACCATATGATCCAGCAATCCCACTTCTGGGCATATACCCAGATAAAACCATAAATCAAAAAGGCACATTCACCACAATGTTCATTTCAGCACTATTTGCGATAGCCAGGTAATAGAAGCAACCTAAATACCCACAGACAGACGAATGGATAAAGATGTGGTACATATATAAAATGGAATATTACTCAGCCATAAGAAGGAATGAAACTGGGTCATTTGTAGAGATGTCGATGGATATAGAGACTGTCATACAGAATGAAGTATGTCAGAAAGAGAAAAACAAATATTGTATATTAATGCATTTATGTGGAACCTAGAAAAATGGTAAAGATGAACTAGTTTGCAGGGAAGAAATAGAGACACAGAGGTAGAGAACACACGTATGGACACCAACTGTGGGAAGCCATGGGGAGGTGGTGTTGGCATGAGTTGGGAGATTGGGATTGACCTGCATACATGTATATGCATAAAATACATAACTAATAATAACCTGCTGTATAAAAAAATAAATAAAATTAAATTTCAAAATTTTAAAAATAAAATTTAAAAATAAAACAGAAAAAAGTACTTCCCTTCACACAGATGTATTTATATGAATGAATTATTTCCATGCTTATATCTATAAATACATAGAAGAGGAATAAAATCTAACTTGAACCAAAAAAGAAAAAAAAAAACCTGAACCCTCCAGTTATACAGAGGAAAACCCTATCAGGGCACTTGCTCCAGCGGTAAACAATTCTGAAACTGGTCAGAGGTGGGGAGTCATCTCCCATACAGCCAGCAGCCCACTCCTATGCAAAGAGCGTCCTCATTGCAATGGAGGGAGCCATTCCGAGGCATCTGTGAGTAACCGTGACCTGAGACACAGGCCAGATGCCTTTGAACTTTTCCCACCCTTCCGAGGTAAAACACCTGAATATGTACAAGGGCTTGAAAGCCTAGAGGAAGGGGCGTGGAGCCACACCAGCGACAGCACGCAGGCCAACTTGGTGCCAGCAGGCCAGCCAGGATGGTTCTGGCCCTGGGCGCTCTTCTGGAAACTTTCCATTGCCCTGCCTGAGATACCCCTCCTGTCCCGGCACCCACTGTTTTTTTCCTTCCTCACCTCTGTCCGGAGAGAAATTCCAGCGGAAGGTATGGGTGACACATCCTCTTCTTTACAGGTGGAAGCCTGGCAACTCCTGCAGAAAGTCCAGCAGAGACCCACTCACACCGGGCCACCCACAAAGCCGTGGCCCCTCACTCCCTCCCACCAGCAGAGCCCCGACACTGCTGACGGGGCAGAGAATATGGAGTCAGGCACAGCTTCAGGGGCTATTGCTGCCTGCAGCGCTGTTTATATTGACCTCAACCCAGGCACACCTGGGGAGCGCCGGCCGGCAGGGTCAGGCTACCCAGGTCAGCTAATCCTCAGCCCTCAGGGAATCACATTGTTGAAAATGGACCTCGCTAAGGCAGAATAGAAGCCAAGGAATAAAAGGACACAATGCCATTTGCAGCACCGTAGGTGTGTCTAGACGTAATCACGTGACTTTTAGTAAGTCAGAAAGTGAAAGACACATATCATATCATATCTCTTATAGGTGTGACCGAAAAATGGATACCAGGGCAGATATTTCCACGGAGAAGGGCAATCAGAGATTCATTCAACAAACTTATGGTTCACCAATGGAAAGGTGTGAGGATTGGTTTCATTATGATATTGGGGTTAACAGACATATACAAACACAGGTGACATATAGAATCACCAAAGACCTACAGAATACCAAGAGAAGACTACTCAACATTCTGTCATAAGGTACATGGGAAAAGGATCCCAGGAAGAACAGACATATGTGTATGTGTAAAAGAACCACATCTTCCACACCTACAACAAGCCAAACATTGTAATCAAATTTGCTGTAATAAAAAATAAAAAATTAAATTAAAAACACGAACAAGAAGTAGTGAGACAAACTTGAGGGGCTTTCTCCTGGCACATTCCATTCTAAATTCCAATCTAGAACACGACTTCCATTGAGGCTCTGTTGCCCCAGTAACCAGATTTGGTAAGGGAGACCTGCTGCCACCTTGTGGCCGTTTCACACAACAGCAGCTTTAATCCCAGCGCTAATGGTCAGTTGATATTCAAAATCATTGCAGGCCTGTAAATGACACCTGCCCTGAAAACAAATCCTGGGTTCATATATCGACCAAAAAATTCAAAGGACGTCCATATTTCAAAACGACAGTTTCAAAAGGCATATTTTACTCACATTAGTGTTCTGCTTCTTTTTCTTTCTTTCTTTTTTTGTTAAAAAAACGGGAATGGCAAAAAGCATCCCTCAGAATGGGCGAAAATATTTGCAAACGAATCAATGGACAAAGGTTTAATATCCAATATATATAAAGAGCTCATACAGCTTAATATTAAAAAAACAAACAACGCAATACAAAAATGGGCAGAAGATCTAAAGAGACGTTTCTTCAAAGAAGACACAGAGATGGCCAAGACGCACATGAAAAGCTGCTCAACATCACTAATTATTAGAGAAATGCAAATCAAAACTACAATGAGGTATCACCTCACACCTGTTACAATTGACATCATCAGAATATCTTCAAACAACAAATTCTTGGGAGGGTGTGGACAAAAGGATCCCTCTTCCACTAGTGGTCGAAATGTAAATTGATACAGTCACGATGGAGAACAGTATGGAGTTTCCTTAGAAAAACTAGAAATAGAATTACCATATGATCCAGCAATCCCACTTCTGGGCATATACCCAGAGAAAACCATAAATCAAAAAGGCACATTCACCACAATGCTCATTTCAGCACTATTTACGATAGCCAGGTAATGGAAGCAACCTAAATACCCACAGACAGATGAATGGATAAAGATGTGGTACATATATAAAATGGAATATTACTCAGCCATAAGAAGGAATGAAACTGGGTCATTTGTAAAGACGTCGATGGATCTAGAGACTGTCATACAGAATGAAGTAAGTCAGAAAGAGAAAAACAAATATTGTATATTAATGCATATATGTGGAAACTAGAAAAATGGTATAGATGAACTGGTTTGCAGGGAAGAAATAGAGACACAGAGGTAGAGAACACACGTATGGACACCAAGTGTGGGAAGCCATGGGGTGGTGTTGGTGGCATATGTTGGGAGATTGGGATTGACCTGTATACATGTATATGCATAAAATACATAACTAATAATAACCTGCTGTATAAAAACATAAATAAAATTAAATTTTAAAATTTTAAAAAATAAAATTTAAAAATAAAACCGAAAAAATTTCTTCCCTTCACACAGATGTATTTATATGAATGAATTATTTCCATGCTTATATCAATAAATACATAAAAGAGGAATAAAATCTAACTTGAACCAAAAAAGGAAAAAAAACCTGAACCCACCAGTTATACAGAGGAAAACCCTATCAGGGCACTTGTTCCAGCGTTAAACAATTCTGAAATTGGTCAGAGGTGGGGAATCATCTCCCATACAGCCAGCAGCCCACCCCCCAAGCAAGGAGGGTCCTCATTGCAAAGCTGGGGTACCAAGCCAAGGCATCTGTGAGTAAACGTGAGCTAAGCCCCAGTCCTGCTGCAGCTGAACTCTTCCCACCCTTTCCAGTTAAAACACCTGAATATGTACAAGAACTTGCAAGCTTAGAGGAAGGGCTGTGGAGCCACACCAGCGACAGCACACAGGCCGACTTGGTGCCTGCAGGCCAGTCAGGATGGTCCTGGCCCCAGATGCTCTTCTGGAAGCTTTCCATTTCCCTGCCTGAGATACCCCTCCTGCCACGGCCCCCACTGCTTTTTTACTTCCTCACCTCTGCCTGGGGAGAAATTCCAGCGGCAGGTATCGGTGACACATCCTCTTCTTTAGCAGGTGGCAGCCTGGCATCTCCTGCAGAAAGTCCAGCAGAGCCCCACTCACACTGGGCCACCCACAAAGCCGTGGCCCCTCACTCCCTCCCACCAGCACAGCCCCGGCACTGCCTACGGGGCAGAGAATATGGCGTCAGTCACAGCTACAAGGGCTGTCGCTCACTGGAGAGCTGTTTATATTGCCCTCAACTCAGGCACACCTGTGGAGGGCTGGCAGGCAGTTTCAGGCTGCAAAAATCAGCCAATCCTCACCCCTCAGGGGCTCACAGTTGCAGAAAATGAAACTTGCTAAACGGGCCAGGCCCTAGGAACAGGTGTGGGCTCTTGAGAGTCAGGATAGACAAGGGGCTGCAGCTGCGGCTTGTTTTCTTATCATTTTATCTGGTCCATGAGTGGATAACAACTTCAAGAAGACCCTATCCTAATGAGAGGAACCCAGGAGTCAGGGAGAGGAGTGATGGTGGGTGGAGACAGAGGCCTGGTGCCCTGGCTGCAGTGGAAGTGTCTGGAAGACCAGGCAGAAAGAGCCTGCAGAGAGTGATAGCCATGGTCACAGACCTGTCAGAACTGCTGTTTGTTAGTTCAAGTCCTGCTCTGAGGTATTCTGTGTCAGCTGTGAGCGACAGGTGAGCAGGGGGTTCTCTGCAAGGTGGGCTATGTGCACAGTTCCTGTGTGTCCAGCCCTGCTGGGGTACCTGCCCAGGGGAGCTCTGTATCCTGGGAAGGGCCTGAGTAGGAGAGCCCAATGGGCTGCTGGGTAGCTGCAGAGGTGAGCTCCATACCCTGGGAGGGACTTGACCACGAGAGCCCCGTGGGCTGTGGGGTAGGGGTGCAGCCCAGGTAAGCTCCATATCCTGAGATTGGCCTGACCACGAGAGCCCCATGGGCTGCTGGAGACCTGATAAAGTATATCAGGACAGTCAGTGAAGCCACCGAGGATATGCATCCAGTAACTCCTATTTCCTACTCCCTGCTGGTCATTCTACCTTCCACCAGGCCATGGCATTCTGTATTAGACTTCAATGATGCCTTCTTCTGTATTCCATTCATCTCAGAGTCACAAGAATTTTTGGCTTGTGAGTGGCAGGACACAACATGCAACAAAAGAAATAATGCTGGGCCGTCCTGCCCCAATGGTTCAAAAATCCCCACACCATCACTGGGGAAATGTCCTCTAAAGACCTAAAAGTTCAACCTCTTTAAAAGGGAACCCTCCTTCAATATGCAGATGACATTCTGATCGCCAGGCCTACTAAAGACGCCTCTGAACTACCTAGCCAAGAAAGGATAGAAGGTGTCCAAGAAAAACGCTCAAATATCCCAGGCTAAGGTGACATGCCTGGGCTTCATTCTCACAGATATTCGGAGAAACGCATCCCAGGATAGGGAAGAAGCCATTTGCAGCCTTACGTCTTCTAAAACTAGAAGACAGCTTAGGGGTTCTTGGGGAGGCCAAGGTTTTCTGCATCTGGATCCCTAACTACAGTGTCATAGCTGGGCCTCTACATGAAACACTGACACAAAAAGATGATGATCCTTTTGAATAGAATCCAGAAGCAGCCTTTCAAGAATGGAAAGAGCAGTCAATACAGACCCTTGCCCAGGAACTCCCTAATTTAGCTAAACCCTTTGACCTTTACATACCCGGTCAAAGGTTAATCGCCCTTGGAGCCTTAGTGCAAAAACTGGGACCACTTGAAATGGAGCAACACAAGAATGCCCTTCAGGTATGATAAACTATGGTCACCAAGGGCTTTGCCCACCGACTCATCAGGCCAGGATACTGGGGTATCTAAAAAGCTGGAAATCAGCAGCCCACAAGGCCAGCTCCCTCCTAAGGGAAAAGGACCCCACGTGGTGATCCTAACCACTCATCATGCCCTGAAGTTGCAGGGGTCGCTCTGTGGACACACTGACCTCGAGTGAGGAGGCCCTCCAACTCCAACCTCCAGAGAGATAAACGGGGGCAACGGGCCCCCAAGATGACTCGTGTGACCATCACTTGACCTGGAGTTTCTCTCAGAAAACGACAAGACTGTGCCCCGAAAGAGCAGACTACTGCTTGCAGGACTTACTGCACCCAGAGGGGAGCTAATAAGCTTGGCGGGGGAAACGTATATCACGCTTTCACCATAGAAAACCCTACAGACACCGCGGTGATGGTGGCCAATATGACCGGCTGGACTGCTGGCTACTTCTAAAGGCCGTTGACTCAGTGGACGTCATGGTCCTGGATCACCACTGACCCTGGACTGTCTGGGAGTTGCGCGGGCAGGGCTCTGACACATGGTGCTGTTTGTACATTAATTCAGGGACCTAATTAAAGAAAGCACAGACTACTGGTCAGAGCATCTAGTCTGGCAAAAACTGTCAGCCTAAGGTCGCCGAACATATGTGGGGTGGGGTGAAACCTGCCACCGCAGCATCTCTGCGCCTCTCTTTCCTGGACCCTTAAAGGTCATTAGAATCTGTAACACTTCCAATGCTGGTGCTCAGGCGGACGAGAAGTGAGGCAGGAGGCCTTGGGACAATCAACCTCACCAGGAGGCCGGTGGGGAGACGTTTTGCCCCTCCCCCCATGTATCAGGGCTCCCACCACAGCATGAAGCAGTTACAAAAGAGGGGTCTGCACCCTCAACACCCCAAGAATAAGGAACGGAACAAAAAGCAGAGGAGGTGTTCGTCTCCGGCAACGTTCATTAAAAATTCCTGGGAGATAAAAAGAGAATCTGGGCAATAAAATAAAGTCTAACCTGTTTTTCCTTTGTGCTTTGTCTAATTTCACGTGCTCCTAGGGTTCCGCATGCAGAGGTCCCACACCCGGCACTTCAGACCCGATTTCCTAGTGCAGAATGGCTGGGTCGACACCTCAGCTAGCGGGGTCCCATGCAGACTCCGCGGCATAGAGCCTGAGCTGCAGCCAACGCAGCCCTCGAGAGCTCCATCCCCTCCCTCCCACTGACGCTGCCGGGGACCCTACACAGCAGCCCAGCCCACAGCCCATGGGGGAGTGCACGATCTCACCTCTCCATTCTGTTTTCAAAATAATGTTTCCTTTGCTTCTGAACCAAACTCAGTCTTGATCTGTTGGCTCCAATGACACTGGGCACGGGGACTCCTGTTGGGGTCCACTCTGGAGGATCAGTAACAGAAATTGAGAACATTGTAACTTCAATGAACAGATGTGTGAGCCAAACTGTAGTTAACATAGAGCAGTGTATAATGCTCGGGTAAAATAAGATGTTTCTAAGACTTACATTTGATATTTCCATCACTTTCCTATAAGCAAGTTCAGTGAAGACGTCTGTCTTATTTGTCAAGTCAACATTAGAGAAATGAAGTGATTTATTTCCATGGATGTACATCGAATACTCTTGGCTGAAGCTTCAATCTTGTTTTGAATGCTTTTCCAATGTAAATGATACCTCTCTTTCAGCTCCCCCATTTCTGAGAAGTATAAAACCTTATAATTTATTATTACCAAAGGGGAAAGGTAGGAGAAGGGATAAATTAACAGTTTGGGATTAACACATACACACTGCTATGTATAAAATAGATCATCAACAAGGAACTACTGTATAGCACAGGGAACTACACTGAATATTTTGCAATAACCTACAAGGGGAAATAATCTGAAAAAGAATAGATATTTTTATTGACATCATCTATCAATGACAGATAAAATGTAACCTAAGCAAGGCCGATGGTGAGCACTTCTGACCCTGAAGATTTCAGTCATCTAAAGTTTGGGCTCTGCCTATTTCCCAAGGCCCTTAAAGGACATATGTGTAGCCGTAGCTTAAAAATTCCCCAGTTTGGGGTTCGGGGAGGCACTGATTTGGAAAAATCCCTGGTGTTCTCCTTACATGCACGGGACCCTTCCTACAGCTAAAACATGCCTGTCACACCTAGAGGATGGTACACCGTTTGATCGGAAAGAGTTTGGAAAAGGCACCTCATCTCCTCATCGCCTGGTGCTCGGGTTCAACCCTCCAGCATCTTTCCTAACAATCTCCTCACTTGGGGATATCAGCACCGTCAACATCCTGTTGCACACAGTTTGGAATTTGTCCAGAGGATGAAGCGGAAGGATGAGAAAAATTTAGAGACAAGTCTTAGGTGTTCGGACAGGCACATGCCACTCTAATTTCCAATCCAGAAGACAAATTCATCAAAGGCTAGAATTGCCCACGGAAACAGAATAGGGCTAGAGGAAATCCCGCTGTTTTGTGTCCAGTTTCCAAAAACACAAGTTGAAAAATGGAACTCAGGGGCACTAAAATTCATGAAACTGCAGAGTTGAAAATATCTATCGTCGAAAAATGTCTTGAGGTAAGTCACAGAAAAGGACTTGTAAGCAAGGGAGAGTGGCAGGAAACAGATTTGAAGAGGTGAAAGGACTCCCCATTAAAGCACAAGAAAAGGGGCTGAACATCGCCAATGATGCAGTTGGCCAAAAAGGGTGTATGCATTTTTTCTGAATATATTCAAGTAAAGGCCATACACACTTTTTATCCAACCCAACAGGTGGGCACTGGAAATCAATATCACAAAATGTATCACTTCACATCAGTCAGAAGGGCCATCCACATAAAGTGTAAACACCAGAAATGCAGGACAGGGCGAGGAGAAAAGGGAGCCCTGTGAGGCTGATAGTGGAAATGTAATTTGCCAACGGCCACTCTGGAGAAGTGTATTGTGTTTGCTAAATCATCTAAAAAATGAGCTACAGAGCATAGGGCACTTGCACTCATGGGCGTGTACCTTGGGAAAAACAAAAATCGACAGAAAACAGGCACCCAAACATTTACCACCTCTCTGTTAAAAAGGGCCTCAACTTGGATATAACCTAAATGTTCCTGGAAGGATAAAATGGATAAAAGAGATGGGGTACTTATGTAGAGTGGAATATTACTCATCCAGAAATCAATGAAATAAGGCCAGTTGTAACAACTCTGGAGGAGTTACATACGATCATTCTAAGTGACATATGTCAGAAAGAAAAAGACACATATCATAAGATGTCACTTAAAGGTGGAATCAAAAATGGCTACACATGAAATAAATTACAAAACAGAAACATAGTCAAATATGTAGAAAATAGACATAAGGCTGCTAAATGGGAAAGGTGGGGAATGGTGAGGTATTATCCAGGAGGTTGAAATTAGCAAAGATACCATTCCAAGTACCAAATTGAATAACTGACAAGGCCTACACGGTACCTCAAAGAACTGCACTCAGCCCACTCAAGTCACTGGAAAATAATACATATGACTGGTAAGCATCTGAAAAAGAAGTTATTGTTGTCTCACAGTACATGAATCAAGTGGATGTACAGCAGCAAAAAACAGAGCTTTGAAAATCAGCTGTAACCAATATAAAAATAAATTTAAAACTATTTATAAAAACAGTGAGACAGGCAAAAATTCTTACAACTTTTGTTGAAGGGCTACGATGTAACATGGATTGAACACATGTAGACCCACAGCAGGATGATTATATAAGGCTGGAAGCTATGCACGCTAAGAGATGTTAGAGAGGCTGGGTGAGGAAATGCAGACCTTTTAAAGTAATACTGCCTGGTACCCATTCCATGGGTCCCAAATCTGCAGGTTCAAGGGAATCTTCTGACAGCGAAAACATGCCTGGGAAACCGAGATGAATGTACACCGTGTGCTCAGGAAAGGTGTCTAAAATGCACCTCATTTTTGATCTCCTGGTGCTGGGGTTCGCCATTCCAGCCACATTACTAACAATCTCCCCACTTGGAGAATCAGCACCTTTAACCTCCTGCTTCACACAGTTTGCAATTTGTGCAGAGGATAAATGGGAAGAGGGGGAACCAATGAGAGATTAGCTGTAGGAGTTTTGACAGGCACATGTCACTCTAATTTCCCATTAGGAAGAAGAATTAACCAAAGGCTCAGCCTGCCTCCCCAGAACCAGAATAGGGCCAGAAGTAATCCAATGGTTTGGCGGCCAGCTCACAAAAAAGGCGAGTTGCGAAATGGAGCTCAGGAGCAGACAATTCAAAGACCTGCAAAGATATAAATGATAACCAACGTCCAAAAATATATTCAGGTAAGGTAACGAAGAGGATCTGAATGAGAGGCAGAATTGCAGGAAACAGATTTCAAAAGGTAGATTGTACTCACATTTAAAGCATATGAAAAGCAGCAGAATTTCTAAAATGATGCGGTTGGGCAAAAGGGTGTATGCGTTTTTTTCGTGAATATCTTCAGGAAAAAAACACATGCAGAGTTTTTGGCCAACCAAGCAAGAGGGAAATGCAAATCCACACAACAAAGAAGTCTCAATTTCCACTGCTCAGAAAGGCCATCCAAAAAATGTGTACAAACCAGAAATGCAGGAGAGGCCATGGAAAACAGGGAGCCTAGTCACGCTGATGGGTGGGGTATAAATATCCAAGAGCCACTCTGAAGAAGTGTATGCTGTTTTTAAAACATCTAAAATACAAAGCCCCAGAGCAAGGGGATTTCAACTCATGGACATATAACTTGGGAAGACTAAATGCCAATAAGACACAGGCACCCAAAAGTTTAGGGCTGCTCTGCATACAAGAACCTCAACTTTGGTACACCTAAAATATCCCAGGAAAAAGAGAAATGCATAAAGAACTTGTGGTAATTTTGCACAACGGAATATCACTCAGACGTGAAATCAATGTATATAAGGCCAGTAGCAGCATAATGAGTGGATTTACGTATGATGATTTTAAGGGAAATTAGTCACACAGAAAAAGAATCTTATCATAAGATATCACTTATAGAGGGAATGTCAATATCACAACACATGAACTGAATTAGGAAAGAGAACAGAGTCTCACATTTAGCAAAAATCTCTTATGCCTGCTTCAGGGGAAAGGAGAGGTGGGGTGATGCATAAAACCAGAGTTTGATATTAGCACAGGTACCATTCCATAAACCAAATACAGAATAGACAAGACCTACACCTTCCTCAGTGAACGGGACTCAACACCCCTATGCCCCACAGAGGAATATATCTGACTACTAAGAATCTTATAACTTATGTATTGATATGTCTCCGTAAGGGAATCAATTGTGTCTAGACTGGCATAAACACGTCAGTGAAAATCAGCTCAACCCCATTATAAAAATGAATTTCAAAAAAAACCCCAAAAAACAGCGAAATTCTTACACAACTCCTTCAGGGGTTCTGATGAAACCTGGAATGACCCTATCTGCAAAGACAGCTGGATGAGACATAAGGCTGGACACTTGGGACTGAGAGGACTGGTGAGATTGGGAGAGAAAATGCAGACCTTTTAAAGTAGTAATGCATGCCACCATTCCATGTGTCCCAAATCTCCAGGTAGAAGGGAATATCACTACAATTATAACATGTATGGGAAACCTAGAAAATGGACACCCTGTGATGGCGAAAGGTTTCTAAAACTCTCCTAATTTTTCCTCTCCTTGTGCTCCACTTTGGCATTCCAACTGCTTTACTATCAATCTCCCAACTTAGGAGAGTCAGCCCCTATAACCTCCTGGTTCGCACAGTTTGCTAATTGTGCAGAGGATGAAAGGGAAGAGGGAGAACCAATCAGAGAGTAGATGTAGGCATTTGGACGGGCACATGTCACTCTAATTTCCCGGCAGGAAGAAGAATTAACCAAAGACTCAGCCACCCACAGGGAACCAATATAGCCACCCCTAGAACCAGTATAGGTCCTGAAGCAAAATTGTGGATTTGCGGCCAGCTCACAAAGATGGGATTTGAAAATTGGAGCTCAGGGGCACAGCAATTCACAAACCTGCAGACTTATAAAGTACTACTCTCTTCCAAAAATCTGTTGAGGGAAGGCAATGAAGCGGCCTTGAAAATGAGGCAGAATTGCACAAAATATATTTCAAGAGGTAAATTGGAATCGCCTTTAAAGCACAGGAAAAGCATCCCAACTTGGACAGAGATGCACTTGGCCAAAAAGGGCGTATGCCTTTTCTCCTGAATATATTCAGAAGAAAACGCATACACCCTTTTTGGCCAATCAAGCAAGCGCGCAATACAAATCCACGCTACAAAGAATTGTCACTTACCACTGGTCAAAAGGGACATCCGAATATCTGTAAAAACCAGAAAGGTTGGGCTTCCCTGGTGGCGCAGTGGTTGCGAGTCTGCCTGCCGATGCAGGGACACGGGTTCGTGCCCCGGTCTGGGAGGATCCCACGTGCCACGGAGCGGCTGGTCCCGTGAGCCATGGCAACTGGGCCTGCGCGTCCGGAGCCTGTGCCCCGCAATGGGAGAGGCCACAGCAGTGACAGGCCCGCATACAGCAAAAAAAAAAAAAAAAAAAAAAAAAAAAAAAAAAAAAAAAAAACAGAAAGGCAAGAGAGAGATGGCAAGGGCATGAAGCAATGTGATCCCAATGGTCATGGAGGATTGTGATGACAAGCGCATGGAGAATTGTGATGACAAGATTATGTACCATTTTGTTGACAAAGGCAAGGAGCATTATGATGACAAGGTTCATGGAGCACTGTGATGACAAGCATCACGGAGCATGGTGATTACAGGGGTCATGGAGCATTGGGATGACAAGCGCATGGATCATTGTGATGACAATGGTCATGGAGCATTTTAATGACAAGAGTCCCGGATCATTGTGTTGTCAGGGTTCATGCAGCGTTGTGATGACAGTGGTCACGGAGCATTGTGATGACAGGGGTCATGGCGCATTGTGATGAGAAGGTCATGGAGCATTGGGCTGAAAATGTCCATGGAGTACCGTGATGACAGGGGTCATGGAGCATTGTGATGACAAGGTACTGGAGCACTGTGATGAGAAGACCATGGAGCCTTGTGATGACAAGTCTCATGGAGCATTCTGATGAAAAGTGCCATGGAGCATTGTGATTACAGGGGTCTTGGAGCATTGTGATGACAAGGGCATGGAGCATTGGGATGAGAAGGCCATGGAGCGTTCTGATGACATGCATCATGGAGCTTTGTGATGACAAGGGCATGGAGCATTGTGATTACAGCGGTCTTGGAGCACTGTGATGAAAAGGGCATGGATCATTGTGATGAAAAAGGCATGGAGCCTTGTCATGACAGGGTTCAAGGAGCAAACTGACAACAAGTGTCAGGGAGCATTGTGATGACAAGGGTATTGATTATTGTGATGACAAAGGTCATGGAGCACTGTGATGAGAAGACCATGGATACTTGTGATGACGAGCGTCATGGGGCGTTGTGATGATAAGTGTTATGGAACATATTGATCACAAGGATTTGGAGCATTTTGATGACAGAGGTCATGGAGCATTTTGGTTTCATTGTGATGACAATAGCATGAAGCATTATGATGATGGGCATGATGCATTGTGATGACAGGGTTCATGGAGCATTGAGATGAAAAGGGGCATGGAGCATTGCGATTACAGGAGTCTTGGAGCATTGTGATGACAAAGGCATGGAACATCGTGAATGAGAATGCCATGGAGCATTCTGTTGACATGCGTCATGGAGCTTTGTGATGACAAGGGCATGGAGCATTGTGATTACAGGGGTCTTGGAGCATTGTGATGACAAGGGTCATGGAGCCTTGTGATGACAAGGCTGTGGAACATTGTGATGGCAGGGGTCATGGAGCATTGTTATGACAGGGGTAATGGAGCATTGTGATGACAAGGGCATGGAGCATTGGTCTGAAAAGTTTCATGGATTATTGTGATGAGAGGGGGCAAGGAGCATTGTGATGACAAGGGCATGGAACACTGTGATACATGGGTCATGGAGGATTGTAATGACAAGCGCATGGAGCATTGTGATAAGAATGGCATCGAGCATTGTGATGAAAAGCATCATGGAGCCTGTGATGACAAGGGCATGGAACAATGTGATGAGAGGGTTCATGGAGCATTGTGATGACAATGGCATGCAGCATTGTGATGACAAGGGTCATTGAGCTTTGTAATGACAAAGGTCATGGAACATTTTGATGACAAGGGTGTGGTGCATTCTGTTGTGAAGGGCAGGGAGCATTGTGATGACAGGGGTTATGGAACATTGTGATGTCAGGGGAATGGAGCATTGTGATGATAAAGGCATGTAGCATTGTTGTGACAAGGGTCATGGAATATTGTGATGACAGGGGTGAGGGAGTATTGTGTTGACTAGTGATTGAACATTTTGATATCAGTGGTGAGAGAGCATTTTGATGAGAAGTGCATGGAGCAGTGTGATGACAAGGTTTATGGAGCATTGTGATGACAAAGATGTGGAGCATTGTGATGACAAGTGCATGGCACATTGTGATGCCATGGGTCATGGAGTATTGTGCTAACAAAGGCATTGATCATTGGGAGGACAAGGGTCACCAAGCATTGTGATGAAATGTTCATGGAGCTCTGTGGTGACAAAGGTCACAGAGCATTGTGATGACGAGGGCATGGACCATTGTAATGACAAAGGTCATGAAGCATTGTGATGACTGGAGTCATGGAGCATTGTGATGACAGGGGTCATAGAGCATTGTGATGAAAGGGCATGGAGCATTGTGATGACAGGGGCATGTTGCATTGGTTTGACAAGTTTCAGGGATTATTGTGATGACAGTGGGCATGGCGCATTGTGATGACAAGGGCATGGAGCATTGTGATGAGAAGGTCATGGAGTATTGTGAAGAAGGGTGTCAGGGAGCATTGTGATGACATATGTCGTGGTCCATTGCGATGACAATGGAATGGAGCATTGTGATGCCAAGTGTCATGGAGGATTGTGATGACAAAGGTAATGGAGCATTTTGATGACAAGCGCTTGGGGCATTGTGATGACAAGGGTCATGGAGCATTGTGATAACAAGGGCCATTGAGAATTTTGATGACATGTTCATGAAGCATTGTGATGACAATCACATGGAGCTTGCTGTGACAGGGATCATGGAGCAGTGCGATGAAAAGTGCATAGAGAATTGTGATGACAAAGCATGTAACACTGTGATGAAAAGCATCATGGAGCACAGTGATGCCAAGAACGTGGAGAATTGTTATGACAGGGGACATGGAGCATTGTGATGACCAGGGCATGGAGTATTGTGATGGCAAGACCGTGGAGCATTGTGATGAGAAGACCATGGATAATTGAGATGATGAGCATCATGGTGCACTGTAATGACAAGGGGTATGGAGCATTGTGATGACAGGGGTCATGGAGCATTGTGATGACAAGGTTCATGGAGCATTCTGATGACAAGCTTGTGGAGTATTTTGATGACAATGACATGGAGCATTTTGATGAAAATGGCATGGGGCATTGTGATGAAAAAGACATGGAGCCTTTTCATGACAGTTTTCAGGGAGCATTCTGACGACAAGTGTCAGGGAGCATTGTGATGACAAAGGTCATGGAGAATTGTGACGACAAGGGCATGGAGTATTGTGATGACAAGCACATGGAGCTTGCTATGACGGGGTCATGGAGCATTGTGATGACAAGTGCATAGAGAATTGTGATGACAAAGCATGTAACACTGTGATGAGAAGTGTCATGGAGCATAGTGATGCCAAGATCGTGGAGAATTGTGATGACAGGGGACATGGAGCATTGTGATGACCAGGGCATGGAGCATTGCGATGGCAAGATCGTGGAGCACTGTGATGAGAAGACCATGGATAATTGTAATGACGAGGGTCATGGAGCACTGTAATGACAAGGGGTATAGAGCATTGTGATGACAGTGGTCATGGAGCATTGTGTTGACCGGGGACATGGAGCATTGTGATGCCCAAGGCATGGAGCACTGTGATGGCAAGACCGTGGAGCATTGTGATGAGAAGACCATGGATAATTGTGATGAGGAGCGTCATGGAGCACTGTAATGACAAGTGGTATGGAGCCTTGTGATGACAGGGGTCATGGAGCATTGTTATGACAGTGGTCATGGAGCATTGTGATGACAAGTGTCATGGAGCATTTTGATGACAAGGGCGTGGAGCATTGTGATGAGAAGACCATGGACAATTGTGATTACGAGTGTCATGGAGCACTGTAATGACAGCAGTATGGAGCATTGTGATGACAGGGGTCATGGAGCATTGTGATGACTGGGGACATGGAGCATTGTGATGACCAGGGCATGGAGCATTGTGATGGCAAGACCGTGGAGCACTGTGATGAGAAAACCATGGATAATTGTGATGACGAACATCATGGAGCACTGTAATGACAAGGGGCATGGAGCATTGTGATGACAGGTGTCATGGAGCATTGTGATGACAGGGGTCATGGATCATTGAGATGACAAAGGTCACGGAGCATTCTGATGACAAGCTTGTGGAGTATTGTGATGACAATGGCATGAAGCATTGTGATGAAAAGGGCATGGATCATTGTGATGAAAAAGGCATGGAGACTTGTCATGACAGTGTTCAATGAGCATACTGATGACAAGTGTCAGGGAGCATTGTGATGACAAGTGTATTGAGAATTGTGATGACAAAGGTCATGGAGCATTGTGATGAGAAGTCCATGGATAATTGTGATGACCAGCGTCATGGGGCGTTGTGATGACAAGTGTTATGGAACATTGTGATCACAAGGGTTTGGAGCATTGTGATGAGAGAGGTCATGGAGAATTTTGATTTCATTGTGATGACAATAGCATGAAGCATTATGATGATGGGCATGGTGCATTGTGATGACAGGGTTCATGGAGCATTGAGATGAAAAGAGTCATGGATCATTGTAATAACAAGGGTCTTGGAGCATTGTGATGACAAGGGCATGGAGTATTGTGATGAGAAGGCCATGGAGCATTCTGATGACATGCGTCAGGGAGCTTTGTGATGACATGGGCATGGAGCATTGTGATTACAGGGGTCTTGGAGCATTGTGATGACAAGGGCCATGGAGTCTTGTGATGACAAGGCCGTAGAACATTGTGATGGCAGGGGTCATGCAGCATTGTTATGACAGGTGTAAGGGAGCATTGTGATGACAAGGGCATGGAGCATTGGTCTGAAAAGTTTCATGGATTATTGTGATGAGAGTGAGCATGGAGCATTGTGATGACAAGGGCACGGAACACAGTGATACATGTGTCATGGAGGATTGCAATGACAAGGGCATGGAGCATTGTGATGACAAGCGTCATGGAGCTTTGTGATGACAACAGCATGGAGCAATGTGATGAGAGGTTTCATGGAGCTTTGTGATGACAATGGCATGGAGCATTGTGATTCCAAGGGTCATGGAGCTTTGTGATGACATAGGCCATGGAGCATTTTGATGACAAGGGCGTGGTGCATTTTGATGAGAAGGGCAGGGAGCATTGTGATGACAGGGTCATGGAGCAATTGGATGAAAAGGGTCATGGAACATTTTGATGACAGTGTTTATGGAACATTGTGATGTTAGGGGTCATGGAGCATTGTGATGTAAAGGGTCATGGAGTATTGTGATGTCAGGGGTCATGGAGCATTGTGATGATAAGAGCATGTAGCATTGTTGTGACAAGGGTCATGGAACATTGGGATGACAGGGTGGAGGGAGTATTGTGTTGACTAGTTATGGAACATTGTGATATCAGTGGTGAGAGAGCATTTTGATGAGAGGTGCATGGAGCATTGTGATGACAAGGCTGTGGAGCATTGTGATGAGAAACGCAGGGCACATTGTGATGACATGGGTCATGGAACATTGTGCTGACAAACGCATGGAGCATTGTGATGACAAGGTTTATGGAGCATTGTGATGACAAAGATGTGGAGCATTGTGATGACAAGCGCATGGCACATTTGATGCCATGTGTCATGGAGTAATGTGCTGACAAAGGCATGGAGCATTGTGATGACAAGGGTCACCGAGCATTGTGATGAAATGTTCATGGAGTGTTGTGGTCACAAAGGTTACAGAGCCTTGTGATGACGAGGGCATGGACCATTGTGATGACAAAGGTCATGAAGCATTGTGATGACTGGAGTCACGGAGCATTGTGATGACAGGGGTCATAGAGCATTGTGATGAAAGGGCATGGAGCATTGTGATGACAGGGGCATGTTGCATTGGTTTGACAATTTTCAGGGATTATTGTGATGACAGTGGGCATGGCGCATTGTGATGACAAGGGCATGGAGCATTGTGATGAGAAGGTCATGGAGTATTGTGAAGAAGGGTGTCAGGGAGCATTGTGATGACATATGTCATGGTCTATTGCAATGACAATGGAATGTAGCATTGTGATGCCAATTGTCATGGAGGATTGTGATGACATAGGTAATGGAGCATTTTGATGACAAGGGCTTGGAGCATTGTGATGACAAGGGTCATGGAGCATTGTGATAACAAGGGCCATTGAGAATTTTGATGACATGTTCATGAAGCATTGTGATGACAATCACATGGAGCTTGCTATGACAGGGGTCATGGAGCATTGCGATGACAAGTGCATAGAGAATTGTGATGACAAAACATGTAACACTGTGATGAGAAGTATCAGAGAGCATAGTGATACCAAGAACGTGGAGAATTGTTATGACAGGGGACATGGAGCATTGTGATGACTGGGGACATGGAGCATTGTGATGACCAGGGCATGGAGCCTTGTGATGGCAATGTCGTGGAGCACTGTGATGAGAAGATCATGGATAATTGTGATGACGAGTGTCATGGAGCACTGTAATGACAAGGGGTATAGAGCATTGTGATGACAGTGGTCATGGAGCATTGTGATGACCGGGGACATGGAGCATTGTGATGCCCAAGGCATGGAGCACTGTGATGGCAAGACCGTGGAGCATTGTGATGAGAAGACCATGGATAATTGTGATGAGGAGCGTCATGGAGCACTGTAATGACAAGTGGTATGGAGCCTTGTGATGACAGGGGTCATGGAGCATTGTTATGACAGTGGTCATGGAGCATTGTGATGACAAGGGTCATGGAGCATTTTGATGACAAGGGCGTGGAGCATTGTGATGAGAAGACCATGGACAATTGTGATTACGAGTGTCATGGAGCACTGTAATGACAAGCGGTATGGAGCATTGTGATGACAGGGGCATGGAGCATTGTGATGACTCGGGACATGGAGCATTGTGATGACCAGGGCATGGAGCATTGTGATGGCAAGACCGTGGAGCACTGTGATGAGAAAACCATGGATAATTGTGATGACGAACATCATGGAGCACTGTAATGACAAGGGGCATGGAGCATTGTGATGACAGGTGTCATGGAGCATTGTGATGACAGGGGTCATGGATCATTGAGATGAAAAGTGTCACAGAGCATTCTGATGACAAGCTTGTGGAGTATTGTGATGACAATGGCATGGAGCATTGTGATGAAAAGGGCATGGATCATTGTGATGAAAAAGGCATGGAGACTTGTCACGACAGGTTTCAATGAGCAAACTGATGACAAGTATCAGGGAGCATTGTGATGACAAGTGTATTGAGAATTGTGATTACAAAGGTCATGGAGCATTGTGATGAGAAGTCCATGGATAATTGTGATGACGAGCGTAATGGAACACTGTAATGACAAGGGGTATGGAGCATTGTGATGACAGGGTTCATGGAGCATTCTGAAGACAATGATCAGGGAGCATTCTGATGACAAGCTTGTGGAGTATTGTGATGACAATGACATGGAGCGTTGTGATGAAAAGGGCATGGAGCATTCTTATGAAAAAGGCATGGAGCCTTTTCATGACAGTGTTCAAGGAGTATTCTGATGACAAATGTCAGGGAGCATTGTGATGACAAGTGTATTGAGAATTGTGATGACAAAGGTCATGGAGCATTGTGACGACAAGTGCATGGAGTATTGTCATGACAGTCATCATGGAGTGTTGTGATTTCAAGTGTTATGGAACATTGTGATCACAAGGGGTTGGAGCATTGTGATGACAGAGGTCATGGACCATTTTGATTTCAAGGAGCATGGAGCATTGTGATGACAAGGGCATGGAGCAATGTGATCCCAAGGTTCATGGAGGATTGTGATGAAAATGGTAATGGAGTATTGTGATGACAAGCTCATGGAGCATTGTGATGACAAGGTCATGTAGGATTTTGATGACACAGGCATGGAGAATTGTGATGATAAGGGTCATGGAGCACTGTGATGATAAGCGTCACGGAGCATTGTGATTACAGGGGTCATGGAGCATTGGGATGACAAGGGCATGGATCATTGTGATGACAAGTGTCATGGAGCATTGGGCTGAAAATGTTCATGGAGCATTGTGATGACAAGGGAATGGAGCATTGTGATGACAAGAGTCCCGGAACATTGTGTTGTCAGGGGTCATGGAGTGTTGTGATGACAGTGGTCATGGAGGATTGTGATGATATGGGTCATGGAGCATTGTGATGAGAAGGTCATTAAGCATTGGGCTGAAAATGTTCATGGAGTATTGTGATGACACGGGTCATGGAGCATTGTAATGAGAAGGGAATTGAGCACTGTGATGACAAGGTCCTGGAGCATTGTGATGGGAAGTCCATGGAGCCTTGTGATGACAATTCTCATGGAACATTCTGATGAAAAGGGGCATGGAGCATTGTGATTACAGGGGTCTTGGAGCATTGTGATGACAAGGGCATGGAGTATTGTGATGAGAAGGCCATGGAGCATTCTGATGACATGCGTCATGGAGCTTTGTGCTGACAAGGGCATGGAGTATTGTGATGAAAATGGCATGGAGCCTTGTCATGACAGGGTTCAAGGAGCATACTGACGACAAGTGTCACGGAGCATTGTGATGACAAGTGTAATGAGCATTGTGATGACAAAGTTCATGGAGCATTGTGATGAGAAGACCATGGATAATTTTGATGATGAGCGTCATGGGGTGTTGTGATGATAAGTTTTATGGAACATTGTGATCACAAGGGTTTGGAGCATTGTGATGACAGAGGTCATGGAGCATTTTGATTTCATTGTGATGACAATAGCCTGAAGCATTATGGTGATGGGCATGGTGCATTGTGATGACAGTGTTCATGGAGCATTGAGATGAAAAGGGGCATGGAGCATTGTGATTACAGGGGTCTTGGAGCATTGTGATGACAAGGGCAAGGAGCATTGTGATGAGAAGGCCATGGAGCATTCTGATGACATGTGTCATTGAGCTTTGTGATGACAAGGGCATGGAGCATTGTGATTACAGGGGTCTTGGAGCATTGTGATGACAAGGGTCATGGAGCATTGGTCTGAAAAGTTTCATGGATTATTGTGATGAGAGTGGGCATGGAGCATTGTGATGACAAGGTCACGGAACACTGTGATCCATGGGTCATGGAGGATTTTAATGACAAGTGCATGGAGCATTGTGATGAGAAGGGCATCAAACATTGTTTTGACAAGCGTCATGGAGCTTTGTGATGACAAGGGCATGGAACAATGTGATGAGACGGTTCATGGAACATTGTGATTCCAAGGGTTATGGAGCTTTGTGATGACAAAAGTCATGGAGCATTTTGATGTCAAGGGCGTGGTGCATTGTGATGAGAAGGGCAGGGAGCATTTTGATGACAGGGTCATGCAGCAATTTGATGAAAAGTGTAATGGAACATTTTGATGACAGGGGTTATAGAACATTGTGATGTCAGGGGTCATGGAGCTTTGGGATGAAAAGGGTCATGGAGCATTTTGATGACAGGGGTTATGGAACATTGTGATGTCAGGGGTCATGGAACATTGTGATGATAAGGGGATGTAGCATTGTGATGACAGGGGTCATGCAACATTGTGATTACAGGGGTGAGGGAGTATTGTGATGACTAGTGATGGAACATTGTGATATCTCTGTTGAGAGAGCATTTTGATGAGAAGTGCATGGAGCATTGTGATTACAAGGTTTATGGAGCATTACGATGACAAGGTTGTGGACCGTTGTGATGAAAATTACGTGGCACATTGTGATGACAAGGGTCATGGAGCATTGTTCTGACAAAGGCATGGAGCATTGTGATGACAAGGGTCACGGAGCATTGTGATGAAAAGTTCATGGAGTATTGTGGTTACAAAGGTCACAGAGCCTTGTGATGATGTGGGCATGGACCACTGTGATGACAAATGTTATGAAGCATTGTGATGACTTGAGTCACAGAGCATTGTGATGACAAGGGTCATGGAGCATTGTGATGACAAGGGCATGGAGCATTGTGATGACAGGGGCATGGAGCATTGGTCTGACAAGTTTAATAGATTATTGTGATGACAGTGGGCATGGGGCATTGTGATGACAAGGGCATGGGGCATTGTGATGAGAAGGTCATGGAGTATTGTGAAGACAGGTGTCAGGGAGCATTGTGATGACATATGTCATGGTCCATTGCGATGACAATGGCATGGAGCATTGTGATGCCAAATGTAATGGAGGATTGTGATGACAAATATAATGGAGCATTGTGATGACTAGGGCTTGGAGCATTATGATGACAAGGGCCATTGAAAATTTTCATGACAAGGTCGTGAAGCATTGTGATGACAAGGTGCTGGAGCATTGTGATGAGAAAACCATGGAGCCTTGTGAGACAAGTCTCATGGAGCATACTGATGAAAAAGGGCATGGAGCATTTTGATTAGAGTGTCTTGGAAAATTGTGATGACAAGGGCATGGAGCATTGTGATGAGAAGGCCAAGGAGCAGTCTGATGACATGCGTCATTGAGCTTTGTGATGACAAGGGCATGGAGCATTGTAATTACAGGCGTCTTGGAGCATTGTGATGAAAAAGGCATGGATCATTGTGATGAAAAAGGCATGGAGCCTTGTCATGACAGGGTTCAAGGAGCATACAGAGAACAAGTGTCAGGGAGCATTTTGATGACAAGTGTGTTGAGCATTGTGATGACAAAGGTCATGGAGCATTGTGAAGAGAAGACCATAGATAATTGTGATGACGAGCGTCATGGGGCATTGTGATGACAAGTGTTATGGAATATGGTGATCACAAGGGTTTGGAGCAGTGTTATGACAGAGGTCATGGAGAATTTTGATTTCATTGTGATGACAATAGCCTGAAGCATTATGATGATGGTCATGGTGCATTGTGATGACAGGGTTCATGGATCATTGAGATAAAAAGGGACATGGAGCATTGTGATTACAGGGGTCTTGGAGCATTGTGATGAGAAGGGTCATGGAGCCTTGTGATGACAAGGCCATGGAACATCGTGATGGCAGGGATCATGGAACATTGTTATCACAGGGGTAATGGAGCATTGTGATGGCAAGGGCATGGAGCATTCTGATGACATGCATCATGGAGCTCTGTGATGACAAGGGCATGTAGCACTGTGATTACAGGTGTCTTGGAGCATTGTGATGACAAGGGTCATGGAGCCTTGTGATGACAAGCCCGTGGAACGTTGTGATGGCAGTGTTCATGGAGCATTGTTATGACAGGGGTAATGGAGCATTGTGATGACAAGGGCATGGAACATTTGTCTGAAAAGTTTCATGGATTATTGTGATGAGAGTGGGCATGGAGCATTGTGATGACAAGGTCACGGAACACAGTGATCCATGGGTCATGGAGGATTGTAATGACAAGGGCATGGAGCATTGTGATGAGAAGGGCATCGAGCAGTGTGATGACAAGCACCATGGAGCTTTTTGATGACAATTGCATGGAACAATGTGATGAGAGGTTTCATGGAGTATTGTGATGACAATGGCATGGAGCATTGTGATGCCAAGGGTCATGGAGCTTTGTGATGACAAAGGTCATGGAGCATTTTGATGACAAGGGCGTGGTGCATTGTGATGAGAAGGGCAGGGAGGATTGTGATGACATTGTCATGGACCAATTTGATGAAAAGGGTCATGGAACATTTTGATGAGAGGCGTTATGTAACATTGTGATGTCAGGGGTCATGGAGCATTTTGATGAAAAGGGTCATGGAGCATTTTGATGACAGGGGTTATGGAACATTGTGATGTCAGGGATCATCGAACATTGTGATGATAAGTGCATGTAGCATTGTGATGACAGGAGTCATGGAACATTGTGATGACAGGGTTGAGGGAGTATTATGATGAATAGTGATGTAACATTGTGATATCAGTGGTGAGAGAGCATTTTGATTTGAAGTGCATGGAGCATTGTGATGACAAGGTTTATGGAGCATTGTGATGACAAGTTTGTGGAGCACTGTGACGGCAAGCGCATGGTGCATTGTGATGACATGGGTCATGGAGCATTGTGCTGACAAGCGCATGGAGCATTGTGATGACAATGGTCATGGAGCATTGTGCTGAGAAAGGCATAGAGCATTGTGATGACAAAGGTCAAAGAGCATTGTGATGAAAAGTTCATGAAGCATTGTGGTTAAAATGGTCACAGAGACTGTTGATGACAAGGGCATGGACCACTGTGATGACAAAGGTCATGAAGCCTTGTGATGACTGGAGTCACGGAGCATTGTCATGACAGGGGTCATGGAGCATTGTGATAACAAGGGCTTGGGGCATTGTGATGACAAGGGCATGGAGCATTGGTCTAATAAGTTTCATGGCTTATTGCGATGACAGTTGGAATGGCGCATTGTGATGACAAGGGCATGGAGCATTGTGATGACCAGGTCATTCATTATTGTGAAGACAGGTGTCAGGGAGCATTGTGATGACATATGTAATGGCCCATTGTGATGACAATGCCATGGAGCATTGTGATGCCAAGTGTCATGGAGGATTCTGATGACAAAGGTAATGGAGCATTGTGATGACAATGGCTTGGAGCATTGTGATGACAAGGGTCAGGGAGCATTGTGCTGACAAGTGCATGGAAAATTGTGATGACAAGGGACATGGAGCATTCTGATGACAAGCTTGTGGAGTATTTTGATGACAATGGCATGGAGCATTGTGATGAAAACGGCATGGTGCATTTTGATGAAAAAGGCATGGAGCGTTTTTGTGACAGGGTTCAAGGAGCATTCTGACGACAAGTGTCAGGGAGCATTGTGATGACAAGTGTATCGAGAATTGTGATGACAAAGGTCATGGAGCATTGTGATGAAAAGGGCATGGAGTATTGTGATGACAGGCATCATGGAGCATTGTGATGACAAGTGTTATGGAACATTGTGATCACAAGGGTTTGGAGCATTGTGATGACAGAGGTCATGGATCATTTTGATTTCAAGGAGCATGGAGCATTGTGATGACAAGGGCATGGAGCAATGTGATCCCAAGGTTCATGGAGGATTGTGATGGCAATGGTAATGGAGTATTGTGATGACAAGTGCATAGAACATTGTAATGACAAGGTCATGTAGCATTTTGCTGACAAAGGCATGGAGCATTGTGATGACAGGTGTCATGGAGCACTGTGATGACAAGCGTCACGGAGCATTGTGATTACAGGGGTCATGGAGCATTGGGATGACAAGGGCATGCATCATTGTGATGACAAGTGTCATGGAGCATTGGGCTGAAAATGTTCATAGAGTATTGTGATGACAGGGGTCATGGAGCATTGTGATGACTAGGGAATGGAGCACTGTGATGACAAGAGTCCCGGATCATTGTGTTGTCAGGTGATATTGAGCGTTGTGATGACTGTGGTCATGGAGAATTGTGATGATATTGGTCATGGAGCATTGTGATGAGAAGGTCATGGAGCATTGGGCTGAAAATGTTCATGGAGTATTGTGATGACAGGGGTCATGGAGCATTGTGATGATAAGGGAATGGGGCATTTTGATGACAATGTCCTGGAGCATTGTGATGAGAAGACCATGGAGCCTTGTGATGACAAGTCTCATGGAGCATTCTGATGAAAAGGGGCATGGACCATTGTGATTACAGGGGTCTTGGAGCATTGTGATGACAAGGGCATGGAGCATTGTGATGAGAAGGCCATGGAGCATTCTGATGACATGCATCATGGAACTTTGTGATGACAAGGGCATGGAGCATTGTGATTACAGGGGTCTTGGAGCATTGTGATGAAAATGGCATGGATCATTGTGATGAAAAAGGCATGGAGCCTTGTCATGAAAGGGTTCAGGGAGCATACTGATGGCAAGAGTCAGGGAGCATTGTGATGACATGTGTATTGCACATTGTGATGACAAATGTCATGGGGCATTGTGATGAGAAGTCCATGGATAATTGTGATGAGTAGCGTCATGGGGTATTGTGATGACAAGTGTTATGGAACATTGTGATCACAAGGGTTTGGAGCATTGTGATGACAGAGGTCATGGAACATTTTGATTTCATTGTGATGACAAGAGCATGAAGCATTATGATGATGGGCATGGTGCATTGTGATGACAGGGTTCATGGAGCATTGTGATGAAAGGTGGCATGGAGCTTTGGTCTGACAAGTTTCATGGATTATTTTGATGACAGTGGGCATGGCACATTGTGATGACAGGGGCATGGAGCATTGTGATGACAAGGTCATGGAGTATTGTGAAGACAGGTGTCAGGGAGCATTGTGATGACATATGTCATGTTCCATTGTGATGACAATAGCACGGAGCATTGTGATGCCAAGTGTCATGGAGGATTGTTGTGACAAAGGTAAAGGAGCATTGTGATGATAAGCGCATGGAGCATTGAGATGACAAGGGCCATTGATAATTTTAATGTCCATGTCCTGAAACATTGTGATGACAAGCGCATGGAGCTTCCTATGACAGGGGTCATGGAGCATTGCGATGACAAGTGCATGGAGTATTGTTATGACAAGAGCATATAACATTGTGATGAGAAGTGCCATGGAGCATTGTGATGACAAGGACGTGGAGAATTGTGAGGACAAGGGACATTGAGCTTTGAGATGACCAGGGCATGGAGCATTGTGATGGCAAAACCGTGGAGCATTGTGATAAGAAGACCTTGGGTAATTGTGATGATGAGCATCATGGAGCACTGTAATGACAAGGGGCATGAAGCATTGTGATGACAGGTGTCAGGGAGCATTGTGATGACAGGGGTCATGGAGCATTGTGATGACAAGGGAATGGAGCATTGTGATGACAAGGGTACGGAACATTGTGATGAAAAGTGCCATTGAGAATTTTGATGATAAAGTCGTGAAGCATTGTGATGACAAACACTTGGAGCTTGCTATGACAGGGGTCATGGAACATTGCAATGACAAGTGCATGGAGAATTGTGATGAAACGAGCATGTAACTTTGTGATGAGAAGTGTCATGTAGCATTGTGATGACAAGTACGTGGAGAATTGTTATGACAAGGGACATGGAGCATTGTGATAACCAGGGAATGGAGCATTTTGATGACAGGGGTCATGGAGCATTATTATGACAAGGGCCATGGTGCATTCTGATATAAGATATCACTTATGAAGGGACTGTAAACCTGGCTACATATGAACTGAATTAGGAAAGAGAACAGAGTCTCAGATTTAGAAAACACTCTTATGCTTGCTTAAGGGGGAAGGAGAGGTGGGGAGACACACAAAACCAGAGTTTGATATGAACACAGGTACCGTTCCATAATCCAAATACAGAAGAGACAAGCCCGCCTCCTTCCTCAGTGAATGGGACTCAACACCCCTATTCCCCACAGAGAAATATATCTGACTAGTAAGGATCTTAAAACCTATGTATTGATATGTCTCCATAAGGGAACCAAGTGTGTCTAGAATGACATAAACACGGCAGTGAGAATAAGCTCAAACCCACTATAAAAAGGAATTGCAAAACAAAACAAAGAAACAGTGAAATTCTTACACAATACCTTCAGGGGTTCTGATGAAACTTGGAATGACCCTATCTACAACAACAGCTGGATGTGGCATAAGGCTGTTCACTTGGGACTGAGAGGATTGGTGAGATTGGGTGTGAAAATGCAGACGCTTTAAAGCAATAATGCCTGCCACTGATTCCATGGTTCCCAACTCTCCAGGTAGAAGGGAATATCACTACAGTTATAACATGTATGGGAAACCTAGAGAATGGACACCCTCTGATGGTGAAAGGTTTCTAAAACTCTACTAATTTTTTTCTCTCCATGTGCTCCAGCTTGACATTCCAACTGCTTTAATATCAATCTCCCAACTTGGAGAGTCAGCCCCTATAACCTCCTGGTTCGCACAGTTGGCACATTGTGCAGAGGATATAAGGGAAGAGGGAGAACCAATGAGAGAGTAGCTGTAGGCATTTGGACGGCCACATGTCAGTCTAATTTCCCGTCATGAAGAAGAATTAACCAAACTCTGAGCCTGCCCCACACCCATAACTAGTATAGGTCCTGAAGCAAAATTGTGGGTTTGCGGTCAGCTCACAAAAACACAAGTTGAAAAATGGAGCTCAGGGGCACAGCAATTCACTAACTTGCAGAGTTATACAGGACTACTCTCTTCGAAAAATCTGTTGAGGAGAAGCCATGAGGCGGACTTGAAAATGAGGGAGATTTGCACGAAACAGATTTCCAGAAGTACATTGGAATCGCCTTTAAACACAGGAAAAGCATCACAACTTCGACAATTATGGAATTGTCCATAAAGGGTGCATGCGTTTTCTCCTGAATATATTCAGGAGAAAACGCATACACCCATTTTGGCCAACCAAGCAACCGCACAATGCAAATCTGCACTACAAAGAAGTATCACTTCCCACCAGTCAAAAGGGATATCCGTAAAATGTGTAAAAACCAGAAAGGCAAGAGGGGCTCTGGAGAACAGGGAGCCTTGTTATGCTGATGGGTGGGATGTAGATTGCCAACAGTCACTCTGGAGGAGTGCATTGTGTTCCCTAAAAGAATTACTCAACAGAGCTTCACAACCTAAGGCACTTCCAGTCATGAGAATATACCTTGGGAAAATTGAAAATCAATAAGACACAGCCAACCCAAAATATAGGGCAGCACTGCTTACAAGAACCTCGACTTCGGGACACCTTTAATAACCCAGGAAAGACAAAAATGGTAAAGAAATGGTGGTACATACGTATGATGGAATATCCCTCAGCCATGAAGTCAATGTCATAAGGCCAGTAGCAGCATAATGATGGGATTCATGTACCATGATTCTAACTGAAAAAATCACACAGAAAAATAAACTTATCATAAGATATCACTTATGAAGGGTGTATAAACATGGCTACACATGGAATGAATTAGGAAAGGGAACAGAGTCTCATATATAGAAAACACTCTTATGCATGCTTAAGGGGAAAGCAGAGGTGGGGTGATGAATAAAACCAGAGTTTGATATTAGCACAGGTACGGTTCCATAATCCAAATACAGAATAGACAAGACCTACTACTTCCTCTGTGAACGGGACTCAAAACCCCATATTTCCTGCAGAGGAATATATCTGACTAGTAAGAATCTTAAAACTTATGTATTGATATGTCTCCGTAAGGGAATCAAGTGTGTCTAGACTGGCATAAACATGGCAGCGAGAATCAGCTCAAACCCACTATAAAAAGGAATTTCAAAAACAAAACAAAAAAACTGGGAAATTCATTACAATTCCTTCAGGGTCTGTGATGAAACCTGGAATGACCTTATCTACAATGACAGTTGGATGTGGCATAAGGAGGGACACTAGGGACTGAGAGGATTGATGAGATTGGGTGAGCAAATGCAGACCCTTTAAAGCAATAATGCATGGCACCCATTTCATGGGTTTCAACTCTCCAGGTTGAAGGGAATATTACTATAGTTATAACATGTACGGGGAATGTAGAGAACGGACACACAGTGAATACGAAAGGTTTCTAAAACTCAACGAATAGTCCCTCTCCTGGTGCTCCGGTTTGACTTTCCATCTGCTTTACTATCAATCTCCCAACTTGGAGAGACAGCCCCTTTAACCTCCTGGTTCGCACAGGTTGCCAATTTGGCAGAGGATGAAAGGGAAGAGGGAGAACCAATGAGAGAGTAGCTGTTAGGCATTTGGACGGGCACATATCACTCTAACTTCCCGACAGGAAGAAGAATTAACCAAAGTCTCAGCCACCCACCGGGAACGAGTATAGGTCCTGAACCAAAATGTTGGACTTGCGGGCTGCTCACCAAAAACGAGTTGAAAAATGGAGCTCAGGGGCACAGCAATTCACAAACTGGCCGAGTAATAAAGGACAACTATCGTCCAAAAATCTGTTGAGGGAAGGCAACTAGGCGGACTTGAAAGCGAGGCAGAATAGCAGGAAACAGATTTCTAGAGGTACGTTGGAATCGCCTTTAAAGCACAGGAAGAGGGGCACAACTTCGACAGTGATGCACTTGGCCAAAAAGGGCGTATGCGTTTTCTCCTGAATATATTCAGGAGAAAACGCATACGCCCTTTCTGGCCAAGCAAGCAAGCGGGCATGCAAATCTGCACTACATAGAAGTATCACTTCCCACCGGTCAAAAGGGACATCCACAAAATGTGTAAAAACCAGAAAGGCAAGACAGGCCCTGGAGAACAGGGAGCCTTGTTATGCTGATGGGCGGGATGTAAATTGCCAACTGCCTCTCTGGAGGAGTGCATTGTGTTCCCTAAAACAAGTAAAGAACATAGCTACAGAGCCAAGGGCACTTCCAATCTTGGGAATATACCTTGGGAAATCTGAAAATCAATAAGACAGAGCCACTGCAAAATTTAGGGCTGCACTGCTTACAAGGACCTCAACTTGGGTACACTTTAAATATCCCAGGAAATATAATAATGGTTCAAAAAATTGTGGTACTTACGTACGATGGAATATCCCTCAGCCATGAAATCAATGTCATAAGACCATTAGCAGCAAAATGGGTGGATTCAGGTACGATGATTCTAAGTGAAATAAGTCACACAGAAAAAGAAACTTATCATAAGATATCACTTATGAAGATCCTGTAAACATGGCTACACTTGAACTGAGTTAGGAAAGAGAACAGTGTCTCACATTTAGAAAACACTCTTATGCCTGCTTAAGGGGGAAGGAGAGGTGGGGTGATGCATAAAACCAGAGTTTGATATAAGCACAGGTACCGTTCCAAAAACCAACTATGGAATAGACAAGACCTACACCTTCCTCAGTGAAAGGGACTCAAAACCCCATATTTCCCGCAGAGGAATATATCTGACTAGTAAGAATCTGAAAACCTATGTATTGATATGTCTCTGTAAGGGAATCAAGTGGGCCTAGGCTGGCATAAACATGGAAGGGAGAATCAGCTCAAACCCACTATAAAAAGGAATTTCAAAAACAAAACAAAAAAACTGGGAAATTCTTTACAATTCCTTCAGTGACTCTGATGAAACCGGGAATGACCCTATCTACAATGACAGCTGGATGTGGCATAAGGGTGGACACTTGGGACTGAGAGGATTGGTGAGATTGGGTGAGCAAATGCCGACCGTTTAAAGCAATAATGCATGGCACCCATTCCATGGGTCCCAACTCTCCAGGTTGAAGGGAATATTACTACAGCTATAACATGTACGGGAAACCTAGAGAACGGACACACTGTGAATACGAAAGGTTTCTAAAACTCAACGAATAGTCCCTCTCCTGGTGCTCTGGTTTGACTTTCCATCTGCGTTACTATCAACCTCCCAACTTGGAGAGACAGCCCCTTTAACCTCCTGGTTCGCACAGGTTGCCAATTTGGCAGAGGATGAAAGGGAAGAGGGAGAACCAATGAGAGAGTAGCTGTTAGGCATTTGGACGGGCACATATCACTGTAATCTCCTGGCAGGAAGAAGAATTAACCAAAGTCTCAGCCCCCCACCGGGAACCAGCATAGGTCCTGAACCAAAATTTTGGACTTGCGGTCAGCTCACCAAAAACGAGTTGAAAAATGGAGCTCAGGGGCACAGCAATTCACAAACTGGCCGAGTAATAAAGGACAACTATCGTCCAAAAATCTGTTGAGGGAAGGCAACGAGGCGGACTTGAAAGCGAGGCAGAATAGCAGGAAACAGATTTCAAGAGGTACGTTGGAATCGCCTTTAAAGCACAGGAAGAGGGGCACAACTTCGACAATGATGCACTTGGCCAAAAAGGGCGTATGCGTTTTCTCCTGAATATATTCAGGAGAAAACGAATACGCCCTTTCTGGCCAAGCAAGCAAGCGGGCATGCAAATCTGCACTACAAAGAAGTATCACTTCCCACCGGTCAAAAGGGACATCCACAAAATGTGTAAAAACCAGAAAGGCAAGACAGGCCCTGGAGAACAGGGAGCCTTGTTATGCTGATGGGCGGGATGTAAATTGCCAACTGCCTCTCTGGAGGAGTGCATTGTGTTCCCTAAAACAAGTAAAGAGCAGAGCTACAGAGCCAAGGGGACTTCCAATCTTGGGAATATACCTTGGGAAATCTGAAAATCAATAAGACAGAGCCACTGCAAAATTTAGGGCTGCACTGCTTACAAGGACCTCAACTTGGGTACACCTTAAATATCCCAGGAAATATAAAAATGGTTCAAAAAATTGTGGTACTTACGTACGATGGAATATCCCTCAGCCATGAAATCAATGTCATAAGACCATTAGCAGCAAAATGGGTGGATTCAGGTACGATGATTCTAAGTGAAATAAGTCACACAGAAAAAGAAACTTATCATAAGATATCACTTATGAAGATCCTGTAAACATGGCTACACTTGAACTGAGTTAGGAAAGAGAACAGTGTCTCACATTTAGAAAACACTCTTATTCCTGCTTAAGGGGGAAGGAGAGGTGGGGTGATGCATAAAACCAGAGTTTGATATAAGCACAGGTACCGTTCCAAAAACCAACTATGGAATAGACAAGACCTACACTTTCTTCAGTGAAAGGGTCTCAAAACCCCTTATTTCCAGCACAGGAATATATCTGACTAGTAAGAATCTTAAAACCTATGTATTGATATGTCTCCGTAAGGGAATCAAGTGTGTCTAGACTGGCATAAACATGGCAGCGAGAATCAGCTCAAAGCCAGTATAAAAATGAATTTCAAAACAAATCAAAAAAACTGGGAAATTCATTACAATTCCTTCAGGGTCTCCGATGAAACCTGGAATGACCCTATGTACAATGACAGCTGGATGTGGCCTAAGGCTGGACACTTTGGACTGAGACGATTGGTGAGATTGGGTGAGCAAATGCAAACCCTTTAAAGCGATAATGCATGGCACCCATTCCATGGGTCCCAACTCTCCAGGTTGAAGGGAATATTTCTACAGCTATGACATGTACGGGAAACCTAGAGAACGGACACACTGTGAATACGAAAAGTTTCTAAAACTCAACGAATAGTCCCTCTCCTGTTGCTTCGGTTTGACTTTCCATATGCTTTACTATTAATCTCCCAACTTGGAGAGACAGCCCATTTAACCTCCTGGTTCGCACAGGTTTGCAATTTGGCAGAGGATGAAAGGGAAGAGGGAGAACCAATGAGAGAGTAGCTGTTAGGCATTTGGACGGGCACATGTCACTCTAATTTCCAGGCAGGAAGAAGAATTAACCAAAGTTCAGCCACCCACCAGGAACCAGTATAGGTTCTGAGCCAAAATTTTGGACTTTCAGTCAGCTAACAAAAAACGAGTTGAAAAATGGAGCTCAGGGGCACAGCAATTCACAAACTGGCCGAGTAATAAAGGACAACTATCGTTCAAAAATCTTTTGAGGGAGGACAAAGAACCGGACTTGAAAGCGAGGCAGAATAAGAAAAAACAGATTTCAACAGGTACGTTGGCATCGGTTTTAAAGCACAGGAAGAGGCGCACAACATCGACAATGATGCACTTGGCCAAAAAGGGCGTATGCATTTTCTCCTGAATATATTCAGGAGAAAATGCATACGCCCTTTTTGGCCAAGCAAGCAAGTGGGCAATGCAAATCTGCACTACAAAGAAGTATCACTTCCCACCCGTCAAAAGGGACATCCACAAAATGTGTAAAAACCAGAAAGACAAGACAGGCCCTGGAGAACAGGGAGCCTTGTTATTCTGATGGGCGGGATGTAAATTGCCAACTGCCTCTCTGGAGGAGTACATTGTGTTCCCTAAAACAAGTAAAGAACAGAGATACAGAGGCAAGGGCACTTCCAGTCTAGGGAATATACCATGGGTAAACCGAAAATCAATAAGACAGAGCCACCCCAAAATTTAGGGCTGCACTGCTTACAAGGACCTCAACTTGGGTACACCTTAAATATCCCAGGAAATATAAAAATGGTTCAAAAAATTGTGGTACTTATGTACGATGGAATATCCCTCAGCCATGAAATCAATGTCATAAGACCAGTAGCAGCAAAATGGGTGGATTCAGGTACGATGATTCTAAGTGAAATAAGTCACACAGAAAAAGAAACTTATCATAAGATATCACTTATGAAGATCCTGTAAACATGGCTACACTTGAACTGAGTTAGGAAAGAGAACAGTGTCTCACATTTAGAAAACACTCTTATGCCTGCTTAAGGGGGAAGGAGAGGTGGGGTGATGCATAAAACCAGAGTTTGATATAAGCACAGGTACCGTTCCAAAAACCAACTACGGAATAGACAAGACCTACACCTTCCTCAGTGAAAGGGACTCAAAACCCCATATTTCCCGCAGAGGAATATATCTGACTAGTAAGAATCTTAAAACCTATGTATTCATATGTCTCCGTAAGGGAATCAAGTGTGTCTAGACTGGCATAAACATGGCAGCGGGAATCAGCTCAAACCCACTATAAAAAGGAATTTCAAAAACAACACAAAAAAACTGGGAAATTCTGTACAATTACTTCAGGGTCTCTGATGACACCTGGAATGACCCCATCTACAATGACAGCTGGATGTGGCATAAGGAGGAACACTTGGGACTGAGAGGATTGGTGAGATTGGGTGAGCAAATGCAGACCCTTTAAAGCACAAATGCCTTGCACCCATTCCATGAGTCCCAACTCTCCAGGTTGAAGGGAATATTACTACAGCTATAACATGTTCGGGAAACCTAGAGAACGGACACACTGTGAATACGAAAGGTTTCTAAAACTCAACGAATAGTCCCTCTCCTGGTGCTCCGGTTTGACTTTCCATCTGCTTTACTATCAACCTCCCAAGTTGGAGAGACAGCCCCTTTAACCTCCTGGTTCTCACAGGTTGCCAATTTGGCAGAGGATGAAATGGAAGAGGGAGAACCAATGAGAGAGTAGCTGTTAGGCATTTGGACGGGCACATATCACTCCTACTTCCCGGCAGGAAGACGAATTAACCAAAGTCTAAGCCCCCCACCGGGATCCAGCATAGGTCCTGAACAAAAATGTTGGACTTGCGGTCAGCTCACCAAAAACGAGTTGAAAAATGGAGCTCAGGGGCACAGAAATTCACAAACTGGCCGAGTAATAAAGGACAACTATGGTCCAAAAATCTGTTGAGGGAAGGCAACGAGGCGGACTTGAAAGCGAGGCAGAATAGCAGGAAACAGATTTCAAGAGGTACGTTGGAATCGCCTTTAAAGCACAGGAAGAGGGGCACAACTTCGACAATGATGCACTTGGCCAAAAAGGGCGTATGCGTTTTCTCCTGAATATATTCAGGAGAAAACGCATACGCACTTTTTGGCCAAGCAAGAAAGTGGGCAATGCAAATCTGCACTGCAAAGAAGTTTCACTTCCCACCGGTCAAAAGGGACATCCACAAAATGTGTAAAAACCAGAAAGGCAAGACAGGCCCTGGAGAACTGGGAGCCTTGTTATGCTGATGGGCGGGATGTAAATTGCCAACTGCCTCTCTGGAGGAGTGAATAGTGTTCCCTAAATCAAGTAAACAACAGAGCTACAGAGCCAAGAGCACTTCCATTCTAGGGAATATATCTTGGGACAACAGAAAATCAATAAGACAGAGCCACCCCAAAATTTAGGGCTGTACTGCTTACAAGGACCTCAACTTGGGTACACCTTAAATATCCCAGGAAATATAAAAATGGTTCAAAAAATTGTGGTACTTACGTACGATGGAATATCCCTCAGCCATGAAATCAATGTCATAAGACCAGTAGCAGCAAAATGGGTGGATTCAGGTACGATGATTCTAAGTGAAATGAGTCACACAGAAAAAGAAACTTATCATAAGATATCACTTATGAAGATCCTGTAAACATGGCTACACTTGAACTGAGTTAGGAAAGAGAACAGTGTCTCACATTTAGAAAACACTCTTATGCCTGCTTAAGGGGGAAGGAGAGGTGGGGTGATGCATAAAACCAGAGTTTGATATAAGCACAGGTACCGTTCCAAAAACCAACTATGGAATAGACAAGACCTACACCTTCCTCAGTGAAAGGGACTCAAAACCCCATATTTCCCGCAGAGGAATATATCTGACTAGTAAGAATCTTAAAACCTATGTATTGATATGTCTCCGTAAGGGAATCAAGTGTGTCTAGACTGGCATAAACATGGCAGCGAGAATCAGCTCAAACCCACTATAAAAGGGAATTTCAAAAACAAAACAAAAAAAACTGGGAAATTCTTTACAATTCCTTCAGGGTCTCTGATGAAACCTGGAATGACCCTATCTACAATGACAGCTGGATGTGGCATAAGGAGGGACACTTGGGACTGAGACGATTGGTGAGATTGGGTGAGCAAATGCAGACCCTTTAAAGCACAAATGCCTGGCACCCATTCCATGGGTCCCAACTCTCCAGGTTGAAGGGAATATTACTACAGCTATAACATGTACGGGAAACCAGAGAACGGACACACTGTGAATACGAAAGGTTTCTAAAACTAAACGAATAGTCCCTCTCCTGGTGCTCCGGTTTGACTTTCCATCTGCTTTACTATCAACCTCCCAACTTAGAGAGACAGCCTCTTTAACCTCCTGGTTCGCACAGGTTTCCAATTTGGCAGAGGATGAAAAGGAAGAGGGAGAACCAATGAGAGAGTAGCTGTTAGGCATTTGGACGGGCACATATCACTCTAACTTCCCGGCAGGAAGAAGAATTAACAAAAGTCTCAGCCCCCCAATAGGAGCCAGCATAGGTCCTGAAGCAAAATGTTGGACTTGAGGTCAGCTCACCAAAAACGAGTTGAAAAATGGAGCTCAGGGGCACAGCAATTCACAAACGGGCCGAGTAATAAAGGACAACTATCATCCAAAAATCTGTTGAGGGAAGGAAACGAGGCGGACTTGAAAGTGAGGCAGAAGAGCAGGAAACAGATTTTAAGAGGTACGTTGGAATCGCGTTTAAAGCACAGGAAGAGGGGCACAACTTCGACAATGATGCACTTGGCCAAAAAGGGCGTATGCGTTTTCTGCAGAATATATTCAGGAGAAAACGCATACGCCCTTTTTGGCCAAGCAAGCAAGCGGGCAATGCAAATCTGCACTACAAAGAAGTATCACTTCCCACCGGTCAAAAGGGACATCCACAAAATGTGTAAAAACCAGAAAGGCAAGACAGACCCTGGAGAACAGGGAGCCTTGTTATGCTGATGGGTGGGATGTAAATTGCCAACTGCCTCTATGGAGGAGTACATTGTGTTCCCTAAAACAAGTAAACAACAGAGCTACAGAGCCAAGGGCACTTCCAGTCTAGGGAATATACCTTGGGAAAACTGAAAATCAAAAAGACACAGCCACCCCAAAATTTAGGGCTGCACTGCTTACAAGGACCTCCACTTGGGTACACCTTAAATATCCCAGGAAATATAAAAATGGTTCAAAAAATTGTGGTACTTATGTAAGATGGAATATCCCTCAGCCATGAAATCAATGTCATAAGACCAGTAGCAGCAAAATGGGTGGACTCAGGTACGATGATTCTAAGTGAAATAACTCACACAGAAAAAGAAACTTATCATAAGATATCACTTATGAAGATCCTGTAAACATGGCTACACTTGAACTGAGTTAGGAAAGAGAACAGTGTCTCACATTTAGAAAACACTCTTATGCCTGCTTAAGGGGGAAGGAGAGGTGGGGTGATGCATAAAACCAGAGTTTGATATAAGCACAGGTACCGTTCCAAAAACCAACTATGGAATAGACAAGACCTACACCTTCCTCAGTGAAAGGGACTCAAAACCCCATATTTCCCGCAGAGGAATATATCTGACTAGTAAGAATCTTAAAACCTCTGTATTGATATGTCTCCGTAAGGGAATCAAGTGTGTCAATACTGGCATAAACATGGCAGCGAGAATCAGCTCAAACCCACTATAAAAAGGAATTTCAAAAACAAAACAAAAAAAACTGGGAAATTCTTTACAATTCCTTCAGGGTCTCTGATGAAACCTGGAATGACCCTATCTACAATGACAGCTGGATGTGGCATAAGGAGGGACACTTGGGACTGAGACGATTGGTGAGATTGGGTGAGCAAATGCAGACCCTTTAAAGCACAAATGCCTGGCACCCATTCCATGAGTCCCAACTCTCCAGGTTGAAGGCAATATTACTACAGCTATAACATGTACGGGAAACCTAGAGAACGGACACACTGTGAATACGAAAGGATTCTAAAACTCAACGAATAGTCCCTCTCCTGGTGCTCCGGGTTGTCTTTCCATCTGCTTTACTATCAACGTCCCAACTTGGAGAGACAGCCCCTTTAACCTCCTGGTTCGCACAGGTTTCAAATTTGGCAGAGGATGAAAGGGAAGAGGGAGAACCAATGAGAGAGTAGCTGTTAGGCATTTGGACGGGCACATATCACTGTAATTTACCGGCAGGAAGAAAAATTAACCAAAGTCTCAGCCCCCCACCGGGAACCAGCAAAGGTCCTGAACCAAAATGTTGGACTTGCGGTCAGCTCACCAAAAACGAGTTGAAAAATGGAGCTCAGGGGCACAGCAATTCACAAACTGGCCGAGTAATAAAGGACAACTATCGGCCAAATATCTGTTGAGGGAAGGCAACAAGGCGGACTTGAAAGCGAGGCAGAATAGCAGGAAACAGATTTCAAGAGGTACGTTGGAATCGCCATTAAAGCACAGGAAGAGAGGCACAACTTCGACAATGATGCACTTGGCCAAAAAGGGCGTATGCGTTTTCTCCTGAATATATTCAGGAGAAAACGCATATGCCATTTTTGCAAAAGCAAGCAAGCGGGCAATGCAAATCTGCACTACAAGGAAGTTTCACTTCCCACTGGTCAAAAGGGACATCCACAAAATGTGTAAAAACCAGAAAGGCAAGACAGGCCCTGGAGAACAGGGAGCCTTTTTATGCTGATGGGCGGGATGTAAATTGCCAACTGCCTCTCTGGAGGAGTACATTGTGTTCCCTAAAACAAGTAAAGAACAGAGCTACAGAGCCAAGGGAACTTCCAGTCTAGGGAATATACTTTGGGAAAACTGAAAATCAATAAGACAGAGCCACCCCAAAATTTAGGGCTGCACTGCTTACAAGAACCTCAACTTGGGTACACCTTAAATATCCCAGGAAATATAAATATGGTTCAAAAAATTTTGGTATTTACGTACGACCGAATGTCCCTCAGCCATGAAATCAATGTCATAAGACCAGTAGCAGCAAAATGGGTGGGTTCAGGTACGATGATTCTAAGTGAAATAAGTCACACAGAAAAAGGAACTTATCATAAGATATCACTTATGAAGATCCTGTAAACATGGCTACACTTGAACTGAGTTAGGAAAGAGAACATTGTCTCACATTTAGAAAACACTCTTATGCCTGCTTAAGGGGGAAGGAGAGGTGGGGTGATGCATAAAACCAGAGTTTGATATAAGCACAGGTACCGTTCCAAAAACCAACTATGGAATAGACAAGACCTACACCTTCCTCAGTGAAAGGGACTCAAAACCCCATATTTCCCGCAGAGGAATATATCTGACTAGTAAGAATCTTAAAACCTATGTATTGATATGTCTCCGTAAGGGAATCAAGTGTGTCTAGACTGGGATAAATATGGCAGCGAGAATCAGCTCAAACCCACTATAAAAAGGAATTTCAAAAATAAAACAAAAAAACTGGGAAATTCTTTACAATTCCTTCAGGGTCTCTGATGAAACCTGAAATAACCCTATCTACAATGACAGCTGTATGTGGCATAAGGCTGGACACTTGGGACTGAGAGGATTGGTGAGATTGGGTGAGCAAATGAAGACCCTTTAAAGCAATAATGCATGGCACACATTCCATGGGTCCCAACTCTCCAGGTTGAAGGGAATATTACTACAGATATAACATGTACGGGAATCCTAGAGAATGGACACACTGTGAATACGAAAGGTTTCTAAAACTCAACGAATAGTCCCTCTCCTGGTGCTCCGGTTTGACTTTCCATCTGCTTTATTAGCAACCTCCCAACTTGGAGAGACAGCCCCTTTAACCTCCTGGTTCGCACAGGTTGCCAATTTGGCAGAGGATGAAAGGGAAGAGGGAGAACCAATGAGAGAGTAGCTGTTAGGCATTTGGACGGGCACATATCACTGTAATTACCTGGCAGGAAGAAGAATTAACCAAAGTCTCAGCCACCCACCGGGAATCAGTCTAGATCCTGAAGCAAAATTTTGGACTTGCGGTCAGCTCACCAAAAACGAGTTGAAAAATGGAGCTCAGGGGCACAGCAATTCACAAACTGGCCGAGTAATAAAGGACAACTATCGTCCAAAAATCTGTTGAGGGAAGGCAACGAGGCGGACTTGAAAGCGAGGCAGAATAGCAGGAAACAGATTTCAAGAGGTACGTTGGAATCGCCTTTAAAGCACAGGAAGAGGGGCACAACTTCGACAATGATGCACTTGGCCAAAAAGGGCGTATGCGTTTTCTTCTGAATATATTCAGGAGAAAACGCATACGCCCTTTTTGGCCAAGCAAGCAAGCGGGCAATGCAAATCTGCACTACAAAGAAGTATCACTTCCCACCGGTCAAAAGGGACATCCACAAAATGTGTAAAAACCAGAAAGGCAAGACAGGCCCTGGAGAACAGGGAGCCTTGTTATGCTGATGGGCGGGATGTAAATTGCCAACTGCCTCTCTGGAGGAGTGCATTGTGTTCCCTAAAACAAGTAAACAACAGAGCTACAGAGCCAAGTGCACTTCCAGTCTAGGGAATATACCTGGGAAAAACTGAAAATCAATAAGAGAGAGCCACCCCAAAATTTAGGGCTGCACTGCTTACAAGGACCTCAACTTGGGTACACATTAAATATCCCAGGAAATATAAAATTGGTTCAAAAAATTGTGGTACTTACGTACGATGGAATATCCCTCAGCCATGAAATCAATGTCATAAGACCAGTAGCAGCAAAATGGGTGGATTCAGGTACGATGATTCTAAGTGAAATAAGTCACAGAGAAAAAGAAACTTATCATAAGTTATCACTTATGAAGATCCTGTAAACATGGCTACACTTGAACTGAGTTAGGAAAGAGAACAGTGTCTCACATTTAGAAAACACTCTTATGCCTGCTTAAGGGGGAAGGAGAGGTGGGGTGATGCATAAAACCAGAGTTTGATATAAGCACAGGTACCGTTCCAAAAACCAACTATGGAATGGACAAGACCTACATCTTCCTCAGTGAAAGGGACTCAAAACCCCATATTTCCCGCAGAGGAATATATCTGACTAGTAAGAATCTTAAAACCTATGTATTGATATGTCTCCATAAGGGAATAAAGTGTGTCTAGACTGGCATAAACATGGCAGCGAGAATCAGCTCAAACCCACTATAAAAAGGAATTTCAAAAACAAAACAATAAAACTGGGAAATTCTTAACAATTCCTTCAGGGTCTCTGATGAAACCTGGAATGACCCTATCTACAATGACAGCTGGATGTGGCATAATGTGGAACACTTGGGACTGAGACGATTGTTGAGATTGGGTGTGCAAATGCAGACCCTTTAAAGCACAAATGCCTGGCACCCATTCCATGTGTCCCAACTCTCCAGGTTGAAGGGAATATTACTACAGCTATAACATGTACGGGAAACCAAGAGAATGGACACACTGTGAATATGAAAGGTTTCTAAAACTCAACGAATAGTCCCTCTCCTGGTGGTATGGTTTGACTTTCCATCTGCTTTACTATCAACCTCCCAACTTGGAGAGACAGCCCCTTTAACCTCCTGGTTCGCACAGGTTGCCAATTTGGCAGAGGATGAAAAGGAAGAGGGAGAACCAATGAGAGGGTAGCTGTTAGGCATTTGGACGGGCACATATCACTCTAAATTCCCGGCAGGAAGAATAATTAACCAAAGTCTCAGCCCCCAACCGGGAACCAGCATAGGTCCTGAACCAAAATGTTGGAATTGCGGGCAGCTAACCAAAAACGAGTTCAAAAATGGAGCTCAGGGGCACAGCAATTCACAAACTGGCCGAGTAATAAAGGACAACTATCGTCCAAAAATCTGTTGAGGGAAGGCAACGAGGCGGACTTGAAAGCGAGGCAGAATAGCAGGAAACAGATTTTAAGAGGTACGTTGGAATCGCCTTTAAAGCACAGGAAGAGGGGCACAACTTCGACAATGATGCACTTGGCCAAAAGGGCGTATGCGTTTTCTCCTGAATATATTCAGGAGAAAACGCATACGCCCTTTGTGGCCAAGCAAGCAAGCGGGCAATGCAAATCTGCACTACAAAGAAGTATCACTTCCCAACGGTCAAAAGGGACATCCACAAAATGTGTAAAAACCAGAAAGGCAAGACAGGCCCTGGAGAACAGGGAGCCTTGTTATGCTGATGGGCGGGATGTAAATTGCCAACTGTCTCTCTGGAGGAGTGCATTGTGTTCCCTAAAACAAGGAAAAGAACAGAGCTACGAAGCCAAGGGCACTTCCAGTCTAGGGAATATACCTTGGGAAAACTGAAAATCAGTAAGACAGACCCACCCCAACATTTAGGGCTGCACTGCTTACAAGGACCTCAACTTGGGTACACCTTAAATATCCCAGGAAATATAAAAATGCTGCAAAAAATTGTGGTATTAACGTATGATGGAATATCCCTCAGACATGAAATCAATGTCATAAGACCAGTAGCAGCAAAATGGGTGGATTCAGGTACGATGATTCTAAGTGAAATGAGTCACACAGAAAAAGAAACTTATCATAAGATATCACTTATGAAGATCCTGTAAACATTGCTACACTTGAACTGAGTTAGGAAAGAGAACAGTGTCTCACATTTAGAAAACACTCTTATGCCTGCTTAAGGGGGAAGGAGAGGTGGGGTGATGCATAAAAACAGAGTTTGATATAAGCACAAGTACCGTTCCAAAAACCAACTATGGAATAGACAAGACCTACACCTTCCTCAGTGAAAGGGACTCAATACCCCATATTTCCCGCAGAGGAATATATCTGACTAGTAAGAATCTTAAAACCTATGTATTGATATGTCTCCGTAAGGGAATCAAGGGTGTCTAGACTGGAATAAACATGGCAGCGAGAATCAGCTCAAACCCACTATAAAAAGGAATTGCAAAAACAAAACAAGAAAACTGGGAAATTCTTTACAATTCCTTCAGGGTCTCTGATGAAATCTGGAATGACCCTATCTACAACGACAGCTGGATGTGGCATAAGGCTGGACACTTGGGACTGAAATGATTGGTGAGTTTGGGTGAGCAAATGCAGACCCTTTAAAGCAATAATGCATGGCACCCATTCCATGGGTCCCAACTCTCCAAGTTGAAGGAAATATTACTACAGTTATAACATGTACGGGAAACCTAGAGAACGGACACACTGTGAATACGAAATGTTTCTAAAACTCAACAAATAATCCCTCTCCTGGTGCTCCGGTTTGACTTTCCATCTGCTTTACTATCAATCTCCCAAGTTGGAGAGACAGCCCCTTTAACCTCCTGGTTCTCACAGGTTTCCAATTTGGTAGAGAATGAAAGGGAAGAGGGAGAACCAATGAGAGAGTAGCTGTTAGGCATTTGGACGGGCACATATCACTCTAACTTCCCGGCAGGAAGAAGAAGTAACCAAAGTCTCAGCCCCCCACCGGGAACCAGCATAGGTCCTGAACCAAAATTTTGGACTTGCGGTCAGCTCACAAAAACGACTTGAAAAATGGAGCTCAGGGGCACAGCAATTCACAAACTGGCCGAGTAATAAAGGACAACTATCGTCCAAAAATCTGTTGAGGGAATGCAACGAGGCCGACCTGAAAGCGAGGCAGAATAGCAGGAAACAGATTTCAAGAGGTACGTTGGAATCACATTTAAAGCACAGGAAGAGGGGCACAACTTCGAAAATGATGCACTTGGCCAAAAAGGGCGTATGCGTTTTCCCCTGAATATATTCAGGGGAAAACGCATACGCCCTTATGGGCCAAGCAAGCAAGCGGGCAATGCAAATCTGCACTACAAAGAAGTATCACTTCCCACCGGTCAAAAGGGACTTCCACAAATATGTAAAAACCAGAAAGGCAAGACAGGCCCTGGAGAACAGGGAGCCTTGTTATGCTGATGGGCGGGATGTAAATTGCCAACTGCCTCTCTGGAGGAGTGCATTGTGTTCCCTAAAACAAGTAAAGAACAGAGCTACAGAGCCAAGGGCACTTCCAGTCTTCGGAATATACCTTGGGAAAACTGAAAATCAATAAGACAGAGCCACCCCAAAATTTAGGGCTGCACTGCTTACAAGGACCTCAACTTGGATACACCTTAAGTATCCCAGGAAATATAAAAATGGTTCAAAAAATTGTGGTACTTACGTACGATGGAATATCCCTCAGCCATGAAATCAATGTCATAAGACCAGTAGCAGCAAAATGGGTGGATTCAGGTACGATGATTCTAAGTGAAATAAGTCACACAGAAAAAGAAACTTATCATAAGATATCACTTATGAAGATCCTATAAACATGGCTACACTTGAACTGAGTTAGGAAAGAGAACAGTGTCTCACATTTAGAAAACACTCTTATGCCTGTTTAAGGGGGAAGGAGAGGTGGGGTGATGCATAAAACCAGAGTTTGATATAAGCACAGGTACCGTTCCAAAAACCAACTATGGAATAGACAAGACCTACACCTTCCTCAGTGAAAGGGACTCAAAACACCATATTTCCCGCAGCGGAATATATCTGACTACTAATAATCTTAAAACCTATATATTGATATGTCTCCGTAAGGGAATCAAGTGTGTCTAGACTGGCATAAACATGGCGGCGAGAATCAGCTCAAACCCACTATAAAAAGGAATTTCAAAAACAAAACAAAAAAACTGGGAAATTCTTTACAATTCCTTCAGGGTCTCTGATGAAACCTGGAATGACCCTATATACAACGACAGCTGGATGTGGCATAAGGAGGGACACTTGGGACTGAGAGGATTGGTGAGAATAGGTGAGCAAATGCAGACACTTTAAAGCACAAATTCCTGGCACCCATTCCATGGGTCCCAACTCTCCAGGTTGAAGGGAATATTACTACAGCTATAACATGTACGGGAAACCTAGGGAACAGACACACTGTGAATACAAAAGGTTTCTAAAACTCAACGAATAGTCCCTCTCCTGGTGCTCCGGTTTGACTTTACATCTGCTTTACTATCAACCTCCCAACTTGGAGAGACAGCCCGTTTAACCTCCTGGTTCGCACAGGTTGCCAATTTGGCAGAGGATGAAAGGGAAGAGGGAGAACCAATGAGAGAGTAGCTGTTAGGCATTTGGACGGGCACATATCACTGTAATTTCCCGGCAGGAAGAAGAATTAACCAAAGTCTCAGCCACCCACCGGGAACCATTATAGGTCCTGAACCAAAATTTTGGACTTGCGGTCAGCTCACCAAAAACGAGTTGAAAAATGGAGCTCAGGGGCACAGCAATTCAAAAACTGGCCGAGTAATAAAGGACAACTATCGTCCAAAAATCTGTTGAGGGAAGGCAACGAGGCGGACTTGAATGCGAGGCAGAATAGCAGGAAACAGATTTCAAGAGGTATGTTGGAATCGCCTTTAAAGCACAGGAAGAGGGGCACAACTTCGACAATGATGCACTTGGCCAAAAAGGGCGTATGCGTTTTCTCCTGAATATATTCAGGAGAAAACGCATACGCCCTTTTTGGCCAAGCAAGAAAGCGGGCAATGCAAATCTGCACTACAAAGAAGTATCACTTCCCAACGGTCAAAAGGGACATCCACAAAATGTGTAAAAACCAGAAAGGCAAGACAGGCCCTGGAGAACAGGGAGCCTTGTTATGCTGATGGGCGGGATGTAAATTGCCAGCTGCCTCTCTGGAGGAGTGCATTGTGTTCCCTAAAACAAGTAAAGAAGAGAGCTACAGAGCCAAGGGCACTTCCAGTCTAGGGAATATACCTTGGGAAAACTGAAAATCAATGCGACAGAGCCACCCCAAAATTTAGGGCTGCACTGCTTACAAGGACCTCAACTTGGATACACCTTAAGTATCCCAGGAAATATAAAAATTGTTCAAAAAATTGTGGTACTTACGTACGATGGAATATCCCTCAGCCATGAAATCAATGTCATAAGACCAGTAGCAACAAAATGGGTGGATTCAGGTACGATGATTCTAAGTGAAATAAGTCACACAGAAAAAGAAACTTATCCTTAGATATCACTTATGAAGATCCTATAAACATGGCTACACTTGAACTGAGTTAGGAAAGAGAAGAGTGTCTCATATTTAGAAAACACACTTATGCCTGCTTAAGGGGGTAGGAGAGGTGGGGTGATGCATAAAACCAGAGTTTTATATAAGCACAGGTACCGTTCCAAAAACCAACTATGGAAAAGGCAAGACCTACACATTCCTCAGTGAAAGGGACTCAAAACACCATATTTCCCGCAGAGGAATATATCGGACTAGTAAGAATCTTAAAACCTATGTATTGATATGTCTCTGTAAGGGAATCAAGTGTGTCTAGACTGGCATAAACATGGCAGCGGAATCAGCTCAAGCCCACTATAAAAAGGAATTTCAAAAACAAAGCAAAAAAACTGGGAAATTCCTTACAAATCCTTCAGGGTCTCTGATGAAACCTGGAATGACCCTATCTACAACGACAGCTGGATGTGTCATAAGGAGGGACACTTGGGACTGAGAGGATTGGTGAGATTGGGTGAGCAAATGCAGACCCTTTAAAGCACAAATTCCTGGCACCCATTACATGGGTCCCAACTCTCCAGGTTGAAGGGAATATTACTACAGCTATAACATGTACGGGAAACCTAGAGAACGGACACACTGTGAATACGAAAGGTTTCTAAACTCAACGAAGGGTCCCTCTCCTGGTGCTCCAGTTTGACTTTCCATCTGCTTTACTATCAACCTCCCAACTTGGAGAGACAGCCCTTTTAACCACCTGGTTCGCACAGGTTGCCAATTTGGCAGAGGATGAAAGGGAAGAGGGAGAACCAATGAGAGAGTAGCTGTTAGGCATTTGGACGGGCACATATCACTGTAATTTCCAGGCAGGAAGAAGAATTAACCAAAGTCTCAGCCACCCACCGGGAACCAGTATAGGTCCTGAACCAAAATTTAGGACTTGCGGTCAGCTCACCAAAAACGAGTTGAAAAATGGAGCTCAGGGGCACAGCAATTCACAAACTGGCCGAGTAATAAAGGACAACTATCGTCCAAAAATCTGTTGAGGAAAGGCAAGGAGACAGACTTGAAATCGAGGCAGAATAGCAGGAAACAGATTTCAAGAGGTACATTGGAATCGCCTTTAAAGCACAGGAAGAGGGGCACAACTTCGACAATGATGCACTTGGCCAAAAAGGGCGTATGCGTTTTCTCCTGAATATATTCAGGAGAAAACGCATACGCCCTTTTTGGCCAAGCAAGCAAGCGGGCAATGCAAATCTGCACTAGAAAGAAGTATCACTTCCCACCGGTCAAAAGGGACATCCACAAAATGTGTAAAAACCAGAAAGGCAAGACAGGCCCTGGAGAACAGGGAGCCTTGTTATGCTGATGGGCGGGATGTAAATTGCCAACTGCCTCTCTGGAGGAGTGCATTGTGTTCCCAAAAACAAGTAAACAACAGAGCTACAGAGACAAGGGCACTTCCAGTCTAGGGAATATACCTTGGGAAAACTGAAAATCAATAAGACAGAGCCACTGCAAAATTTAGGGCTGCACTGCTTACAAGGACCTCAACTTTGATACACCTTAAGTATCCAAGGAAATATAAAAAAGGTTCAAAAAATTGTGGTACTTACTTACGATGGAATATCCCTCAGCCATGAAATCAATGTCATAAGACCAGTAGCAGCAAAATGGGTGGATTCAGGTACGATGATTCTAAGTGAAATAAGTCACACAGAAAAAGAAACTTATCATAAGATATCACTTATGAAGATCCTATAAACATGGCTACACTTGAACTGAGTTAGTAAAGAGAACAGTGTCTCACATTTAGAAAACACTCTTATGCCTGCTTAAGGGGGAAGGAGAGGTGGGGTGATGCATAAAACCAGAGTTTGATATAAGCACAAGTACCGTTCCAAAAACCTACTATGGAATACACAAGACCTACACCTTCCTCAGTGAAAGGGACTCAAAACCCCATATTTCCCGCAGAGGAATATATCTGACTAGTAAGAATCTTAAAACATATGTATTGATATGTCTCCTTAAGGGGATCAAGTGTGTCTAGACAAGCATAAACATGGCAGCGAGAATCAGCACAAACCCACTATAAAAAGGAATTTCAAAAACAAAACAAAAAAACTGGGAAATTCTTTACAATTCCTTCAGGGTCTCTGATGAAATCTGGAATGACCCTATCTACAACGACAGCTGGATGTGGCATAAGGAGGGACACTTGGGATTGAGACGATTGGTGAGATTGGGTGAGCAAATGCAGACCCTTTAAAGCACAAATGCTTGGCACCCATTCCATGAGTCCCACCTCTCCAGGTTGAAGGGAATATTACTACAGCTATAACATGTACGGGAAACCTAGAGAACGGACACACTGTGAATACGAAAGGTTTCTAAAACTCAACGAATAGCCCCTATCCTGGTGTTCCGTTTTGACTTTCCATCTGCTTTACTATCAACCTCCCAACTTGGAGAGACAGCCCCTTTAACCTACTGGTTCTCACAGGTTTCCAATTTGGCAGAGGATGAAAGGGAAGAGGGAGAACCAATGAGAGAGTAGCTGTTAGGCATTTGGACGGGCACATATCACTGTAATTTCCCGGCAGGAAGAAGAATTAACCAAAGTCTCAGCCACCCACCGGGAACCATTATAGGTCCTGAACCAAAATTTTGGACTTGCGGTCAGCTCACCAAAAACGAGTTGAAAAATGGAGCACAGGGGCACAGCAATTCACAAACTGGCCGAGTAATAAAGGACAACTATCGTCCAAAAATCTGTTGAGGAAAGGCAAGGAGGCAGACTTGAAATCGAAGCAGAATAGCAGGAAACAGATTTCAAGAGGTACATTGGAATCGCCTTTAAAGCACAGGAAGAGGGGCACAACTTCGACAATGAGGCACTTGGCCAAAAAGGGCGTATGCGTTTTCTCCTGAATATATTCAGGAGAAAACGCATACGCCCTTTTTGGCCAAGCAAGCAAGCGGGCAATGCAAATCTGCACTACAAAGAAGTATCACTTCCCACCGGTCAAAAGGGACATCCACAAAATGTGTAAAAACCAGAAAGGCAAGACAGGCCCTGGAGAACAGGGAGCCTTGTTATGCTGATGGGCGGGATGTAAATTGCCAACTGCCTCTCTGGAGGAGTGCATTGTGTTCCCTAAAACAAGTAAACAACAGAGCTACAGAGCCAAGGGCACTTCCAGTCTAGGGAATATACCTTGGGAAAACTGAAAATCAATAAGACAGAGTCACCCCAAAATTTAGGGCTGCACTGCTTACAAGGACCTCAACTTTGATACACCTTAAGTATCCCAGGAAATATAAAAAAGGTTCAAAAAATTGTGGTACTTACTTACGATGGAATATCCCTCAGCCATGAAATCAATGTCATAAGACCAGTAGCAGCCAAATGGGTGGATTCAGGTACGATGATTCTAAGTGAAATAAGTCACACAGAAAAAGAAACTTATCATAAGATATCACTTATGAAGATCCTATAAACATGGCTACACTTGAACTGAGTTAGGAAAGAGAACAGTGTCTCACATTTAGAAAACACTCTTATGCCTGCTTAAGGGGGAAGGAGAGGTGGGGTGATGCATAAAACCAGAGTTTGATATAAGCACAAGTACCGTTCCAAAAACCTACTATGGAATACACAAGACCTACCCCTTTCTCAGTGAAAGGGACTCAAAACCCCATATTTCCCGCAGAGGAATATATCTGACTAGTAAGAATCTTAAAACATATGTATTGATATGTCTCCTTAAGGGAATCAAGTGTGTCTAGACTGGCATAAACATGGCAGCGAGAATCAGCTCAAACCCACTATAAAAAGGAATTTCAAAAACAAAACAAAAAAAAACTCGGAAATTCTTTACAATTCCTTCAGGGTCCCTGATGAAACCTGGAATGACCCTATCTACAACGACAGCTGGATGTGGCATAAGGAAGGACACTTGGGACTGAGAGGTTTGGTGAGATTGGGTGAGCAAATGCAGACCCTTTAAATCACAAATGCCTGGCACCCATTCCATGGGCCCCAACTCTCCATGTTGAAGGGAATATTACTACAGCTATAACATGTACGGGAAACCTAGAGAACGGACACACTGTGAATACGAAAGGTTTCTAAAACTCAACGAATAGTCCCTCTCCTGGTGCTCCGGTTTGACTTTTCATCTGCTTTACTATCAACCTCCAAACTTGGAGAGACAGCCCCTTTAACCTCCTGGTTCACACAGGTTGCCAATTTGCCAGAGGATGAAAGGGAAGAGGGAGAACCAATGAGAGAGTAGCTGTTAGGCATTTGGACGGGCACATATCACTGTAATTTCCAGGCAGGAAGAAGAATTAACCAAAGTCTCAGCCACCCACCAGGAACCAGTATAGGTCCTGAACCAAAATATTGGACTTGCGGTCAGCTCACCAAAAACGAGTTGAAAAATGGAGCTCAGGGGCACAGCAATTCACAAACTGGCCGAGTAATAAAGGACAACTATCGTCCAAAAATCTGTTGAGGAAAGGCAACAATGTGCACTTGAAAGCGAGGCAGAATAGCAGGAAACAGATTTCAAGAGGTACGTTTTAATCACCTTAAAAGCACAGGAAGAGGGGCACAACTTCGACAATGATGCACTTGGCCAAAAAGGGCATATGCGTTTTCTCCTGAATATATTCAGGAGAAAACGCATACGCCCTTTTTGGCCAAGCAAGCAAGCAGGCAATGCAAATCTGCACTACAAAGAAGTATCACTTCCCACCGGTCAAAAGGGACATCCACAAAATGTGTAAAAACCAGAAAGGAAAGACAGGCCCTGGAGAACAGGGAGCCTTGTTATGCTGATGGGCGGGATGTAAATTGCCAACTGCCTCTCTGGAGGAGTGCATTGTGTTCCCTAAAACAAGTAAACAATAGAGCTACAGAGCCAAGGGCACTTCCAGTCTAGGGAATATACCTTGGGAAAACTGATAATCAATAAGACAGAGCCACCCCAAAATTTAGGGCTGCACTGCTTACAAGGACCTCAACTTGGGTACACCTTAAATATCCCAGTAAATATAAAAATGGTTCAAAAAACTGTGGTAATTACGTACGATGGAATATCCCTCAGCTATGAAATCAATGTCATAAGACCAGTAGTAGCAAAATGGGTGGATTCAGGTTCGGGGATTCTAAGTGAAATAAGTCACACAGAAAAAGAAACTTATCATAAGATATCACTTAAGAAGATCCTATAAACATGGCTACACTTGAACTGAGTTAGGAAAGAGAACAGTGTCTCATATTTAGAAAACACACTTATGCCTGCTTAAGGGGGAAGGAGAGGTGGGGTGATGCATAAAACCAGAGTTTGATATAAGCACAGGTACCGTTCCAAAAACCAACTATGGAATAGACAAGACCTACACATTCCTCAGTGAAAGGGACTCAAAACCCCATATTTCCCGCAGAGGAATATATCATACTAGTAAGAATCTTAAAACCTATGTATTGATATGTCTCCGTAAGGGAATCAAGTGTGTCTAGACTGGCATAAATATGGCAGCGGGAATCAGCTCAAGCCCACTATAAAAAGGAATTTCAAAAACAAAATAAAAAAACTGGGAAATTCTTTACAATTCCTTCAGGGTCTCTGATGAAACCTGGAATGACCCTATCTACAACGACAGCTGGATGTGGCATAAGGAGGGACACTTGGGATTGAGACGATTGGTGAGATTGGGTGAGCAAATGCAGACCCTTTAAAGCACAAATTCCTGGCACCCATTACATGGGTCCCAACTCTCCAGGTTGAAGGGAATATTACTACAGCTATAACATGTACGGGAAACCTAGAGCACGGACACACTGTGAATATGAAAGGTTTCTAAACTCAACGAATAGTCCCTCTCCTGGTGCTCCGGTTTGACTTTCCATCTGCTTTACTATCAACCTCCCAACTTGGAGAGACAGCCCCTTTAACCTCCTGGTTCGCACAGGTTGCCAATTTGGCAGAGGATGAAAGGGAAGAGGGAGAACCAATGAGAGAGTAGCTGTTAGGCATTTGGACAGGCACATATCACTGTAATTTCCAGGCAGGAAGAAGAATTAACCAAAGTCTCAGCCACCCACCAGGAACCAGTAGAGGTCCTGAAGCAAAATTTTGCACTTGCGGTCAGCTCACCAAAAACGAGTTGAAAAATGGAGCTCAGGGGCACAGCAATTCACAAACTGGCCGAGTAATAAAGGACAACTATCGTCCAAAAATGTGTTGAGGAAAGGCAACGAGGTGTACTTGAATGCGAGTCAGAATAGCAGGAAACAGATTTCAAGATGTACGTTGGAATCGCCTTTAAAGCACAGGAAGAGGGGCACAACTTCGACAATGATGCAATTGGCCAAAAAGTGTGTATTCATTTTCTCCTGAATATATTCAGGAGAAAAGGCATACGCCCTTTTTGGCCAAGCAAGCAAGCGGGCAATGCAAATCTGCACTACAAAGAAGTATCACTTCCCACCGGTCAAAAGGGACATCCACAAAATGTGTAAAAACCAGAAAGGCAAGACAGGCCCTGGAGAACTGGGAGCCTTGTTATGCTGATGGGTGGGATGTAAATTGCCAACTGCCTCTCTGGAGGAGTGCATTGTGTTCCCTAAAACAAGTAAACAACAGAGCTACAGAGCCAAGGGCACTTCCAGTCTAGGGAATATACCTTGGGAAAACTGAAAATCAATAAGACAGAGCCACACCAAAATTTAGGGCTGCACTGCTTACAAGGACCTCAACTTTGATACACCTTAAGTATCCGAGGAAATACAAAAATGGTTCAAAAAATTGTGGTACTTACGTACGATGGAATATCCCTCAGCCATGAAATCAATGTCATAAGACCAGTAGCAGCAAAATGGGTGGATTCAGGTACGATGATTCTAAGTGAAATAAGTCACACAGAAAAAGAATCTTATCATAAGATATCACTTATGAAGATCCTATAAACATGGCTACACTTGAACTGAGTTAGGAAAGAGAACAGAGTCTCACATTTAGAAAACACTCTTATGCCTGCTTAAGGGGGAAGGAGAGATGGGGTGATGCATAAAACCAGAGTTTGATATAAGCACAAGTACCGTTCCAAAAACCTACTATGGAATACACAAGACCTACACCTTCCTCAGTGAAAGGGACTCAAAACCCCATATTTCCCGCAGAGGAATATAACTGACTAGTAAGAATCTTAAAACATATGTATTGATATGTCTCCGTAAGGGAATCAAGTGTGTCTAGACTGGCATAAACATGGCAGTGAGAATCAGCTCAAACCCACTATAAAAAGGATTTTCAAAAACAAACAGAAAAACTGGGAAAATCTTTACAATTCCTTCAGGGTCCCTGTTGAAACCTGGAATGACCCTATCTACAACGACAGCTGGATGTGGCATAAGGAAGGACACTTGGGACTGAGAGGTTTGGTGAGATTGGGTGAGCAAATGCAGACCCTTTAAATCACAAATGCCTGGCACCCATTCCATGGGTCCCAACTCTCCAGGTTGAAGGGAATATTACTACAGCTATAACATGTACGGGAAACCTAGAGAACGGACACACTGTGAATACGAAAGGTTTCTAAAACTCAACGAATAGTCCCTCTCCTGGTGCTCCGGTTTGACTTTTCATCTGCTTTACTATCAACCTCCCAACTTGGAGAGACAGCCCCTTTAACCTCCTGGTTCACACAGGTTGCCAATTTGGCAGAGGATGAAAGGGAAGAGGGAGAACCAATGAGAGAGTAGCTGTTAGGCATTTGGACGGGCACATATCACTCTAATATCCCGGCAGGAAGAAGAATTAACCAAATTCTCAGCCACCCACCGCGAACCAGTATAGGTCCTGAACCAAAATTTTGGACTTGCGGTCAGCTCACCAAAAACGAGTTGAAAAATGGAGCTCAGGGGCACAGCAATTCACAAACTGGCCGAGTAATAAGGGACAACTATCGTCCAAAAATCTGTTGAGGGAAGGCAACGAGGCGGACTTGAATGCGAGTCAGAATAGCAGGAAACAGATTTCAAGATGTACGTTGGAATCGCCTTTAAAGCACAGGAAGAGGGGCACAACTTCGACAATGATGCAATTGGCCAAAAAGTTTGTATTCATTTTCTCCTGAATATATTCAGGAGAAAACGCATACGTCCTTTTTGGCCAAGCAAGCAAGCGGGCAATGCAAATCTGCACTACAAAGAAGTATCACTTCCCACCGGTCAAAAGGGACATCCACAAAATGTGTAAAAACCAGAAAGGCAAGACAGGCCCTGGAGAACAGGGAGCCTTGTTATGCTGATGGGCGGGATGTAAATTGCCAACTGCCTCTCTGGAGGAATGCATTGTGTTCCCTAAAACAAGTAAAGAACAGAGCTACAGAGCCAAGGGCACTTCCAGTCTCGGGAATATACCTTGGGAAAACTGATAATCAATAAGACAGAGCCACCCCAAAATTTAGGGCTGCACTGCTTACAAGGACCTCAACTTGGGTACACCTTAAATATCCCAGGAAATATAAAAATGGTTCAAAAAACTGTGGTACTTACGTATGATGGAATATCCCTCAGCCATGAAATCAATGTCATAAGACCAGTAGTAGCAAAATGGGTGGATTCAGGTTCGGGGATTCTAAGTGAAATAAGTCACACAGAAAAAGAAACTTATCATAAGATATCACTTAAGAAGATCCTATAAACATGGCTACACTTGAACTGAGTTAGGAAAGAGAACAGTGTCTCATATTTAGAAAACACTCTTATGCCTGCTTAAGGGGGAAGGAGAGGTGGGGTGATGCATAAAACCAGAGTTTGATATAAGCACAGGTACCGTTCCAAAAACCAACTATGGAATAGACAAGACCTACACATTCCTCAGTGAAAGGGACTCAAAACCCCATATTTCCCGCAGAGGAATATATCAGACTAGTAAGAATCTTAAAACCTATGTATTGATATGTCTCCGTAAGGGAATCAAGTGTGTCTAGACTGGCATAAATATGGCAGCGGGAATCAGCACAAGCCCACTATAAAAAGGAATTTCAAAAACAAAATAAAAAAACTGGGAAATTCTTTACAATTCCTTCAGGGTTTCTGATGAAACCTGGAATGACCCTGTCTACAACGACAGCTGGATGTGGCATAAGGAGGGACACTTGGGATTGAGACGATTGGTGAGATTGGGTGAGCAAATGCAGACCCTTTAAAGCACAAATTCCTGGCACCCATTACATGGGTCCCAACTCTCCAGGTTGAAGGGAATATTACTACAGCTATAACATGTACGGGAAACCTAGAGAACGGACACACTGTGAATATGAAAGGTTTCTAAACTCAACGAATAGTCCCTCTCCTGGTGCTCCGGTTTGACTTTCCATCTTCTTTACTATCAACCTCCCAACTTGGAGAGACAGCCCCTTTAACCTCCTGGTTCGCACAGGTTGCCAATTTGGCAGAGGATGAAAGGGAAGAGGGAGAACCAATGAGAGAGTAGCTGTTAGGCATTTGGACAGGCACATATCACTGTAATTTCCAGGCAGGAAGAAGAATTAACCAAAGTCTCAGCCACCCCCCTGGAACCAGTAGAGGTCCTGAAGCAAAATTTTGGACTTGCGGTCAGCTCACCAAAAACGAGTTGAAAAATGGAGCTCAGGGGCACAGCAATTCACAAACTGGCCGAGTAATAAAGGACAACTATCGTCCAAAAATGTGTTGAGGAAAGGCAACGAGGTGTACTTGAATGCGAGTCAGAATAGCAGGAAACAGATTTCAAGATGTACGTTGGAATCGCCTTTAAAGCACAGGAAGAGGGGCACAACTTCGACAATGATGCAATTGGCCAAAAAGTGTGTATTCATTTTCTCCTGAATATATTCAGGAGAAAAGGCATACGCCCTTTTTGGCCAAGCAAGCAAGCGGGCAATGCAAATCTGCACTACAAAGAAGTATCACTTCCCACCGGTCAAAACGGACATCCACAAAATGTGTAAAAACCAGAAAGGCAAGACAGGCCCTGGAGAACAGGGAGCCTTGTTATGCTGATGGGCGGGATGTAAATTGCCAACTGCCTCTCTGGAGGAGTGCATTGTGTTCCCTAAAACAAGTAAACAACAGAGCTACAGAGCCAAGGGCACTTACAGTCTAGGGAATATACCTTGGGAAAAGTGAAAATCAATAAGACAGAGCCACACCAAAATTTAGGGCTGCACTGCTTACAAGGACCTCAACTTTGATACACCTTAAGTATCCCAGGAAATACAAAAATGGTTCAAAAAATTGTGGTACTTACGTACGATGGAACATCCCTCAGCCATGAAATCAATGTCATAAGACCAGTAGCAGCAAAATGGGTGGATTCAGGTACGATGATTCTAAGTGAAATAAGTCACACAGAAAAAGAAACGTATCATAAGATATCACTTATGAAGATCCTATAAACATGGCTACACTTGAACTGAGTTAGGAAAGAGAACAGTGTCTCACATTTAGAAAACACTCTTATGCCTGCTTAAGGGGGAAGGAGAGGTGGGGTGATGCATAAAACCAGAGTTTGATATAAGCACAGGTACCGTTCCAAAACCAACTATGGAATAGACAAGACCTACACATTCCTCAGTGAAAGGGACTCAAAACCCCATATTTCCCGCAGAGGAATATATCTGACTAGTAAGAATCTTCAAACCTATGTATTGATATGTCTCCGTAAGGGAATCAAGTGTGTCTAGACTGGCATAAACATGGCAGCGAGAATCAGCTCAAACCCACTATAAAAAGGAATTTCAAAAACAAAACAAAAAAACTGGGAAATTCTTTACAATTCCTTCAGGGTCTCTGATGAAACCTGGAATGACCTTATCTACAACGACAGCTGGATGTGGCATAAGGCTGGACACTTGGGACTGAGAGGATTGGTGAGATTGGGTGAGCAAATGTAGACCCTTTAAAGCACAAATGCTTGACACCCATTCCATGAGTCCCAAGTCTCCAGGTTGAAGGGAATATTACTACAGTTATAACATGTACAGGAAACCTAGAGAACGGACACACTGTGAATACGAAAGGTTTCTAAAACTCAACGAATAGCCCCTATCCTGCTGCCCCGGTTTGACTTTCCATCTGCTTTACTATCAACCTCCCAACTTGGAGAGACAGCACCTTTAACCTCCTAGTTCACACAGGTTGACAATTTGGCAGTGGATGAAAGGGATGAGGGAGAACCAATGAGAGAGTAGCTGTTAGGCATTTGGACGGGCACATATCACTGTAATTTCCCGGCAGGAAGAAGAATTAACCAAAGTCTCAGCCACCCACCGGGAACCAGTATAGGTCCTGAACCAAAATTTTGGACTTGCGGTCAGCTCACCAAAAACGAGCTGAAAAATGGAGCTCAGGGGCACAGCAATTCACAAACTGGCCGAGTAATAAAGGACAACTATCGTCCAAAAATCTGTTGAGGGAGGGCAACGAGGCGGACTTCAAAGCGAGGCAGAATAGCAGGAAACAGATTACAAGAGGTACGTTGGAATCGCCTTTAAAGCACAGGAAAAGGGGCACAACCTTGACAATGATGCCCTTGGCCAAAAAGGGCGTATGCGTTTTCTCCTGAATATATTCAGGAGAAAACGCATACGCCCTTTTTGGCCAAGCAAGCAAGCAGGCAATGCAAATCTGCACTACAAAGAAGTATCTCTTCCCACCGGTCAAAAGGGACATCCACAAAATGTGTAAAAACCAGAAAGGCAAGACAGGCCCTGGAGAACTGGGAGCCTTGTTATGCTGATGGGCGGGATGTAAATTGCCAACTGCCTCTCTGGAGGAGTGCATTGTGTTCCCTAAAACAAGTAAAGAACAGAGCTACAGAGCCAAGGGCACTTCCAGTCTAGGGAATATACCTTGGGAAAACTGAAAATCAATAAGACAGAGCCACCCCAATATTTAGGGCTGCACTGCTTACAAGGACCTCAACTTGGGTACACCTTAAATATCCCAGGAAATATAAAAATGGTTCAAAAAATTGTGGTACTTACGTACAATGGAATATCCCTCAGCCATGAAATCAATGTCATAAGACCAGTAGCAGCAAAATGTCTGGATTCAGGTACAATGATTCTAAGTGAAATAAGTCACACAGAAAAAGAAACTTATCATAAGATATCACTTATGAAGATCCTGTAAACATGGCTACACTTGAACTGAGTTAGGAAAGAGAACAGTGTCTCACATTTAGAAAACACTCTTATGCCTGCTTAAGGGGGAAGGAGAGGTGGGGTGATGCATAAAACATGAGTTTGACATAAGCACACGTACCGTTCCAAAACCATCTATGGAATAGACAAGACCTACACCTTCTTCAGTGAAAGGGACTTAAAACACCATATTTCCCGCAAAGGAATATATCTGACTAGTAAGAATCTTAAAACCTATGTATTGATATGTCTCCATAAGGGAATCAAGTGTGTCTACACTGGCATAAAGATGGCAGCGAGAATCAGCTCAAACCCATTATAAAAAGGAATTTCAAAAACAAAACAAGAAAACTGGGAAATTCTTTAAAATTCCTTCAGGGTCTCTGATGAAACCTGGAATGACCGTATCTACAACGACAGCTGGATGTGGCATAAGGAGGGACACTTGGGACTGAGACGATTTGTGAGATTGGGTGAGCAAATGCAGACCCTTTAAAGCACAAATGCCTGGCACCCACTCCATGGGTCCCAACTCTCCAGGTTGAAGGGAATATTACTACAGCTATAACATGTACGGGAAACCTAGAGAACGGACACACTGTGAATACGAAAGCTTTCTAAAACTCAACGAATAGTCCCTCTCCTGGTGCTCCGGTTTGACTTTCCATCTGCTTTACTATCAACCTCCCAACTTGGAGAGACAGCCCCTTTAACCTCCTGGTTCGCACAGGTTGCCAATTTGGCAGAGGATGAAAGGGAAGAGGGAGAAGCAATGAGAGAGTAGCTGTGAGGCATTTGGACGGGCACATATCACTGTAATTTCCCGGCAGGAAGAAGAATTAACCAAAGTCTCAGCCACCCACTGGGAACCAGTATAGGTCCTGAACCAAAATTTTGGACTTGCGGTCAGCTCACAAAAACGACTTGAAAAATGGAGCTCAGGGGCACAGCAATTCACAAACTGGCCGAGTAATAAAGGACAACTATCGTCCAAAAATCTGTTGAGGGAAGGCAACGAGGCGGACTTGAAAGCGAGGCAGAATAGCAGGAAACAGATTTCAAGAGGTACGTTGGAATCGCCTTTAAAGCACAGGAAGAGGGGCACAACTTCGACAATGATGCACTTGGACAAAAAGGGCGTATGCGTTTTCTCCTGAATATATTCAGGAGAAAATGCATACGCCCTTTTTGGCCAAGAAAGCAAACGGGCAATGCAAATCTGCACTACAAAGAAGTATCACTTCCCACCGGTCAAAAGGGACATCCACAAAATGTGTAAAAACCAGAAAGGCAAGACAGGCCCTGGAGAACAGGGAGCCTTGTTATGCTGATGGGCGGGATGTAAATTGCCAACTGCCTCTCTGGAGGAGTGCATTGTGTTCCCTAAAACAAGTAAACAACAGAGCTACAGAGCCAAGGGCACTTCCAGTCTAGGGAGTATACCTTGGGAAAACTGGAAATCAAAAAGACACAGCCACCCCAAAATTTAGGGCTGCACTGCTTACAAGGACATCAACTTGGGTACACCTTAAATATCCCAGGAAATATAAAAATGGTTCAAATAATTGTGGTACTTACGTACGATGGAATATCCCTCAGCCATGAAATCAATGTCATAAGACCAGTAGCAGCAAAATGGGTGGATTCAGGTACGATGATTCTAAGTGAAATAAGTCACACAGAAAAAGAAACTTATCATAAGATATCACTTATGAAGATCCTGTAAACATGGCTACACTTGAACTGAGTTAGGAAAGAGAACAGTGTCTCACATTTACAAAACACTCTTATGCCTGCTTAAGGGGGAAGGAGAGGTGGGGTGATGCATAAAACCAGAGTTTGATATAAGCACAGGTACCGTTCCAAAAACCAACTATGGAATAGACAAGACCTACACCTTCCTCAGTGAAAGGGACTCAAAACCCCATATTTCCCGCCGAGGAATATATCTGACTACAAAGAATCTTAAAACGTATGTATTGATATGTCTCCGTAAGGGAATCTAGTGTGTCTAGACAGGCATAAACATGGCAGCGAGAATCAGCTCAAACCCACTATATAAAGGAATTTCAAAAACAAAACAAAAAAACTGGGAAATTCTTTACAATTCCTTCAGGGTCTCTGATGAAACCTGGAATGACCCTATGTACAACGACAGCTGGATGTGGCATAAGCCTGGACACTTGGGACTTAGAGGATTAGTGAGATTGTGTGAGCAAATGCAGACCCTTTAAAGCACAAATGCCTGGCACCCATTCCATGGGTCCCAACTCTCCAGGTTAAAAGGAATATTACTACAGCTATAACATGTACGGGAAACCTAGAGAACGGACACACTGTGAATACAAAAGGTTTCTAAAACTCAACGAATAGTCCCTCTCCTGGTGCTCGGCTTTGACTATCCATCTGCTTTACTATCAACCTCCCAACTTGGAGAGACAGCCCCTTTAACCTCCTGGTTCGCACAGGTTGCCAATTTGGCAGAGGATGAAAGGGAAGAGGGAGAACCAATGAGAGAGTAGCTGTTAGGCATTTGGACGGGCACATATCACTGTAATTTCCCGGCAGGAAGAAGAATTAACCAAAGTCTCAGCCAGCCACCGGGAACCAGTATAGCCCCTGAACCAAAATTTTGGAATGCGGTCGGCTCACAAAAAACGAGTTGAAAAATGGAGCTCAGGGGCACAGCAATTCACAAACTGGCCGAGTAATAAAGGACAACTATCGTCCAAAAATCTGTTGAGGGAAGGCAACGAGGCGGACTTGAAAGCGAGGCAGAATAGCAGGAAACAGATTTCAAGAGGTACGTTGGAATCGCCTTTAAAGCACAGGAAGAGGGGCACAACTTCGACAATGATGCACTTGGACAAAAAGGGCGTATGCGTTTTCTCCTGAATATATTCAGGAGAAAACGCATACGCCCTTTTTGGCCAAGCAAGCAAGCGGGCAATGCAAATCTGCACTACAAAGAAGTATCACTTCCCACCGGTCAAAAGGGACATCTACAAGATGTGTAAAAACCAGAAAGGCAAGACAGGCCCTGGAGAAAAGGGAGTCTTGTTATGCTGATTGGCGGGATGTAAATTGCCACCTGCCTCTCTGGAGGAGTGCATTGTGTTCCCTAAAACAAGTAAACAACAGCGCGACAGAGCCAAGGGCACTTCCAGTCTAGGGAATATACCTTGGGAAATCTGAAAATCAATAAGACAGATCCACCCCAAAATTTAGGGCTGCACTGCTTACAAAAACCTCAACTTGGGTACACCTTAAATATCCCAGGAAATATAAAAATGGTTCAAAAAATTGTGGTACTTCCGTACGATGGAATATCCCTCAGCCATGCATCAATGGCATAAGACCAGTAGCAGCAAAATGAGTGGATTGAGGTATGATGCTTCTAAGTGAAATAAGTCACACAGAAAAAGAAACTTATATTAAAATATCACTTATGAAGATCCTGTAAACATGGCTAAACTTGAACTCAGTTAGGAAAGAGAACAGAGTGTCACCTTTGGAAAACACTCTTATGCCTGCTTAAGGGGACATGAGAGGTGGGGTGATGCATAAAACCAGAGTTTGATATAAGCACAGGTACCGTTCCAAAAACAAACTATAGAATAGACAAGACCTACACCTTCCTAAGTGAAAGGGACTCAAAACCCCATATTTCCCGCAGAGGAATATATCTGACTAGTAAGAATCTTAAAACCTATGTATTGATATGTCTCCGTAAGGGAATCAAGTGTGTCTAGACTGTCATATACATGGCAGCGAGAATCAGCTCAAACTCACTATAAAAAGGAATTTCAAAAACAAAACAAAAAACTGGGAAATTCTTTACAATTCCTACAGGGTCTCTGATGAAACCTGGAATGACCCTATGTACAACGACAGCTGGATATGGCATAAGGAGGGACACTTGGGACTGAGAGGATTGGTGAGATTGGGTGAGCAAATGCAGACCCTTTAAAGCACAAATGCCTGGCACCATTCCATGGGCCCCAACTCTCCAGGTTGAAGGGAATATTACTACAGCTATAACATGTACGGGAAACCTAGAGAACGGACACACTGTGAATACGAAAGGTTTCTAAAACTCAACGAATAGTCCCTCTCCTGGTGCTCCGGTTTGACTTTCCATCTACTTTACTATCAGCCTCCTAACATGGAGAGACAGCCCCTTTAACCTCCTGGTTCGCACAGGTTGCCAATTTGGCAGAGGATGAAAGGGAAAATGGAGAACCAATGAGAGAGTAGCTGTTAGGCACTTGGATGGGCACTTATCACTGTAATTTCCCGGCAGGAAGAAGAATGAACCAAAGTCTCAGCCACCCACCGGGAAAAAGTATAGGTCCTGCACCAAAATTTTGGACTTGCGGTCAGCTCACCAAAAACGAGTTGAAAAATGGAACTCAGGGGCACAGCAATTCACAATCTGGCCGAGTAATAAAGGACAGCTATCTTCCAAAATTCTGTTGAGGGAAGGCAACGAGGCGGACTTGAAAGCGAGGCAGAATAGCAGGAAACAGATTTCAAGAGGTACGTTGGAATCGCCTTTAAAGCACAGGAAGAGGGGCACAACTTCGACAATGATGCCCTTGGCCAAAAAGGGCATATGCGTTTTCTCCTGAATATATTCAGGAGAAAACGCATATGCCCTTTTTGGCCAAGCATGCAAGCGGGCAATGCAAATCTGCACTACAAAGAAGTATCACTTCCCACCGGTCAAAAGGGACATCCACAAAATGTGTAAAAACCAGAAAGGCAAGACAGGCCCTGGAGAACAGGGAGCCTTGTTATGCTGATGGGCGGGATGTAAATTTCCAACTGCCTCTCTGGAGGAGTGCATTGTGTTCCCTAAAACAAGTAAACAACAGAGCTACAGAGCCAAGGGCACTTCCCGTCTGTGGAATATACCTTGGGAAAACTGAAAATCAATAAGACAGAGACATCCCAAAATTTAGGGCTGCACTGCTTACAAGGACCTCAACTTGGGTACACCTTAAATATCCCAGGAAATATAAAAATGGTTCAAAAATTTGTGGTACTTACGTACGATGGAATATCCCTCAGCCATGAAATCAATGTCATAAGACCAGTAGCAGCAAAATGGGTGGATTCAGGTACGATGATTCTAAGTGAAATAAGTCACACAGAAAAAGAAACTTATCATAAGATATCACTTATGAAGATCCTGTACACATGGCTACACTTGAACTGAGTTAGGAAAGAGAGCAGTGTCTCACATTTAGAAAACACTCTTATGCCTGCTTAAGGGGGAAGGAGAGGTGGGGTGATGCATAAAACCAGAGTTTGATATAAGCACAGGTACCGTTCCAAAAACCAACTATGGAATAGACAAGACCTACACCTTCCTCAGTGAAAGGGACTCAAAACACCATATTTCCCGCAGAGGAATATATCTGACTAGTAAGAATCTTAAAACCTATGTATTGATATGTCTCTGTAAGGGAATCAAGTGTGCCTAGGCTGGCATAAACATGGAAGGGAGAATCAGCTCAAACCCACTATACAAAGGAATTTCAAAAACGAAACAAAAAAACTGGGAAATTCTTTACAATTCCTTCAGGGTCTCTGATAAAACTTGGAATGACCCTATCTATAATGACAGCTGGATGAGGCATAAGGCTGGACACTTGGGACTGAGAGGATTGGTGAGATTGGGTGAGCAAATGCAGACCCTTTAAATCAATAATGCATGGCACACATTCCATGGGTCCCAACTCTCCAGGTTGAAGGGAATATTACTACAGCTATAACATGTACGGGAAACCTAGGAACGGACACAGTGTGAATATGAAAGGTTTCTAAAACTCAACGAATAGTCCCACTCCTGGTGGTCCAGTTTCACTTTCCATCTGTTTACTATCAACCTCCCAACTTGGAGAGACAGCCCCTTTAACCTCCTGGTTTGCACAGGTTTCCAATTTGGCAGAGGATGAAAGGGAAGAGGGAGAACCAATGAGAGAATAGCTGTTAGGCATTTGGACGGGCACATATCACTGTAATTTCCCGTCAGGAAGAAGTATTAACCAAAGTCTCAGCCACCCACTGGGAACCAGTATAGTTCCTGAACCAAAATTTTGACTTGCGGTCAGCTCACCAAAAACGAGTTGAAAAATGGAGCTCAGGGGCACAGCAATTCACAAACTGGCCGAGTAATAAAGGACAACTATCGTCCAAAAATCTGTTGAGGTAAGGCAACGAGGCGGACTTGAAAGCGAGGCAGAATAGCAGGAAACAGATTTCAAGAGGTACGCTGGAATCGCCTTTAAAGCACAGGAAGAGGGGCACAACTTCGACAATGATGCACTTGGCCAAAAAGGGCGTATGCGTTTTCTCCTGAAGATATTCAGGAGAAAACGCATACACCCTTTTTGGCCAAGCAAGCAAGCGGGCAATGCAAATCTGCACTACAAAGAAGTATCACTTCCCACCGGTCAAAAGGGACATTCACAAAATGTGTAAAAACCAGAAAGGCAAGACAGGCCCTGGAGAACAGGGAGCATTGTTATGCTGATGGGCGGGATGTAAATTGCCAGGTGCCTCTCTGGAGGAGTGCATTGTGTTCCCTAAAACAAGTAAACAACAGAGCTACAGAGCCAAGGGCACTTCCAGTCTAGGGAATATACCTTGGGAAAACTGAAAATCAATAAGACAGAGCCACCCCAAAATTTAGGGCTGCACTGCTTACAAGGACCTCAACTTGGGTACACCTTAAATATCCCAGGAAATATAAAAATGGTTCAAAAAATTGTGGTACTTACGTACGATGGAGTATCCCTCAGCCATGAAATCAATGTCATAAGACCAGTAGCAGCAAAATGGGTGGATTCAGGTACGATGATTCTAAGTGAAATAAGTCACACAGAAAAAGAAACTTATCATAAGATATCACTTATGAAGATCCTGTACACATGGCTACACTTGAACTGAGTTAGGAAAGAGAGCAGTGTCTCACATTTAGAAAACACTCTTATGCCTGCTTAAGGGGGAAGGAGAGGTGGGGTGATGCATAAAACCAGAGTTTGATATAAGCACAGGTACCGTTCCAAAAACGAACTATAGAATAGACAAGACCTACACCTTCCTCAGTGAAAGGGACTCAAAACCCCATATTTCCCGCAGAGGAATATATCTGACTAGTAAGAATCTTAAAACCTATGTATTGATATGTCTCCATAAGGGAATCAAGTGTGTCTAGACCGGCATAAACATGGCAGCGAGAATCAGCTCAAACCCACTCTAAAAAGAATTTCAAAAACAAAACGAAAAAACTGGGAAATTCTTTACAATTCCTTCAGGGTCTCTGATGAAACCTGGAATGACCCAATCTACAACGACAGCTGGATGTGGCATAAGGCTGGACACTTGGGACTGAGAGGATTGGTGAGATTGGTTGATCAAATGCAGACCCTTTAAAGCACAAATGCCTGGCACCCATTCCATGGGCACCAACTCTCCAGGTTGAAGGGAATATTACTACAGCTATAACATATACGGGAAACCTAGAGAACGGACACACTGTGAATACGAAAGGTTTCTAAAACTGAACGAATAGTCCCTCTCCTGGTGTTCCTGTTTGACTTTCCATCTGGTTTACTATCAACCTCCCAACATGGAGAGACAGCCCCTTTAACCTCCTGGTTCGCACAGGTTGCCAATTTGGCAGAGGGTGAAAGGGAAGAGGGACAACCAATGAGAGAGAAACTGTTAGGCATTTGGACGGGCACATATCACTGTAATTTCCCGGCAGGAAGAAGAATTAACAAATGTCTCAGCCACCCACGGGAAACAGTATAGGTCCTGAACCAAAATTTTGGACTTGCGGTCAGCTCACCAAAAACGAGTTGAAAAATGGAGCTCAGGGGCACAACAATTCACAAACAGGCCGAGTAATAAAGGACAAGTATCGTTCAAAAATCTGTTGAGGGAAGGCAACGAGGCGGACTTGAAAGCGAAGCAGAATAGCAGGAAACAGATTTCAAGAGGTACGTTGGAATCACCTTTAAAGCACAGGAAGAGGGGCACAACTTCGAGAATGATGCACTTGGCCAAAAAGGGCGTATGCGTTTTCTCCTGAATATATTCAGGAGAAAACGAATACGCCCTTTTTGGCCAAGCAAGCAAGCGGGCAATGCAAATCTGCACTACAAAGAAGTATCACTTCCCACCGGTCAAAAGGGACATCCACAAAATGTGTAAAATCCAGAAAGGCAAGACAGGCCCTGGAAAACAGGGAGCCTTGTTATGCTGATGGGCGGGATGTAAATTGCCAACTGCCTCTCTGGAGGAGTGCATTGTGTTCCCTAAAACAAGTAAACAACAGAGCAACAGAGCCAAGGGCACTTCCAGTCTAGGGAATATACCTTGGGAAAACTGAAAATCAATAAGAGAGAGCCACCCCAAAATTTAGGGCTGCACTGCTTACAAGGACCTCAACTTGGGTACACCTTAAATATACCAGGAAATATAAAAATGGTTCAAAAATTTGTGGTACTTACGTACGAAGGAATATCCCTCAGCCATGAAAACAATGTCATAAGACCAGTAGCAGCAAAATGGGTGGATTCAGGTACGATGTTTCTAAGTGAAATAAGTCACAGAGAAAAAGAAACTTATCATAAGATATCACTTATGAAGATCCTGTAAACATGGATACACTTGAACTGAGTTAGGAAAGAGAACAGTGTCTCACATTTAGAAAACACTCTTATGCCTGCTTAAGGGGGAAGGAGAGGTGGGGTGATGCATAAAACCAGAGTTTGATATAAGCACAGGTACCGTTCCAAAAACCAACTATGGAATAGACAAGACCTACACCTTCCTCAGTGAAAGGGACTCAAAACCCCATATTTCCTGCAGAGGAATATATCTGACTAGTAAGAATCTTAAAACCTATGTATTGATATGTCTCCGTAAGGGAATCAAGTGTGTCTAGACTGGCATAAACATGGCAGCGAGAATCAGCTGAAACCCACTGTAAAAAGGAATTTCAAAAACAAAACAAAAAAAATGGGAAATTCGTTTCAATTCCTTCAGGGTCTCTGATGAAACCTGGAATGACCCTATCTACAGCGACAGCTGGATGTGGCATAAGGCTGGACGCTTGGGACTGAGAGGATTGGTGAGATTGGGTGAGCAAATGAAGACCCTTTAAAGCAATAATGCATGGCACCCATTCCATGGGTCCCAACTCTCCAGGTTGAAGGGAATATTACTACAGTTATAACATGCACGGGAAACCTAGAGGACGGGCACACTGTGAATGCGAATGGTTTCTAAAACTCAACGAATAGTCCCACTCCTGGTGCTCCGGTTTGACTTTCCGTCTGCTTTACTATCAACCTCCCAACTTGGAGAGACAGCCCCTTTAACCTCTTGGTTCGCACAGGTTGGCAATTTGGCAGAGGATGAAAGGGAAGAGGGTGAACCAATGAGAGAGTAGCAGTTAGGTATTTGGACGGGCACATATCACTGTAATTTCCCAGCAGGAAGAAGAATTAACCAAAATCTCAGCCCCCCACCGGGAACCAGTATAGGTCCTGAACCTAAATTTTGGACTTGAGGTCAGCTCACCAAAAAACGAGTTGAAAAATGGAGCTCAGGGGCACAGCAATTCACAAACTGGCCGAGTAATAAAGGACAACTATCGTCCAAAACTCTGTTGAGGGAAGGCAACGAGGCGGACTTGAAAGCGAGGCAGAATAGCGGGAAACAGATTTCAAGAGATAAGTTGGAATCGCCTTTAATGCACAGGAAGAGGGGCACTACTTCGACAATGATGCACTTGGCCAAAAAGGGCGTATGCGTTTTCTCCTGAATATATTCAGGAGAAAACGCATACGCCCTTTTTGGCCAAGCAAGCAAGCGGGCAATGCAAATCTGCACTACAAAGAAGTATCACTTCCCACCGGTCAAAAGGGACATCCACAAAATGTGTAAAAACCAGAAAGGCAAGACAGGCCCTGGAGAACAGGGAGCCTTGTTATGCTGATGGGCGGGATGTAAATTGCCAACTGCCTCTCTGGAGGAGTGCATTCTGTTCCCTAAAACAAGTAAAGAACAGAGCTACAGAGCCAAGGGCACTTCCAGTCTAGGGAATATACCTTGGGAAAACTGAAAATCAATAAGACAGAGCCACCCCAAACTTTAGGGCTGCACTGCTTACAAGGACCTCAACTTGGGTACACCTTAAATATCCCAGGAAATATAAAAATGGTTCAAAAAATTGTGGTACTTATGTACGATGGAATATCCCTCAGCCATGAAATCAATGTCATAAGACCAGTAGCAGCAAAATGGGTGGATTCAGGTACGATGATTCTAAGTGAAATAAGTCACAGAGAAAAATAAACTTATCATAAGATATCACTTATGAAGATCCTGTACACATGGCTACAATTGAACTGAGTTAGGAAAGAGAACAGTGTCTCACATTTAGAAAACACTCTTATGCCTGCTTAAGGGAAAAGAGAGGTGGGGTGATGCATAAAACCAGAGTTTGATATAAGCACAGGTACCGTTCCAAAAACCAACTATGGAATAGACAAGACCTACACCTTCCTCAGTGAAAGGGACTCAAAACCCCTTATTTCCCTCAGAGGAATATATCTGACTAGTAAGAATCTTAAAACCTATGTATTGATATGTCTCCGTAAGGGAATCAAGTGTGTCTAGACTGGCATAAACATGGCAGCGAGAATCAGCTCAAACCCACTATAAAAAGGAATTTCAAAAACAAAACAAAAAAACTGGGAAATTCTTTACAATTCCTTCAGGGTCTCTGATGAAACCTGGAATGACCTTTTCTACAACGACAGCTGGATGTGGCATAAGGAAGGACACTTGGGACTGAGACGATTTGTGAGATTGGGTGAGCAAATGCAGACCCTTTAAAGCACAAATGCCTGGCACCCATTCCATGGGTACCAACTCTTCAGGTTGAAGGGAATATTACTACAGCTATAACATGTACGGGAAACCTAGAGAACGGACACACTGTGAATACGAAAGGTTTCTGAAACTCAACTAATAGTCCCTCTCCTGGTGCTCCGGTTTGACTTTCCATCTGCTTTACTATCAACCTCCCAACTTGGAGAGACAGCCCCTTTAACCTCCTGGTTCGCACAGGTTGCCAATTTGGCAGAGGATGAAAGGGAAGAGGGAGAACCAATGAGAGAGTAGCTATTAGGCATTTGGACGGGCACATATCACTGTAATTTCCCGGCAGGAAGAGGAATTAACCAAAGTCTCAGCCCCCCACCGGAAACCAGCATAGGTCCTGAATGAAAATTTCGGACTTGCGGTCAGCTCACCAAAAACGAGTTGAAAAATGGAGCTCAGGGGCACAGCAATTCACAAACTGGCCGAGTAATAAAGGAAAACTATCGTCCAAAAATCTGTTGTGGGAAGGCAACGAGGCGGACTTGAAAGCGAGGCAGAATAGCAGGAAACAGATTTCAAGAGGTACTTTGGAATAGCCTTTAAAGCACAGGAAGAGGGGCACAACTTCGACAATGATGCACTTGGCCAAAAAGGGCGTATGCGTTTTCTCCTGAATATATTCAGGAGAAAACGCATACGCCCTTTTTGGCCAAGCAAGCAAGAGGGCAATGCAAATCTGCACTACAAAGAAGTATCACTTCCCACCGGTCAAAAGGGACATCCACAAAATGTGTAAAAACCAGAAAGGCAAGACAGGCCCTGGAGAACAGGGAGCCTTGTTATGCTGATGGGCGGGATGTAAATTGCCAACTGCCTCTCTGGAGGAGTGCATTGTGTTCCCTAAAACAAGTAAACAACAGAGCTACATAGCCAAGGGCACTTCAAGTCTAGGGAATATTCCTTGGGAAAACTGCAAATCAATAAGACAGAGCCACCCCAAAATTTAGGGCTGCACTGCTTACAAGGACCTCAACTTGGGTACACCTTAAATATCCCAGGAAATATAAAAATGGTTCTAAAAATTGTGGTACTTACGTACGATGGAATATTCCTCAGCCATGAAATCAATGTCATAAGACCAGTAGCAGCAAAATGGGTGGATTCAGGTACGATGATTCCTAGTGAAATAAGTCACACAGAAAAAGAAACTTATCATAAGATATCACTTATGAAGATCCTGTAAACATGGCTACACTTGAACTGAGTTAGGAAAGAGAACAGTGTCTCACATTTAGAAAACACTCTTATGCCTGCTTAAGGGGGAAGGAGAGGTGGGGTGATGCATAAAACCAGAGTTTGATATAAGCACAGGTACCGTTCCAAAAACCAACTATGGAATAGACAAGACCTACACCTTCCTCAGTGAAAGGGACTCATAACCCCATATTTCCCGCAGAGGAATATATCTGACTAGTAAGAATTTTAAAACCTATGTATTGATATGTCTCCGTAAGGGAATCAAGTGTGTCTAGACTGGCATAAACATGGCAGCGAGAATCAGCTCAAACCCACTATAAAAAGGAATTTCAAAAACAAAACAAAAAAACTGGGAAATTCTTTACAATTCCGTCAGGGTCTCTGATGAAACCTGGAATGACCCTATCTACAACGACAGCTGGATGTGGCATAAGGCTGGACACTTGGGACTGAGACGATAGGTGAGATTGGCTGAGCAAATGCAGACCCTTTAAAGCAATAATGCATGGCACCCATTCCATGGGTCCCAACTCTCCAGGTTGAAGGGAATATTACTACAGTTATAACATGTACGGGAAACCTAGAGAACGGACACATTGTGAATACGAAAGGTTTCTAAAACTCAACGAATAGTCCCTCTCCTGGTGCTCCGGTTTGACTTTTCATCTGCTTTACTATCAACCTCCCAACTTGGAGAGACAGCCCCTTTAACCTCCTGGTTCGCACAGGTTGCCAATTTGGCAGAGGATGAAAGGGAAGAGGGAGAACCAATGAGAGAGTAGCTGTTAGGCATTTGGACGGGCACATATCACTGTAATTTCCCGGCAGGAAGAAGAATTAACCAATGTCTCAGCCACCCACCGGGAACCAGTGTAGGTCCTGAACCAAAATTTTGGACTTGCGGTCAGCTCACCAAAAACGAATTGAAAAATGGAGCTCAGGGGCACAGCAATTCACAAACTGGCCGAGTAATAAAGGACAACTATCGTCCAAAAATCTGTTGATGGAAGGCAACGAGGGGGACTTGAAAGCGAGGCAGAATAGCAGGAAACAGATTTCAAGAGGTACGTTGGAATCGCCTTTAAAGCACAGGAAGAGGGGCACAACTTCGACAGTGATGCACTTGGCCAAAAAGGCTGAATGCGTTTTCTCCTGAATATATTCAGGAGAAAACGCATACGCCCTTTTTGGCCAAGCAAGCAAACGGGCAATGCAAATCTGCACTACAAAGAAGTATCACTTCCCACCGGTCAAAAGGGACATCCACAAAATGTGTAAAAACCAGAAAGGCAAGACAGGCCCTGGAGAACAGGGAGCCTTGTTATGCTGATGGGCGGGATGTAAATTGCCAACTGCCTCTCTGGAGGAGTACTTTGTGTTCCCTAAAACAAGTAAAGAACAGAGCTACAGAGCCAAGGTCACTTCCAGTCTAGGGAATGCACTTTGGCAAAACTGAAAATCAATAAGACAGAGCCACCCCAAAATTTAGGGCTGCACTGCTTACAAGGACCCCAACTTGGGTACACCTTAAATATCCCAGGAAATATAAAAATGGTTCAAAAAATTGTGGTACTTACTTACGATGGAATACCCCTCAGCCATGAAATCAATGTCATAAGACCAGTAGCAGCAAAATGGGTGGATTCAGGTACGATGATTCTAAGTGAAATAAGTCACAGAGAAAAAGAAACTTATCATAAGATATCACTTATGAAGATCCTGTACACATGGCTACACTTGAACTGAGTTAGGAAAGAGAACAGTGTCTCACATTTAGAAAACACTGTTATGCCTGCTTAAGGGGGAAGGAGAGGTGGGGTGATGCATAAAACAAGAGTTTGATATAAGCACAGGTACCGTTCCAAAAACCAACTATGGAATAGACAAGACCTATACCTTCCTCAGTGAAAGGGACTCAAAACCCCATATTTCCCGCAGAGGAATATATCTGACTAGTAAGAATCTTAAAACCTATGTATTGATATGTCTCCATAAGGGAATCAAGTGTGTCTAGACTGGCATAAACATGGCAGCGAGAATCAGCTCAAACCCACTATAAAAAGGAATTTCAAAAACAAAACAAAAAAACTGGGAAATTCTTTACAATTCCTTCAGGGTCTCTGATGAAACCTGGAATGACCCTATCTACAACGACAGCTGGATGTGGCATAAGGCTAGACACTTGGGACTGAGACGATTGGTGAGATTGGGTGAGCAAATGCAGACCCTTGAAAGCAATAATGCATGGCACCCATTCCTTTGGTCCCAACTCTCCAGGTTAAAGGGAATATTACTACAGTTATAAGATGTAATGGAAAACTAGAGAACGGACACACTGTGAATACGAAAGGTTTCTAAAACTCAACGAATAGTCCCTCTCCTGGTGCTCCGGTTTGACTTTGCATCTGCTTTACTATCAACCTCCCAACTTGGAGAGACAGCCCCTTTAACCTCCTGGTTTGCACAGGTTGCCAATTTGGCAGAGGATGAAAGGGAAGAGGTAGAACCAATGAGAGAGTAGCTGTTAGGCATTTGGACGGGCACATATCACTGTAATTTCCCGGCAGGAAGAAGAATTAACCAAAGTCTCAGCCACCCACCGGGAACCAGTATAGGTCCTGAACCAAAATTTTGGACTTGCGGTCAGCTCACCAAGATCGAGTTGAAAAATGGAGCTCAGGGGCACAGCAATTCACAAACTGGCCGAGTAATAAAAGACAACTATCGTCCAAAAATTTGTTGAGGGAAGGCAACGAGGCGGACTTGAAACCGAGCCAGAATAGCAGGAAACAGATTTCAAGAGGTACGTTGGAATCGCCTTTAAAGCACAGGAAGAGGGGCACAACTTCGACAATGATGCACTTGGCGAAAAAGGGCATATGCATTTTCTCCTGAATATATTCAGGAGAAAATGCATACGCCCTTTTTGGCCAAGCAAGCAAGCAGGCAATGCAAATCTGCAATACAAAGAAGTATCACTTCCCACCGGTCAAAAGGGACATCCACAAAATGTGTAAAAACCAGAAAGGCAAGACAGGCCCTGGAGAACAGGGAGCCTTGTTATGCTGATGGGCGGGATGTAAATTGCCAACTGCCTCTCTGGAGGAGTACATTGTGTTCCCTAAAACAAGTAAAGAACAGAGCTGCAGAGCCAAGGGCACTTCCAGTCTAGGGAATACACCTTGGGAAAACTGAAAATCAATAAGACAGAGCCACCGCAATATATAGGGCTGCACTGCTTACAAGGACCTCAACTTGGGTACACCTTAAATATCCCAGGAAATATAAAAATGGATCAAAAAATTGTGGTACTTACGTACGATGGAATATCCCTCAGCCATGAAATCAATGTCATAAGACAAGTAGCAGCAAAATGGGTGGATTCAGGTACGATGATTCTAAGTGAAATAAGTCACAGAGAAAAAGAAACTTATCATAAGATATCACTTATGAAGATCCTGTACACATGGCTACACTTGAACTGAGTTAGGAAAGGGAACAGTGTCTCACATTTAGAAAACACTCTTATGCCTGCTTAAGGGGGAAGGAGAGGTGGGGTGATGCATAAAACCAGAGTTTGATATAAGCACAGGTACCATTCCAAAAACCAACTATGGAATAGACAAGACCTACACCTTCCTCAGTGAAAGGGACTCAAAACCCCATATTTGCCGGAGAGGAATATATCTGACTAGTAAGAATCTTAAAACCTATGTATTGATATGTCTCCGTAAGGGAATCAAGTGTGTCTAGACTGGCATAAACATGGCAGCGAGAATCAGCTCAAACCCACTATAAAAAGGAATTTCAAAAACAAAACAATAAAACTGGGAAATTCTTTACAATTCCTTCAGGGTCTCTGAAGAAACCTGGAATGACCCTATCTACAACGACAGCTGGATGTGGCATAAGGCTGGACACTTGGGACTGAGATGATTGGTGAGATTGGCTGAGCAAATGCAGACCCTTTAAAGCAATAATGCATGGCACCCATTCCATGGGCCCCAACTCTCCAGGTTGAAGGGAATATTACTACAGTTATAACATGTACGGTTAACCTAGAGAACGGACACACTGTGAATACGAAAGGTTTCTAAAACTCAACTAATAGTCCCTCTCCTTGTGCTCCGGTTTGACTTTCCATCTGCTTTACTATCAACCTCCCAACTTGGAGAGACAGCCCCTTTAACCTCCTGGTTCGCACAGGTTGCCAATTTGGCAGAGGATGAAAGGGAAGAGGGAGAACCAATGAGAGAGTAGCTGTTAGGCATTTGGACGGGAACATATCACTGTAATTTCCCGGCAGGAAGAAGAATTAACCAAAGTCTCAGACACCCACCGGGAACCAGTATGGGTCCTGAACCAAAATTTTGGACTAGCGGTCAGCTCACCAAAAACGAGTTGAAAAATGGAGCTCAGGGGCACAGCAATTCACAAACTGGCCGAGTAATAAACGACAACTATCGTCCAAAAATCTGTTGAGGAAAGGCAACGAGGCGGACTTGAAAACGAGGCAGAAGAGCAGGAAAGAGATTTCAAGAGGTACATTGGAATCGCCTTTAAAGCACAGGAAGAGGGGCACAACTTCGACAATGATTCACTTGGCCAAAAAGGGCGTATGCGTTTTCTCCTGAATATATTCAGGAGAAAACGCATACGCCCTTTTTGGCCAAGCAAGCAAGCGGGCAATGCAAACCGGCACTACAAAGAACTATCACTTCCCACCGGTCAAAAGGGACATCCACAAAATGTGTAAAAACCAGAAAGTCAAGACAGGTCCTGGAGAACAGGGAGCCTTGTTATGCTGATTGGCGGCATGTAAATTGCCAACTGCCTCTCTGGAGGAGTATATTGTGTTCCCTAAAACAAGTAAAGAACAGAGCTACAGAGCAGAAGGGCACTTCCAGTCTAGGGAATATACCTTTGGAAAACTGAAAATCAATAAGACAGAGCCACCAAAAAATTTAGGGTTGAACTGCTTACAAGGACCTCAACTTGGGTACACCTTAAATATCCCAGGAAATATAAAAATGGTTCAAAAAATAGTGGTACTTACGTACGAGGGAATATCCCTCAGCCATGAAATCAATGTCATAAGACCAGTAGCAGCAAAATGGGTGGATTCAGGTACGATGATTCTAAGTGAAATAAGTCACACAGAAAAAGAAACTTATCATAAGATATCACTTATGAAGATCCTGTAAACATGGCTACACTTGAACTGAGTTAGGAAAGAGAACAGTGTCTCACATTTAGAAAACACTCTTATGCCTGCTTAAGGGGGAAGGAGAGGTGGGGTGATGCATAAAACCAGAGTTTGATATAAGCACAGGTACCGTTCCAAAAACCAACTATGGAATAGACAAGACCTACACCTTCCTCAGTGAAAGGGACTCAAAACCCCATATTTCCCGCAGAGGAATATATCTGACTAGTAATAATATTAAAACCTATGTATTGATATGTCTCCGTAAGGGAATCAAGTGTGTCTAGACTGGCATAAACATGGCAGCGAGAATCAGCTCAAACCCACTATAAAAAGGAATTTCAAAAACAAAACAAAAAAACTGGGAAATTCTTTACAATTCCTTCATGGTGTCTGATGAAACCTGGAATGACCCAATCCACAACGACAGCTGGATGTGGCATAAGGCTGGACACTTGGGACTGAGACGATTGGTGAGATTGGGTGATCAAATGCAGACCCTTTAAAGCAATAATGCATGGCACCCATTCCATGTGTCCCAACTCTCCAGGCTGAAGGGAATATTACTACAGCAATAACATGTACGGGAAACCTAGAGAACGGACACACTGTGAATACGAAAGGTTTCTAAAACTCAACGAATAGTCCCTCTCCTGGTGCTCCGGTTTGACTTTCCATCTGCTTTACTATCAACCTCCCAACTTGGAGAGACAGCGCCTTTAACCTCTTGGTTCGCACATGTTTCCAATTTGGCAGAGGATGAAAGGGAAGAGGGAGAACCAATGAGAGAGTAGCTGTTAGGCGTTTGGACGGGCACATATCACTCTAATTTCCCGGCAGGAAGAAGAATTAACCAAAGTCTCAGCCACCCACCGGGAACCAGTATAGGTCCTGAACCAAAATTTTGGACTTGCGGTCAGCTCACAAAAAACGAGTTGAATAATGGAGCTCAGGGGCACAGCAATTCACAAACTGGCGGAGTAATAAAGGAGAACTATCATCCAAAAATCTGTTGAGGGAAGGCAACGAGGCGGACTTGAAAGCGAGGCAGAACAGCAGGGAACAGATTTCAACAGGTACGCTGGAATCGCCTTTAAAGCACAGGAAGAGGGGCACAACTTCGACAATGATGCACTTGGCCAAAAAGGTCATATGCGTTCTCTCCTGAATATATTCAGGAGAAAACGCATACGCCCTTTTTGGCCAAGCAAGCAAGTGGGCAATGCAAATCTGCACTACAAAGATGTATCACTTTCCACCGGTCAAAACGAACATCCACAAAACGTGTAAAAACCAGAAAGGCAAGACAGGCCCTGGAGAACAGGGAGCCTTGATATGCTGATGGGCGGGATGTAAATTGCCAACTGCCTCTCTGGAGGAGTACATTGTGTTCCCTAAAACAAGTAAAGAACAGAGCTGCAGAGCCAAGGGCACTTCCAGTCTAGGGAATATACCTTGGGAAAACTGAAAATCAATAAGACAGAGCCACCGCAATATATAGGGCTGCACTGCTTACAAGGACCTCAACTTGGGTACACCTTAAATATCCCAGGAAATATAAAAATGGATCAAAAAATTGTGGTACTTACGTACGATGGAATATCCCTCAGCCATGAAATAAATGTCATAAGACCAGTAGCAGCAAAATGGGTGGATTCAGGTACGATGATTCTAAGTGAAATAAGTCACAGAGAAAAAGAAACTTATCATAAGATATCAGTTATGAAGATCCTGTACACATGGCTACACTTGAACTGAGTTAGGAAAGGGAACAGTGTCTCACATTTAGAAAACACTCTTATGCCTGCTTAAGGGGGAAGGCGAGGTGGGGTGATGCATAAAACCAGAGTTTGATATAAGCACAGGTACCATTCCAAAAACCAACTATGGAATAGACAAGACCTACACCTTCCTCAGTGAAAGGGACTCAAAACCCCATATTTGCCGGAGAGGAATATATCTGACTAGTAAGAATCTTAAAACCTATGTATTGATATGTCTCCGTAAGGGAATCAAGTGTGTCTAGACTGGCATAAACATGGCAGCGAGAATCAGCTCAAACCCACTATAAAAAGGAATTTCAAAAACAAAACAAAAAAACTGGGAAATTCTTTACAATTCCTTCAGGGTCTCTGAAGAAACCTGGAATGACCCTATCTACAACGACAGCTGGATGTGGCATAAGGCTGGACACTTGGGACTGAGATGATTGGTGAGATTGGCTGAGCAAATGCAGACCCTTTAAAGCAATAATGCATGGCACCCATTCCATGGGCCCCAACTCTCCAGGTTGAAGGGAATATTACTACAGTTATAACATGTACGGTTAACCTAGAGAACGGACACACTGTGAATACGAAAGGTTTCTAAAACTCAACTAATAGTCCCTCTCCTTGTGCTCCGGTTTGACTTTCCATCTGCTTTACTATCAACCTCCCAACTTGGAGAGACAGCCCCTTTAACCTCCTGGTTCGCACAGGTTGCCAATTTGGCAGAGGATGAAAGGGAAGAGGGAGAACCAATGAGAGAGTAGCTGTTAGGCATTTGGACGGGCACATATCACTGTAATTACCCGGCAGGAAGAAGAATTAACCAAAGTCTCAGACACCCACCGGGAACCAGTATGGGTCCTGAACCAAAAATTTGGACTTGCGGTCAGCTCACCAAAAACGAGTTGAAAAAAGGAGCTCAGGGGCACAGCAATTCACAAACTGGCCGAGTAATAAACGACAACTATCGTCCAAAAATCTGTTGAGGAAAGGCAACGAGGCGGACTTGAAAGCGAGGCAGAAGAGCAGGAAATAGATTTCAAGAGGTACATTGGAATCGCCTTTAAAGCACAGGAAGAGGGGCACAACTTCGACAATGATTCACTTGGCCAAAAAGGGCGTATGCGTTTTCTCCTGAATATATTCAGGAGAAAACGCATACGCCCTTTTTGGCCAAGCAAGCAAGCGGGCAATGCAAACCGGCACTACAAAGAAGTATCACTTCCCACCGGTCAAAAGGGACATCCACAAAATGTGTAAAAACCAGAAAGTCAAGACAGGTCCTGGAGAACAGGGAGCCTTGTTATGCTGATGGGCGGCATGTAAATTGCCAACTGCCTCTCTGGAGGAGTGCATTGTGTTCCCTAAAACAAGTAAAGTACAGAGCAGAAGGGCACTTCCAGTCTAGGGAATATACCTTTGGAAAACTGAAAATCAATAAGACAGAGCCACCAAAAAATTTAGGGTTGAACTGCTTACAAGGACCTCAACTTGGGTACACCTTAAATATCCCAGGAAATATAAAAATGGTTCAAAAAATAGTGGTACTTACGTACGAGGGAATATCCCTCAGCCATGAAATCAATGTCATAAGACCAGTAGCAGCAAAATGGGTGGATTCAGGTACGATGATTCTAAGTGAAATAAGTCACACAGAAAAAGAAACTTATCATAAGATATCACTTATGAAGATCCTGTAAACATGGCTACACTTGAACTGAGTTAGGAAAGAGAACAGTGTCTCACATTTAGAAAACACTCTTATGCCTGCTTAAGGGGGAAGGAGAGGTGGGGTGATGCATAAAACCAGAGTTTGATATAAGCACAGGTACCGTTCCAAAAACCAACTATGGAATAGACAAGACCTACACCTTCCTCAGTGAAAGGGACTCAAAACCCCATATTTCCCGCAGAGGAATATATCTGACTAGTAATAATATTAAAACCTATGTATTGATATGTCTCCGTAAGGGAATCAAGTGTGTCTAGACTGGCATAAACATGGCAGCGAGAATCAGCTCAAACCCACTATAAAAAGGAATTTCAAAAACAAAACAAAAAAACTGGGAAATTCTTTACAATTCCTTCATGGTCTCTGATGAAACCTGGAATGACCCAATCCACAACGACAGCTGGATGTGGCATAAGGCTGGACACTTGGGACTGAGACGATTGGTGAGATTGGGTGAGCAAATGCAGACCCTTTAAAGCAATAATGCATGGCACCCATTCCATGGGTCCCAACTCTCCAGGCTGAAGGGAATATTACTACAGCAATAACATGTACGGGAAACCTAGAGAACGGACACACTGTGAATACGAAAGGTTTCTAAAACTCAACGAATAGTCCCTCTCCTGGTGCTCCGGTTTGACTTTCCATCTGCTTTACTATCAACCTCCCAACTTGGAGAGACAGCCCCTTTAACCTCTTGGTTCGCACATGTTTCCAATTTGGCAGAGGATGAAAGGGAAGAGGGAGAACCAATGAGAGAGTAGCTGTTAGGCGTTTGGACGGGCACATATCACTCTAATTTCCCGGCAGGAAGAAGAATTAACCAAAGTCTCAGCCACCCACCGGGAACCAGTATAGGTCCTGAACCAAAATTTTGGACTTGCGGTCAGCTCACAAAAAACGAGTTGAATAATGGAGCTCAGGGGCACAGCAATTCACAAACTGGCGGAGTAATAAAGGAGAACTATCATCCAAAAATCTGTTGAGGGAAGGCAACGAGGCGGACTTGAAAGCGAGGCAGAACAGCAGGGAACAGATTTCAACAGGTACGCTGGAATCGCCTTTAAAGCACAGGAAGAGGGGCACAACTTCGACAATGATGCACTTGGCCAAAAAGGTCATATGCGTTCTCTCCTGAATATATTCAGGAGAAAACGCATACGCCCTTTTTGGCCAAGCAAGCAAGTGGGCAATGCAAATCCGCACTACAAAGATGTATCACTTTCCACCGGTCAAAACGAACATCCACAAAACGTGTAAAAACCAGAAAGGCAAGACAGGCCCTGGAGAACAGGGAGCCTTGATATGCTGATGGGCGGGATGTAAATTGCCAACTGCCTCTCTGGAGGAGTACATTGTGTTCCCTAAAACAAGAAAAGAACAAAGCTACAGAGCCAAGGGCACTTCCAGTCTAGGGAATATACCTTGGGAAAACTGAAAATCAATAAGACAGAGCCACCCCAAAATTTAGGGCTGCACTGCTTACAAGGACCCCAACTTGGGTACACCTTAAATATCCCAGGAAATATAAAAATGGTTCAAAAAATTGAGGTACTTACGTACGATGGAATATCCCTCAGCCATGAAATCAATGTCATAAGACCAGTAGCAGCAAAATGGGTGGATTCAGGTACGATGATTCTAAGTGAAATAAGTCACACAGAAAAAGAAACTTATCATAAGATATCACTTATGAAGATCCTGTAAACATGGCTACACTTGAACTGAGTTAGGAAAGAGAACAGTGTCTCACATTTAGAAAACACTCTTATGCCTGCTTAAGGGGGAAGGAGAGGTGGGGTGATGCATAAAACCAGAGTTTGATATAAGCAGAGGTACCGTTCCAAAAACCAACTATGGAATAGACAAGACCTACACCTTCCTCAGTGAAAGGGACTCAAAACCCCATATTTCCCGCAGAGGAATATATCTGACTAGTAAGAATCTTAAAACCTATGTATTGATATGTCTCCGTAAGGGAATCAAGTGTGTCTAGACTGGCATAAACATGGCAGCGAGAATCAGCTCAAACCCACTATAAAAAGGAATTTCAAAAACAAAACAAAAAAACTGGGAAATTCTTTACAATTCCTTCAGGGTCTCTGATGAAAGCTGGAATGACCCTATCTACAACGACAGCTGGATGTGGCATAAGGCTGGACACTTGGGACTGAGAGGATTGGAGAGATTGGGTGAGCAAATGCAGACCCTTTAAAGCAATAATGCATGGCACACATTCCATGGGTCCCAACTCTCCAGGTTGAAGGGAATATTACTACAGATATAACATGTACGGGAAACCTAGAGAACGGACACTCTGTGAATATGAAAGGTTTCTAAAACTCAATGAATAGTCCCTCTCCTGGTGCTCCGGTTTGACTTTCCATCAGCTTTACTATCAACCTCCCAACTTGGAGAGACAGCCCCTTTAACCTCCTGGTTCGCACAGGTTGCCAATTTGGCAGAGGATGAAAGGGAATAGGGAGAACCAATGAGAGAGTACCTGTTAGGCATTTGGACGGGCACATATCACTGTAATTTCCCGGCAGGAAGAAGAATTAACCAAAGTCTCAGACACCCACAGGGAACCAGTATAAGTCCTGAACCAAAATTTTGGACTTGCGGTCAGCTCACCAAAAACTAGTTGAAAAATGGTTCTCAAGGGCATAGCAATTCACAAACTGGCTGAGTAATAAAGGACAACTATCATCCAAAAATCTGTTGAGGGAAGGCAACGAGGCGGACTTGAAAGCGAGCCACAATAGCAGGAAACAGATTTCAAGAGGTACGTTGGAATCGCCTTTAAAGCACAGGAAGAGGGGCACAACTTCGACAATGATGCACTTGGCCAAAAAGGGCGTATGCGTTTTCTCCTGAATATATTCAGGAGAAAACGCATACGTCCTTTTTGGCCAAGCAAGCAAGCAGGCAATGCAAATCTGGAACACAAAGAAGTATCACTTCCCACCGGTCAAAAGGGACATCCACAAAATGTGTAAAAACCAGAAAGGCAAGACAGGCCCTGGAGAACAGGGAGCCTTGTTATGCTGATGGGCGGGATGTAAATTGCCAACTGCCTCTCTGGAGGAGTACACTGTGTTCCCTAAAACAAGTAAAGAACAGAGCTGCAGAGCCAAGGGCACTTCCAGTCTAGAGAATATACCTTGGGAAAACTGAAAATCAATGAGACAGAGCCACCACAATATATAGGGCTGCACTGCTTACAAGGACCTCAACTTGGGTACACCTTAAATATCCCAGGAAATATAGAAATGGATCAAAAAATTTTGGTACTTACGTACGATGGAATATCCCTCAGCCATGAAATCAATGTCATAAGACCAGTAGCAGCAAAATGGGTGGATTCAGGTACGATGATTCTAAGTGAAATTAGTCACAGAGAAAAAGAAACTTATCATAAGATATCACTTATGAAGATCCTGTACACATGGCTACACTTGAACTGAGTTAGGAAAGAGAACAGTGTCTCACATTTAGAAAACACTCTTATGCCTGCTTAAGGGGGAAGGAGAGGTGGGGTGATGCATAAAACCAGAGTTTGATATAAGCACAGGTACCGTTCCAAAAACCAACTATGGAATAGACAAGACCTACACCTTCCTCAGTGAAAGGGACTCAAAACCCCATATTTCCCGCAGAGGAATATATCTGACTAGTAAGAATCTTAAAACCTATGTATTGATATGTCTCCGTAAGGGAATCAAGTGTGTCTAGACTGGCATAAACATGGCAGCGAGAATCAGCTCAAACCCACTATAAAGAGGAATTTCAAAAACAAAACAAAAAAACTGTGAAATTCTTTACAATTCCTTCAGGGTCTCTGATGAAACCTGGAATGACCCTATCTACAACGACAGCTGGATGTGGCATAAGGCTGGACACTTGGGACTGAGAGGATTGGTGAGATTGGGGGAGCAAATGCAGACCCTTTAAGGCAATAATGCATGGCACCCATTCCATGGGTCCGAACTCTCCAGGTTGAAGGGAATATTACTACAGTTATAACATGTACGGGAAACCTAGAGAACGGACACACTGTGAATACGAAAGGTTTCTAAAACTCAACTAATAGTCCCTCTCCTTGTGCTCCGGTTTGACTTTCCATCTGCTTTACTATCAACCTCCCAACTTGGAGAGACAGCCCCTTTAACCTCCTGGTTCGCACAGGTTGCCAATTTGGCAGAGGATGAAAGGGAAGAGGGAGAACCAATGAGAGAGTAGCTGTTAGTCATTTGGACGGGCACATATCACTCTAATTTCCCGGCAAGAAGAAGAATTAACCAAAGTCTCAGACACCCACCGGGAACCAGTATAGGTCCTGAACCAAAATTTTGGACTTGCGGTCAGCTCACAAAAAACGAGTTGAATAATGGAGCTCAGGGGCACAGCTATTCACAAACTGGCCGAGTAATAAAGGAGAACTATCGTCCAAAAATCTGTTGAGGGAAGGCAACGAGGCGGACTTGAAAGCGAGGCAGAATAGCAGGAAACAGATTTAAAGAGGTACGCTGGAATCGCCTTTAAATCACAGGAAGAGGGGCACAACTTCGACAATGATGCACTTGGCCAAAAAGGTCATATGCGTTCTCTCCTGAATATATTCAGGAGACAACGCATACACCCTTTTTGCCAAGCAAGCAATCGGGCAATGCAAATCTGCACTACAAAGAAGTATCACTTCCCACCGGTCAAAAGGGACATCCACAAAATGTGTAAAATCCAGAAAGGCAAGACAGGTCCTAGAGAACAGGGAGCCTTTTTATGCTGATGGGCGGGATGTAAATTGCCAACTGCCTTTCTGGAGGAGTACATTGTGTTCCCTAAAACAAGTAAAGAACAGAGCTACAGAGCCAAGGGCACTTCCAGTGTAGGGAATATACCTTGGGAAAACTGAAAATCTATAAGACAGAGCCACCCCAAAATTTAGGGCTGCACTGCTTACAAGGACCTCAACTTGGGTACACCTTAAATATCCCAGGAAATATAAAAATGGTTCAAAAAATTGTGGTACTTACGTACGATGGAATATCCCTCAGCCATGAAATCAATGTCATAAGACCAGTAGCAGCAAAATGGTTGGATTCAGGTACGATGATTCTAAGTGAAATAAGTCACACAGAAAAAGAAACTTATCATAAGATATCACTTATGAAGATCCTGTACACATGGCTACACTTGAACTGAGTTAGGAAAGAGAACAGTGTCTCACATTTAGAAAACACTCATATGCCTACTTAAGGGGGAAGGAGAGGTGGGGTGATGCATAAAACCAGAGTTTGATATAAGCACAGGTACCGTTCCAAAAACCAACTATGGAATAGACAAGACCTACACCTTCCTCAGTGAAAGGGACTCAAAACCCCATATTTCCCGCAGAGGAATATATCTGACTAGTAAAATCTTAAAACCTATGTATTGATATGTCTCCGTAAGGGAATCAAGTGTGTCTACACTAGCATAAACATGGCAGCGAGAATCAGCTCAAATCCACTATAAAAAGGAATTTCAAAAACAAAACAAAAAAACTGGGAAATTCTTTACAATTCCTTCAGGGTCTCTGATGAAACCTGGAATGACCCTATCTACAATGACAGCTGGATGTGGCATAAGGCTGGACACTTGGGACTGAGAGGATTGGTGAGATTGGGTGAGCAAATGCAGACCCGTTAAAGCAATAATGCATGGCACCCAATCCATGGGTCCCAACTCTCCAGGTTGAAGGGAATATTACTACAGTTATAACATGTACAGGAAACCTAGAGAACGGACACACTGTGAATACGAAAGGTTTCTAAAACTCAACGAATAGTCCCTCTCCTGGTGCTCCGGTTTGAGTTTCCATCTGCTTTACTATCAACCTCCCAACTTGGAGAGACAGCCCCTTTAAACTCCTGGTTCGCACATGTTGGCAATTTGGCAGAGGATGAAAGGGAAGAGTGAGAACCAATGAGAGAGTAGCTGTTAGGCATTTGGACGGGCACATATCACTCTAATTTCCCGGCAGGAAGAAGAATTAACCAAAGTCTCAGCCACCCACCGGGAACCAGTATAGGTCCTGAACCAAAATTTTGGACTTGCGGTCAGCTCACCAAAAACGAGTTGAATAATGGAGCTCAGGGGCACAGCAATTCACAAACTGGCCGATTAATAAAGGAGATCTATCGTCCAAAAATCTGTTGAGGGAAGGCAACGAGGCGGACTTGAAAGCGTGGCAGAATAGCAGGAAACAGATTTCAAGAGGAACGTTGGAATCGCCTTTAAAGCACAGGAAGAGGGGCACAACTTCGACAATGATGCACTTGGCCAAAAAGTTCGTATGCGTTCTCTCCTGAATATATTCAGGAGAAAACGCATACGCCCTTTTTGGCCAAGCAAGCAAGCGGGCAATGCAAATTTGCACTACAAAGAACTATCACTTCCCACCGGTCAAAAGGGACATCCACAAAATGTGTAAAAACCAGAAAGGCAAGACAGGCCCTGGAGAACAGGGAGCCTTATTATGCTGATGGGCGGGATGTAAATTGCCAACTTCCTCTCTGGAGGAGTACATTGTGTTCCCTAAAACAAGTAAAGAACAAAGCTACAGAGCCAAGGGCATTTCCAGTCTAGGGAATATACCTTGGGAAAACTGAAAATCAATAAGACAGTGCCACCCCAAAATTTAGGGCTGCACTGCTTACAAGGACCTCAACTTGGGTACACCTTAAATATCCCAGGAAATATAAAAATGGTTCAAAAAACTGTGGTACTTACGTACGATGGAATATCCCTCAGCCATGAAATCAATGTCATAAGACCAGTAGCAGCAAAATGGGTGGATTCAGGTACGATGATTCTAAGTGAAATAAGTCACACAGAAAAAGAAACTTATCATAAGATATCACTTATGAAGATCCTGTAAACATGGCTACACTTGAACTGAGTTAGGAAAGAGAACAATGTCTCACATTTAGAAAACACTCTTATGCCTGCTTAAGGGGGAAGGAGAGGTGGGGTGATGCATAAAACCAGAGTTTGATATAAGCATAGGTACCGTTCCAAAAACCAACTATGGAATAGAAAAGACCTACACCTTCCTCAGTGAAAAGGACTCAAAACCCCATATTTCCCACAGAGGAATATATCTGACTAGTAAGAATCTTAAAACCTATGTATTGATACGTCTCCGTAAGGGATTCAAGTGTGTCTAGACTGGCATAAACATGGCAGCGAGAATCAGCTCAAACCCACTATAAAAAGGAATTTCAAAAACAAAACAAAAAAACTGGGAAATTCTTTACAATTCCTTCAGGGTCTCTGATGAAACCTGGAATGACCCAATCTACAACGACAGCTGGATGTGGCATAAGGCTGGACACTTGGGACTGAGACGATTGGTGAGATTGGGTGAGCAAATGCAGACCCTTTAAAGCAATAATGCATGGCACCCATTCCATGGGTCCCAACTCTCCAGGCTGAAGGGAATATTACTAGAGCAATAACATGTACGGGAAACCTGGAGAACGGACACACTGTGAATACGAAAGGTTTTTAAAACTCAACGAATAGTCCCTCTCCAGGTGCTCCGGTTTGACTTTCCATCTGCTTTACTATCAACCTCCCAACTTGGAGAGACAGCCCCTTTAACTCCTGGTTCGCACAGGTTGCCAATTTAGCAGAGGATGAAAGGGAAGAGGGATAACCAATGAGAGAGTAGCTGTTAGGCATTTGGACGGGCACATATCACTCTAATTTCCCGGCAAGAAGAAGAATTAACCAAAGTCTCAGCCACCCACCGGGAACCAGTATAGGTCCTGAACCAAAATTTTGGACTTGCGGTCAGCTCACAAAAAGCGAGTGGAATAATGGAGCTCAGGGGCACAGCAATTCACAAACTGGCGGAGTAATAAAGGAGAACTATCGTCCAAAAATCTGTTGAGGGAAGGCAACGAGGCGGACTTGAAAGCGAGGCAGAATAGCAGGGGACAGATTTCAAGAGGTACGCTGGAATCGCCTTTAAAGCACAGGAAGAGGGGCACAACTTCGACAATGATGCACTTGGCCAAAAAGTTCATATGCGTACTCTCCTGAATATATTCAGGAGAAAACGCATATGCCCTTTTTGGCCAAGCAAGAAAGCGGGCAATGCAAATCTGCACTACAAAGAAGTATCACTTCCCACCGGTCAAAACAAACATCCACAAAACGTGTAAAAACCAGAAAGGCAAGACAGGCCCTGGAGAACTGGGAGCCTTGATATGCTGATGGGCGGGATGTAAATTGCCAACTGCCTCTCTGGAGGAGTACATTGTGTTCCCTAAAACAAGTAAAGAACAAAGCTACAGAGCCAAGGGCACTTCCAGTCTAGGGAATATACCTTGGGAAAACTGAAAATCAATAAGACACAGCCACCCCAAAATTTAGGGATGCACTGCTTACAAGGACCTCAACTTGGATACACCTTAAGTATCCAAGGAAATATAAAAATTGTTCAAAAAATTGTGGTACTTACGTACGATGGAATATCCCTCAGCCATGAAATCAATGTCATAAGACCAGTAGCAACAAAATGGGTGGATTCAGGTACGATGATTCTAAGTGAAATAAGTCACACAGAAAAAGAAACTTATCATAAGATATCACTTATGAAGATCCTGTAAACATGGCTACACTTGAACTGAGTTAGGAAAGAGAACAGTGTCTCACATTTACAAAACACTCTTATGCCTGCTTAAGGGGGAAGGAGAGGTGGGGTGATGCATAAAACCAGAGTTTGATATAAGCACAGGTACCGTTCCAAAAACCAACTATGGAATAGACAAGACCTACACCTTCCTCAGTGAAAGGGACTCATAAACCCATATTTCCCGCAGAGGAATATATCTGACTAGTAAGAATTTTAAAACCTATGTATTGATATGTCTCCGTAAGGGAATCAAGTGTGTCTAGACTGGCATAAACATGGCAGCGAGAATCAGCTCAAACCCACTATAAAAAGGAATTTCAAAAACAAAACAAAAAAACTGGGAAATTCTTTACAATTCCGTCAGGGTCTCTGATGAAACCTGGAATGACCCTATCTACAACGACAGCTGGATGTGGCATAAGGCTGGACACTTGGGACTGACAGGATTGGTGAGATTGTGTGAGCAAATGCAGACCCTTTAAAGCAATAATGCATGGCACCCATTCCATGGGTCCCAACTCTCCAGGTTGAAGGGAATATTACTACAGCTATAACATGTACGGGAAACCTAGAGAACGGACACACTGTGAATACGAAAGGTTTCTAAAACTCAATGACTAGCCCCTCTCCTGGTGCTCCGATTTGACTTTACACCTGCTTTACTATCATCCTCCCAACTTGGAGAGACAGCCCGTTTAACCTCCTGGTTCGCACAGGTTGCCAATTTGGCAGAGGATGAAACGGAAGAGGGAGGACCAATGAGAGAGTAGCTGTTAGGCATTTGAACGGGCACATAACACTGTAATTCCCCGCAGCAAGAAGAATTAACCAAAGTCTCAGACACCCACCGGGAACCAGCATAGGTCCTGAACCAAAATTTTGGACTTGCGGTCACCTCACCAAAAACGAGTTGAAAAATGGAGCTCAGGGGCACAGCAATTCACAAACTGGCCGAATAATAAAGGACAACTGCCGTCCAAAAATCTGTTGAGGGAAGGCAACGAGGCGGACTTGAAAGCGAGGCAGAATAGCAGGGAACAGATTTCAAGAGGTACGTTGGAATCGCCTTTAAAGCACAGGAAGAGGGGCACAACTTCGACAATGATGCACTTGGCCAAAAAGGGCGTATGCGTTTTCTCCTGAATATATTCAGGAGAAAACGCATACGCCCTTTTTGGCCAAGAAAGCAAGCGGGCAATGCAAATCTGCACTACAAAGAAGTATCACTTCCCACCGGTCAAAAGGGACATCCACAAAATGTGTAAAAATCAGAAAGTCAAGACAGGTCCTAGAGAACAGGGAGCCTTGTTATGCTGATGGGCGGGATGTAAATTGCCAACTGCCTCTCTGGAGGAGTGCATTGTGTTCCCTAAAACAAGTAAAGAACAGAGCTACAGAGCAGAAGGGCACTTCCAGTCTAGGGAATATACCTTTGGAAAACTGAAAATCAATGAGACAGAGCCACCCCAAAATTTAGGGCTGCACTGCTTACAAGGACCTCAACTTGGGTACACCTTAAATATCCCAGGAAATATAAAAATGGTTCAAAAAATTGTGGTACTTACGTACGATGGAATATCCCTCAGCCATGAAATCAATGTCATAAGACCAGTAGCAGTAAAATGGGTGGATTCAGGTACGATGATTCTAAGTGAAATAAGTCACAGAGAAAAAGAAACTTATCATAAGATATCACTTATGAAGATCCTGTAAACATGGCTACACTTGAACTGAGTTAGGAAAGAGAACAGTGTCTCACAATTAGAAAATACTCTTTTGCCTGCTTAAGGGGGAAGGAGAGGTGGGGTGATGCATAAAACCAGAGTTTGATATAAGCACAGGTCCATTCCAAAAATCAACTATGGAATAGAAAAGACCTACACCTTCCTCAGTGAAAGGGACTCAAAACCCCATATTTCCCGCCGAGGAATATATCTGACTAGTAAGAATCTTAAAACCTATGTATTGATACGTCTCCATAAGGGAATCAAGTGTGTCTAGACTGGCATAAACATGGCAGCGAGAATCAGCTCAAACCCACTATAAAAATGAATTTCAAAAACAAAACAAAAAAACTGGGAAATTCTTTGCAATTCCTTCAGGGTCTCTGATGAAACCTGGAATGACCCAATCTACAACGACAGCTGGATGTGGCATAAGGCTGGACACTTGGGACTGAGACGATTGGTGAGATTGGGTGAGCAAATGCAAACCCTTTAAAGCAATAATGCATGGCACCCATTCCATGGGTCTCAACTCTCCAGGCTGAAGGGAATATTACTACAGCAATAACATGTACGGGAAACCTAGAGAACGGACACACTGTGAATACGAAAGGTTTCTAAAACTCAACGAATAGTCCCTCTCCTGGTGCTCCGGTTTGACTTTCCATCTGCTTTACTATCAACCTCCCAACTTGGAGAGACAGCCCCTTTAACTCCTGGTTCGCACAGGTTGCCAATTTAGCAAAGGATGAAAGGGAAGAGGGAGAACCAATGAGAGAGTAGCTGTTAGGCATTTGGACGGGCACATATCACTTTAATTTCCCGGCAGGAAGAAGAATTAACCGAAGTCTCAGCCACCCACCGGGAACCAGTATAGGTCCTGAACCAAAATTTTGGACTTGCGGTCAGCTCACAAAAAACGATTTGAATAATGGAGCTCAGGGGCACAGCAATTCACAAACTGGCGGAGTAATAAAGGAGAACTATCATCCAAAAATCTGTTGAGGGAAGGCAACGAGGCGGACTTGAAAGCGAGGCAGAATAGCAGGGAACAGATTTCAACAGGTACGCTGCAATCGCCTTTAAAGCACAGGAAGAGGGGCACAACTTCGACAATGATGCACTTGGCCAAAAAGGTCATATGCGTTCTCTCCTGAATATATTCAGGAGAAAACACATACGCCCTTTTTGGCCAAGCAAGCAAGCGGGCAATGCAAATCTGCACTACAAAGAAGTATCACTTTCCACCGGTCAAAACGAACATCCACAAAACGTGTAAAAACCAGAAAGGCAAGATAGGCCCTGGAGAACAGGGAGCCTTGATATGCTGATGGGCGGGATGTAAATTGCCAACTGCCTCTCTGGAGGAGTACATTGTGTTCCCTAAAACAAGTAAAGAACAAAGCTACAGAGGCAAGGGCACTTCCAGTCTAGGGACTATACCTTGGGAAAACTGAAAAGCAATAAGACAGAGCCACCCCAAAATTTAGGGCTGCACTGCTTACAAGGACCTCAACTTGGGTACACCTTAAATATCCCAGGAAATATAAAAATGGTTCAAAAAATTGTGGTACTTACGTACGATGGAATATCCCTCAGCCATGAAATCAATGTCATAAGACCAGTAGCAGCAAAATGGGTGTATTCAGGTACGATGATTCTAAGTGAAATAAGTCACACAGAAAAAGAAACTTATCATATGATATCACTTATGAAGATCCTGTAAACATGGCTACACTTGAACTGAGTTAGGAAAGAGAACAGTGTCTCACATTTAGAAAACGCTCTTATGCATGCTTAAGGGGGAAGGAGAGGTGGGGTGATGCATAAAACCAGAGTTTGATATAAGCACAGGTACCGTTCCAAAAACCAACTATGGAATAGACAAGACCTACACCTTCCTCAGTGAAAGGGACTCAAAACCCCATATTTCCCGCAGAGGAATATATCTGACTAGTAAGAATCTTAAAACCTATGTATTGATATGTCTCCGTAAGGGAATCAAGTGTGTCTAGACTGGCATAAACATGGCAGCGAGAATCAGCTCAAACCCACTATAAAAAGGAATTTCAAAAACAAAACAAAAAAACTGGGAAATTCTTTACAATTCCTTCAGGGTCTCTGATGAAACCTGGAATGACCCTATCTACAACGACAGCTGGATGTGGCATAAGGCTGGACACTTGGGACTGAGAGGATTGGAGAGATTGGGTGAGCAAATGCAGACCCTTTAAAGCAATAATGCATGGCACACATTCCATGGGTCCCAACTCTCCAGGTTGAAGGGAATATTACTACAGATATAACATGTACGGGAAACCTAGAGAACGGACACTCTGTGAATACGAAAGGTTTCTAAAACTCAATGAATAGTCCCTCTCCTGGTGCTCCGGTTTGACTTTCCATCAGCTTTACTATCACCCTCCCAACTTGGAGAGACAGCCCCTTTAACCTCCTGGTTCGCACAGGTTGCCAATTTGGCAGAGGATGAAAGGGAATAGGGAGAACCAATGAGAGAGTACCTGTTAGGCATTTGGACGGGCACATATCACTGTAATTTCCCGGCAGGAAGAAGAATTAACCAAAGTCTCAGACACCCACAGGGAACCAGTATAAGTCCTGAACCAAAATTTTGGACTTGCGGTCAGCTCACCAAAAACTAGTTGAAAAATGGTTCTCAAGGGCATAGCAATTCACAAACTGGCTGAGTAATAAAGGACAACTATCATCCAAAAATCTGTTGAGGGAAGGCAACGAGGCGGACTTGAAAGCGAGCCACAATAGCAGGAAACAGATTTCAAGAGGTACGTTGGAATCGCCTTTAAAGCACAGGAAGAGGGGCACAACTTCGACAATGATGCACTTGGCCAAAAAGGGCGTATGCGTTTTCTCCTGAATATATTCAGGAGAAAACGCATATGCCCTTTTTGGCCAAGCAAGCAAGCAGGCAATGCAAATCTGGAATACAAAGAAGTATCACTTCCCACCGGTCAAAAGGGACATCCACAAAATGTGTAAAAACCAGAAAGGCAAGACAGGCCCTGGAGAACAGGGAGCCCTGTTATGCTGATGGGCGGGATGTAAATTGCCAACTGCCTCTCTGGAGGAGTACATTGTGTTCCCTAAAACAAGTAAAGAACAGAGCTGCAGAGCCAAGGGCACTTCCAGTCTAGGGAATATACCTTGGGAAAACTGAAAATCAATGAGACAGAGCCACCACAATATATAGGGCTGCACTGCTTACAAGGACCTCAACTTGGGTACACCTTAAATATCCCAGGAAATATAGAAATGGATCAAAACATTGTGGTACTTACGTACGATGGAATATCCCTCAGCCATGAAATCAATGTCATAAGACCAGTAGCAGCAAAATGGGTGGATTCAGGTACGATGATTCTAAGTGAAATAAGTCACAGAGAAAAAGAAACTTATCATAAGATATCACTTATGAAGATCCTGTACACATGGCTACACTTGAACTGAGTTAGGAAAGAGAACAGTGTCTCACATTTAGAAAACACTCTTATGCCTGCTTAAGGGGGAAGGAGAGGTGGGGTGATGCATAAAACCAGAGTTTGATATAAGCACAGGTACCGTTCCAAAAACCAACTATGGAATAGACAAGACCTACACCTTCCTCAGTGAAAGGGACTCAAAACCCCATATTTCCCGCAGAGGAATATATCTGACTAGTAAGAATCTTAAAACCTATGTATTGATATGTCTCCGTAAGGGAATCAAGTGTGTCTAGACTGGCATAAACATGGCAGCGAGAATCAGCTCAAACCCACTATAAAAAGGAATTTCAAAAACAAAACAAAAAAACTGGGAAATTCTTTACAATTCCTTCAGGGTCTCTGATGAAACCTGGAATGACCCTATCTACAACGACCGCTGGATGTGGCATAAGGCTGGACACTTGGGACTGAGACGATTGGTGATATTGGGTGAGCAAATGCAGACCCTTTAAAGCAATAATGCATGGCACCCATTCCATGGGTCCCAACTCTCCAGGTTGAAGGGAATATTACTATAGTTATAACATGTACGGGAAACCTAGAGAACGGACACACTGTGAATACGAATGGTTTCTAAAACTCAACTAATAGTCCCTCTCCTGGTGCTCCGGTTTGCCTTTCCATCTGGTTTACTATCAACCTCCCAACTTGGAGAGACAGCCCCTTTAACCTCCTGGTTCGCACAGGTTGCCAATTTGGCAGAGGATGAAAGGGAAGAGGGAGAACCAATGAGAGAGTAGCTGTTAGGCATTTGGACGGGCACATATCACTGTAATTTCCCGGCAGGAAGAAGAATTAACCAAAGTCTCAGACACCCACCGGGAACCAGTATGGGTCCTGAACCAAAATTTTGGACTTGCGGTCAGCTCACCAAAAACGAGTTGAAAAATGGAGCTCAGGGGCACAGCAATTCACAAACTGGCCGAGTAATAAACGACAACTATCGTCCAAAAATCTGTTGAGGGAAGGCAACGAGGCGGACTTGAAAGCGAGGCAGAATAGCAGGAAAGAGATTTCAAGAGGTACATTGGAATCGCCTTTAAAGCACAGGAAGAGGGGCACAACTTCGACAATGATGCACTTGGCCAAAAAGGGCGTATGCGTTTTCTCCTGAATATATTCAGGAGAAAATGCATACGCCCTTTTTGGCCAAGCAAGCAAGCGGGCAATGCAAATCTGCACTACAAAGAAGTATCACTTCCCACCGGTCAAAAGGGACATCCACAAAATGTGTAAAAACCAGAAAGGCAAGACAGGTCCTGGAGAACAGGGAGCCTTGTTATGCTGATTGGCGGCATGTAAATTGCCAACTGCCTCTCTGGAGGAGTGCATTGTGTTCCCTAAAACAAGTAAAGAACAGAGCTACAGAGCAGAAGGGCACTTCCAGTCTAGGGAATATACCTTTGGAAAACTGAAAATCAATAAGACGGAGCCACCAAAAAATTTAGGGCTGCACTGCTTACAAGGACCTCAACTTGGGTACACCTTAAATATCCCAGGAAATATAAAAATGGTTCAAAAAATTGTGCTACTTACGTACGAGGGAATATCCCTCAGCCATGAAATCAATGTCATAAGACCAGTAGCAGCAAAATGGGTGGATTCAGGTACGATGATTCTAAGTGAAATTAGTCACAGAGAAAAAGAAACTTATCATAAGATATCACTTATGAAGATCCTGTACACATGGCTACACTTGAACTGAGTTAGGAAAGAGAACAGTGTCTCACATTTAGAAAACACTCTTATGCCTGCTTAAGGGGGAAGGAGAGCTGGGGTGATGCATAAAACCAGAGTTTGATATAAGCACAGGTACCGTTCCAAAAACCAACTATGGAATAGACAAGACCTACACCTTCCTCAGTGAAAGGGACTCAAAACCCCATATTTCCCGCAGAGGAATATATCTGACTAGTAAGAATCTTAAAACCTATGTATTGATATGTCTCCGTAAGGGAATCAAGTGTGTCTAGACTGGCATAAACATGGCAGCGAGAATCAGCTCAAACCCACTATAAAGAGGAATTTCAAAAACAAAACAAAAAAACTGTGAAATTCTTTACAATTCCTTCAGGGTCTCTGATGAAACCTGGAATGACCCTATCTACAACGACAGCTGGATGTGGCATAAGGCTGGACACTTGGGACTGAGAGGATTGGTGAGATTGGGGGAGCAAATGCAGACCCTTTAAAGCAATAATGCATGGCACCCATTCCATGGGTCCGAACTCTCCAGGTTGAAGGGAATATTACTACAGTTATAACATGTACGGGAAACCTAGAGAACGGACACACTGTGAATACGAAAGGTTTCTAAAACTCAACTAATAGTCCCTCTCCTTGTGCTCCGGTTTGACTTTCCATCTGCTTTACTATCAACCTCCCAACTTGGAGAGACAGCCCCTTTAACCTCCTGGTTCGCACAGGTTGCCAATTTGGCAGAGGATGAAAGGGAAGAGGGAGAACCAATGAGAGAGTAGCTGTTAGGCATTTGGACGGGCACATATCACTGTAATTTCCCGGCAGGAAGAAGAATTAACCAAAGTCTCAGACACCCACCGGGAACCAGTATAGGTCCTGAACCAAAATTTTGGACTTGCGGTCAGCTCACCAAAAACGAGTTGAAAAATGGAGCTCAGGGGCACAGCAATTCACAAACTGGCCGAGTAATAAACGACAACTATCGTCCAAAAATCTGTTGAGGGAAGACAACGAGGCGGACTTGAAAGCGAGGCAGAATAGCAGGAAAGAGATTTCAAGAGGTACATTGGAATCGCCTTTAAAGCACAGGAAGAGGGGCACAACTTCGACAATGATGCACTTGGCCAAAAAGGGCGTATGCGTTTTCTCCCTGAATATATTCAGGAGAAAACGCATACGCCCTTTTTGGCCAAGCAAGCAAGCGGGCAATGCAAATCTGCACTACAAAGAAGTATCACTTCCCACCGGTCAAAAGGGACATCCACAAAATGTGTAAAAACCAGAAAGGCAAGACAGGCCCTGGAGAACAGGGAGCCTTGTTATGCTGATGGGCGGGATGTAAATTGCCAACTGCTTCTCTGGAGGAGTGCATTGTGTTCCCTAAAACAAGTAAACCACAGAGCTACAGAGCCAAGGACACTTCCAGTCTAGGGAATATACCTGGGGAAAACTGAAAATCAATAAGAGAGAGCCACCCCAAAATTTAGGGCTGCACTGCTTACAAGGACCTCAACTTGGGTACACCTTAAATATCCCAGGAAATATAAAAATGGTTCAAAAAATTGTGGTACTTACGTACGATGGAATATCCCTCAGCCATGAAATCAATGTCATAAGACCAGTAGCAGCAAAATGGGTGGATTCAGGTACGATGATTCTAAGTGAAATAAGTCACAGAGAAAAAGAAACTTATCATAAGATATCACTTATGAAGATCCTGTAAACATGGCTACACTTGAACTGAGTTAGGAAAGAGAACAGTGTCTCACATTTAGAAAACGCTCTTATGCCTACTTAAGGGGGAAGGAGAGGTGGGGTGATGCATAAAACCAGAGTTTGATATAAGCACAGGTACCGTTCCAAAAACCAACTATGGAATAGACAAGACCTACACCTTCCTCAGTGAAAGGGACTCAAAACCCCATATTTCCCGCAGAGGAATATATCTGACTAGTAAGAATCTTAAAACCTATGTATTGATATGTCTCCGTAAGGGAATCAAGTGTGTCTAGACTGGCATAAACATGGCAGCGAGAATCAGCTCAAACCCACTATAAAAAGGAATTTCAAAAACAAAACCAAAAAACTGGAAAATTCTTTACAATTCCTTCAGGGTCTCTGATGAAACCTGGAATGACCCTATCTACAACGACAGCTGGATGTGGCATAAGGCTGGACACTTGGGACTGAGAGGATTGGAGAGATTGGGTGAGCAAATGCAGACCCTTTAAAGCAATAATGCATGGCACACATTCCATGGGTCCCAACTCTCCAGGTTGAAGGGAATATTACTACAGATATAACATGTACGGGAAACCTAGAGAATGGACACACTGTGAATACGAAAGGTTTCTAAAACTCAATGAATAGACCCTCTCCTGGTGCTCCGTTTTGACTTTCCATCAGCATTACTATCAACCTCCCAACTTGGAGAGACAGCCACTTTAACCTCCTGGTTCGCACAGGTTGCCAATTCTGCAGAGGATGAAAGGGAATAGGGAGAACCAATGAGAGATTACCTGTTAGGCATTTGGACGGGCACATATCACTGTAATTTCCCGGCAGGAAGAAGAATTAACCAAAGTCTCAGCCACCCACAAGGAACCAGTATAAGTCCTGAACCAAAATTTTGGACTTGCGGTCAGCTCACCAAAAACGAGTTGAAAAATGGTGCTCAGGGGCATAGCAATTCACAAACTGGCTGAGTAATAAAGGACAACTATCATCCAAAAATCTGTTGAGGGAAGGCAACGAGGCGGACTTGAAAGCGAGCCAGAATAGCAGGAAACAGATTTCAAGAGGTACGTTGGAATCGCCTTTAAAGCAGAGGAAGAGGGGCACAACTTCGACAATGATGCACTTGGCCAAAAAGGGCGTATGCGTTTTCTCCTGAATATATTCAGGAGAAAACGCATACGCCCTTTTTGGCCAAGCAAGCAAGCAGGCAATGCAAATCTGCAATACAAAGAAGTATCACTTCCCACCGGTCAAAAGGGACATCCACAAAATGTGTAAAAACCAGAAAGGCAAGACAGGCCCTGGAGAACAGGGAGCCTTGTTATGCTGATTGGCGGCATGTAAATTGCCAACTGCCTCTCTGGAGGAGTGCATTGTGTTCCCTAAAACAAGTAAAGAACAGAGCTACAGAGCATAAGGGCACTTCCAGTCTAGGGAATATACATTTGGAAAACTGAAAATCAATAAGACAGAGCCACCAAAAAATTTAGGGCTGCACTGCTTACAAGGACCTCAACTTGGGTACACCTTAAATATCCCAGGAAATATAAAAATGGATCAAAAAATTGTGGTACTTACGTACAATGGAATTTCCCTCAGCCATGAAATCAATGTCATAAGACCAGTAGCAGCAAAATGGGTGGATTCAGGTACGATGATTCTAAGTGAAATAAGTCACAGAGAAAAAGAAACTTATCATAAGATATCACTTATGAAGATCCTGTACACATGGCTACACTTGAACTGAGTTAGGAAAGAGAACAGTGTCTCACATTTAGAAAACACTCTTATGCCTGCTTAAGGGGGAAGGAGAGGTGGGGTGATGCATAAAACCAGAGTTTGATATAAGCACATGTACCGTTCCAAAAACCAACTATGGAATAGTCAAGACCTACACCTTCCTCAGTGAAAGGGACTCAAAACCCCATATTTCCCGCAGAGGAATATATCTGACTAGTAAGAATCTTAAAACCTATGAATTGATATGTCTCCGTAAGGGAATCAAGTGTGTCTAGACTGGCATAAACATGGCAGCGAGAATCAGCTCAAACCCACTATAAAAAGGAATTTCAAAAACAAAACAAAAAAACTGGGAAATTCTTTACAATTCCTTCAGGGTCTCTGATGAAACCTGGAATGACCCTATCTACAACGACAGCTGGATGTGGCATAAGGCTGGACACTTGGGACTGAGACGATTGGTGAGATTGGGTGAGCAAATGCAGACCCTTTAAAGCAATAATGCATGGCACCCATTCCATGGGTCCCAACTCTCCAGGTTGAAGGGAATATTACTACAGTTATAACATGTACGGGAAACCTAGAGAACGGACACACTGTGAATACGAAAGGTTTCTAAAACTCAACGAATAGTCCCTCTCCTGGTGCTCCGGTTTGACTTTACACCTGCTTTACTATCATCCTCCCAACTTGGAGAGACAGCCCCTTTAACCTCCTGGCTCGCACAGGTTGCCAATTTGGCAGAGGATGAAAGGGAAGAGGGAAGACCAATGAGAGAGTAGCTGTTAGGCATTTGAACGGGCACATATCACTGTAATTCCCCGGCAGCAAGAAGAATTAACCAAAGTATCAGCCCCCCACCGGGAACCAGTATAGGTCCTGAACCAAAATTTTGGACTTGCGGTCACCTCATCAAAAACGAGTTGAAAAATGGAGCTCAGGGGCACAGCAATTCACAAACTGGCCGAGTAATAAAGGACAACTGTCGTCCAAAAATCTGTTGAGGGAAGGCAACGAGGCCGAATTGAAACCGAGGCAGAATAGCAGGAAACAGATTTCAAGAGGTACGTTGGAATCGCCTTTAAAGCACAGGAAGAGGGGCACAAGTTCGACAATGATGCACTTGGCCAAAAAGCGCGTATGCGTTTTCTCCTGAATATATTCAGGAGAAAACGCATACGCGCTTTTTGGCCAAGAAAGCAAGCGGGCAATGCAAATCTGCACTACAAAGAAGTATCACTTCCCACTGGTCAAAAGACACATCCACAAAATGTGTAAAACCCAGAAAGGCAAGACAGGTCCTAGAGAACAGGGAGCCTTGTTATGCTGATGGGCGGCATGTAAATTGCCAACTGCCTCTCTGGAGGAGTGCATTGTGTTCCCTAAAACAAGTAAAGAACAGAGCTACAGAGCAGAAGGCACTTCCAGTCTAGGGAATATACCTTTGGAAAACTGAAAATCAATAAGACAGAGCCACCCCAAAATTTAGGGCTGCACTGCTTACAAGGACCTCAACTTGGGTACACCTTAAATATCCTAGGAAATATAAAAATGGTTCAAAAAATTGTGGTATTTACGTACGATGGAATATCCCTCAGCCATGAAATCAATGTCATAAGACCAGTAGCAGCAAAATGGGTGGATTCAGGTACGATGATTCTAAGTGAAATAAGTCACAGAGAAATAGAAACTTATCATAAGATATCACTTATGAAGATCCTGTAAACATGGCTACACTTGAACTGAGTTAGGAAAGAGAACAGTGTCTCACATTTAGAAAATACTCTTTTGCCTGCTTAAGGGGGAAGGAGAGGTGGGGTGATGCATAAAACTAGAGTTTGATATAAGCACAGGTACCATTCCAAAAACCAACTATGGAATAGAAAAGACCTACACCTTCCTCAGTGAAAGGTACTCAAAACCCCATATTTCCCGCCGAGGAATATATCTGACTAGTAAGAATCTTAAAACCTATGTATTGATATGTCTCCGTAAGGGAATCAAGTGTGTCTAGACTGGCATAAACATGGCAGCGAGAATCAGCTCAAACCCACTATAAAAAGGAATTTCAAAAACAAAACAAAAAAACTGGGAAATTCTTTACAATTCCTTCAGGGTCTCTGATGAAACCTGGAATGACCCAATCGACAACGACAGCTGGATGTGGCATAAGGCTGGACACTTGGGACTGAGACGATTGGTGAGATTGGGTGAGCAAATGCAGACCCTTTAAAGCAATAATGCATGGCACCCATTCCATGGGTCCCAACTCTCCAGGCTGAAGGGAATATTACTACAGCAATAACATGTACGGGAAACCTAGAGAACGGACACACTGTGAATACGAAAGGTTTCTAAAACTCAACGAATAGTCCCTCTCCTGGTGCCCCGGTTTGACTTTCCATCTGCTTTACTATCAACCTCCCAAGTTGGAGAGACAGCCCCTTTAACTCCTGGTTCGCACAGGTTGGCAATTTGGCAGAGGATGAAAGGGAAGAGGGAGAACCAATGAGAGAGTAGCTGTTAGGCATTTGGACGGGCACATATCACTCTAATTTCCCGGCAGGAAGAAGAATTAACCAAAGTCTCAGCCACCCACCGGGAACCAGTATAGGTCCTGAACCAAAATTTTGGACTTGCGGTCAGCTCACCAAAAACGAGTTGAATAATGGAGCTCAGGGGCACAGCAATTCACAAACTGGCCGAGTAATAAAGGAGATCTATCGTCCAAAAATCTGTTGAGGGAAGGCAACGAGGCGGACTTGAAAGCGTGGCAGAATAGCAGGAAACAGATTTCAAGAGGAACGTTGGAATCGCCTTTAAAGCACAGGAAGAGGGGCACAACTTCGACAATGATGCACTTGGCCAAAAAGGTCGTATGCGTTCTCTCCTGAATATATTCAGGAGAAAACGCATACGCCCTTTTTGGCCAAGCAAGCAAGCGGGCAATGCAAATCTTCACTACAAAGAACTATCACTTCCCACCGGTCAAAAGGGACATCCACAAAATGTGTAAAAACCAGAAAGGCAAGACAGGCCCTGGAGAACAGGGAGCCTTATTATGCTGATGGGCGGGATGTAAATTGCCAACTTCCTCTCTGGAGGAGTACATTGTGTTCCCTAAAACAAGTAAAGAACAAAGCTTCAGAGCCAAGGGAATTTCCAGTCTAGGGTATATACCTTGGGAAAACTGAAAATCAATAAGACAGTGCCACCCCAAAATTTAGGGCTGCACTGCTTACAAGGACCTCAACTTGGGTACACCTTAAATATCCCAGGAAATATAAAAATGGTTCAAAAAACTGTGGTACTTACGTACGATGGAATATCCCTCAGCCATGAAATCAATGTCATAAGACCAGTAGCAGCAAAATGGGTGGATTCAGGTACGATGATTCTAAGTGAAATAAGTCACACAGAAAAAGAAACTTATCATAAGATATCACTTATGAAGATCCTGTAAACATGGCTACACTTGAACTGAGTTAGGAAAGAGAACAATGTCTCACATTTAGAAAACACTCTTATGCCTGCTTAAGGGGGAAGGAGAGGTGGGGTGATGCATAAAACCAGAGTTTGATATAAGCATAGGTACCGTTCCAAAAACCAACTATGGAATAGAAAAGACCTACACCTTCCTCAGTGAAAGGGACTCAAAACACCATATTTCCCACAGAGGAATATATCTGACTAGTAAGAATCTTAAAACCTATGTATTGATACGTCTCCGTAAGGGATTCAAGTGTGTCTAGACTGGCATAAACATGGCAGCGAGAATCAGCTCAAACCCACTATAAAAAGGAATTTCAAAAACAAAACAAAAAAACTGGGAAATTCTTTACAATTCCTTCAGGGTCTCTGATGAAACCTGGAATGACCCAATCGACAACGACAGCTGGATGTGGCATAAGGCTGGACACTTGGGACTGAGACGATTGGTGAGATTGGGTGAGCAAATGCAGACCCTTTAAAACAATAATGCATGGCACCCATTCCATGGGTCCCAACTCTCCAGGCTGAAGGGAATATTACTAGAGCAATAACATGTACGGGAAACCTGGAGAACGGACACACTGTGAATACGAAAGGTTTTTAAAACTCAACGAATAGTCCCTCTCCAGGTGCTCCGGTTTGACTTTCCATCTGCTTTACTATCAACCTCCCAACTTGGAGAGACAGCCCCTTTAACTCCTGGTTCGCACAGGTTGCCAATTTAGCAGAGGATGAAAGGGAAGAGGGATAACCAATGAGAGAGTAGCTGTTAGGCATTTGGACGGGAACATATCACTCTAATTTCCCGGAAAGAAGAAGAATTAACCAAAGTCTCAGCCACCCACCGGGAACCAGTATAGGTCCTGAACCAAAATTTTGGACTTGCGGTCAGCTCACAAAAAGCGAGTGGAATAATGGAGCTCAGGGGCACAGCAATTCACAAACTGGCGGAGTAATAAAGGAGAACTATCGTCCAAAAATCTGTTGAGGGAAGGCAACGAGGCGGACTTGAAAGCGAGGCAGAATAGCAGGGGACAGATTTCAAGAGGTACGCTGGAATCGCCTTTAAAGCACAGGAAGAGGGGCACAACTTCGACAATGATGCACTTGGCCAAAAAGGTCATATGCGTACTCTCCTGAATATATTCAGGAGAAAACGCATACGCCCTTTTTGGCCAAGCAAGCAAGCGGGCAATGCAAATCTGCACTACAAAGAAGTATCACTTCCAACCGGTCAAAACGAACATCCACAAAACGTGTAAAAACCAGAAAGGCAAGACAGGCCCTGGAGAACAGGGAGCCTTGATATGCTGATGGGCGGGATGTAAATTGCCAACTGCCTCTCTGGAGGAGTACATTGTGTTCCCTAAAACAAGTAAAGAACAAAGCTACAGAGCCAAGGGCACTTCCAGTCTAGGGAATATACCTTGGGAAAACTGAAAATCAATAAGACAGAGCCACCCCAAAATTTAGGGCTGCACTGCTTACAAGGACCCCAACTTGGGTACACCTTAAATATCCCAGGAAATATAAAAATGGTTTAAAAAATTGTGGTACTTACGTACGATGGAATATCCCTCAGCCATGAAATCAACGTCATAAGACCAGTAGCAGCAAAATGGGTGGATTCAGGCACGATGATTCTAAGTGAAATAAGTCACACAGAAAAAGAAACTTATCATAAGATATCATTTATGAAGATCCTGTAAACATGGCTACACTTGAACTGAGTTAGGAAAGAGAACAGTGTCTCACATTTAGATAACACTTTTATGCCTGCTTAAGGGGGAAGGAGAGGTGGGGTGATGCATAAAACCAGAGTTTGATATAAGCATAGGTACCGGTCCAAAAACCATCTATGGAATAGACAAGACCTACACCTTCCTCAGTGAAAGGGACTCAAACCCCCATATTTCCTGCAGAGGAATATATCTGACTAGTAAGAATCTTAAAACCTATGTATTGATATGTCTCCGTAAGAGAATCAAGTGTGTCTAGACTGGCATAAACATGGCAGCGAGAATCAGCTCAAACCCACGATAAAAAGGAATTTCAAAAACAAAACAAAAAAACTGGGATATTCTTTACAATTCCTTCAGGGTCTCTGATGAAACCTGGAATGACCCTATCTACAATGACAGCTGGATGTGGCATAAGGCTGGACACTTGAGACTGAGAGGATTGGTGAGATTGGGCGAGCAAATGTAGACCCTTTAAAGCAATAATGCATGGCACCCATTCCATGGGTCCCAACTCTCCAGGTTGAAGGGAATATTACTACAGTTATAACATATACGGGAAACCTAGAGAACGGACACACTGTGAATACGAAAGGTTTCTAAAACTCAACAAATAGTCCCTCTCCTGGTGCTCCAGTTTGACTTTCCATCTGCTTTACTATCAACCTCCCAACTTGGAGAGACAGCCCCTTTTACCTCCTGGTTCGCACATGTTTCCAATTTGGCAGAGGATGAAAGGGAAGAGGGAGAACCAATGAGATAGTAGCTGTTAGTCGTTTGGATGGGCACATATCACTGTAATTTCATGGCAGGAAGAATAATTAACCAAAGTCTCAGCCACCCACCGGGAACCAGTATAGGTCCTGAACCAAAATTTTGGACTTGGGGTTAGCTCTCCAAAAACGAGTTGAAAACTGGAGCTCAGGGGCACAGCAATTCACAAACTGGCCGAGTAATAAGGGACAACTGTCGTCCAAAAATCTGTTGAGGGAAGGCAACTAGGCGGACTTGAAAGCGAGGCAGAATAGCAGGAAACAGATTTCAAGAGGTACGTTGGAATCGCCTTTAAAGCACAGGAAGAGGGGCACAACTTCGACAATGATGCACTTGGCCAAAAAGGGCGTATGCGTTTTCTCCTGAATATATTCAGGAGAAAACGCATACGCCCTTTTTGGCCAAGCAAGCAAGCGGGCAATGCAAATCTGCACTACAAAGAAGTATCACTTCCCACCGGTCAAAAGGGACATCCACAAAATGTGTAAAAACCAGAAAGGCAAGACAGGCCCTGGAGAACAGGGAGCCTTGTTATGCTGATGGGCGGGATGTAAATTGCCAACTGCTTCTCTGGAGGAGTGCATTGTGTTCCCTAAAACAAGTAAACCACAGAGCTACAGAGCCAAGGACACTTCCAGTCTAGGGAATATACCTGGGGAAAACTGAAAATCAATAAGAGAGAGCCACCCCAAAATTTAGGGCTGCACTGCTTACAAGGACCTCAACTTGGGTACACCTTAAATATCCCAGGAAATATAAAAATGGTTCAAAAAATTGTGGTACTTACGTACGATGGAATATCCCTCAGCCATGAAATCAATGTCATAAGACCAGTAGCAGCAAAATGGGTGGATTCAGGTACGATGATTCTAAGTGAAATAAGTCACAGAGAAAAAGAAACTTATCATAAGATATCACTTATGAAGATCCTGTAAACATGGCTACACTTGAACTGAGTTAGGAAAGAGAACAGTGTCTCACATTTAGAAAACGCTCTTATGCCTACTTAAGGGGGAAGGAGAGGTGGGGTGATGCATAAAACCAGAGTTTGATATAAGCACAGGTACCGTTCCAAAAACCAACTATGGAATAGACAAGACCTACACCTTCCTCAGTGAAAGGGACTCAAAACCCCATATTTCCCGCAGAGGAATATATCTGACTAGTAAGAATCTTAAAACCTATGTATTGATATGTCTCCGTAAGGGAATCAAGTGTGTCTAGACTGGCATAAACATGGCAGCGAGAATCAGCTCAAACCCACTATAAAAAGGAATTTCAAAAACAAAACCAAAAAACTGGAAAATTCTTTACAATTCCTTCAGGGTCTCTGATGAAACCTGGAATGACCCTATCTACAACGACAGCTGGATGTGGCATAAGGCTGGACACTTGGGACTGAGAGGATTGGAGAGATTGGGTGAGCAAATGCAGACCCTTTAAAGCAATAATGCATGGCACACATTCCATGGGTCCCAACTCTCCAGGTTGAAGGGAATATTACTACAGATATAACATGTACGGGAAACCTAGAGAACGGACACACTGTGAATACGAAAGGTTTCTAAAACTCAATGAATAGACCCTCTCCTGGTGCTCCGTTTTGACTTTCCATCAGCATTACTATCAACCTCCCAACTTGGAGAGACAGCCACTTTAACCTCCTGGTTCGCACAGGTTGCCAATTCTGCAGAGGATGAAAGGGAATAGGGAGAACCAATGAGAGATTACCTGTTAGGCATTTGGACGGGCACATATCACTGTAATTTCCCGGCAGGAAGAAGAATTAACCAAAGTCTCAGCCACCCACAAGGAACCAGTATAAGTCCTGAACCAAAATTTTGGACTTGCGGTCAGCTCACCAAAAACGAGTTGAAAAATGGTGCTCAGGGGCATAGCAATTCACAAACTGGCTGAGTAATAAAGGACAACTATCATCCAAAAATCTGTTGAGGGAAGGCAACGAGGCGGACTTGAAAGCGAGCCAGAATAGCAGGAAACAGATTTCAAGAGGTACGTTGGAATCGCCTTTAAAGCACAGGAAGAGGGGCACAACTTCGACAATGATGCACTTGGCCAAAAAGGGCGTATGCGTTTTCTCCTGAATATATTCAGGAGAAAACGCATACGCCCTTTTTGGCCAAGCAAGCAAGCAGGCAATGCAAATCTGCAATACAAAGAAGTATCACTTCCCACCAGTCAAAAGGGACATCCACAAAATGTGTAAAAACCAGAAAGGCAAGACAGGCCCTGGAGAACAGGGAGCCTTGTTATGCTGATTGGCGGCATGTAAATTGCCAACTGCCTCTCTGGAGGAGTGCATTGTGTTCCCTAAAACAAGTAAAGAACAGAGCTACAGAGCATAAGGGCACTTCCAGTCTAGGGAATATACATTTGGAAAACTGAAAATCAATAAGACAGAGCCACCAAAAAATTTAGGGCTGCACTGCTTACAAGGACCTCAACTTGGGTACACCTTAAATATCCCAGGAAATATAAAAATGGATCAAAAAATTGTGGTACTTACGTACAATGGAATTTCCCTCAGCCATGAAATCAATGTCATAAGACCAGTAGCAGCAAAATGGGTGGATTCAGGTACGATGATTCTAAGTGAAATAAGTCACAGAGAAAAAGAAACTTATCATAAGATATCACTTATGAAGATCCTGTACACATGGCTACACTTGAACTGAGTTAGGAAAGAGAACAGTGTCTCACATTTAGAAAACACTCTTATGCCTGCTTAAGGGGGAAGGAGAGGTGGGGTGATGCATAAAACCAGAGTTTGATATAAGCACATGTACCGTTCCAAAAACCAACTATGGAATAGTCAAGACCTACACCTTCCTCAGTGAAAGGGACTCAAAACCCCATATTTCCCGCAGAGGAATATATCTGACTAGTAAGAATCTTAAAACCTATGAATTGATATGTCTCCGTAAGGGAATCAAGTGTGTCTAGACTGGCATAAACATGGCAGCGAGAATCAGCTCAAACCCACTATAAAAAGGAATTTCAAAAACAAAACAAAAAAACTGGGAAATTCTTTACAATTCCTTCAGGGTCTCTGATGAAACCTGGAATGACCCTATCTACAACGACAGCTGGATGTGGCATAAGGCTGGACACTTGGGACTGAGACGATTGGTGAGATTGGGTGAGCAAATGCAGACCCTTTAAAGCAATAATGCATGGCACCCATTCCATGGGTCCCAACTGTCCAGGTTGAAGGGAATATTACTACAGTTATAACATGTACGGGAAACCTAGAGAACGTACACACTGTGAATACGAAAGGTTTCTAAAACTCAACTAATAGTCCCTCTCCTTTTGCTCCGGTTTGACTTTCCATCTGCTTTACTATCAACCTCCCAACTTGGAGAGACAGCCCCTTTAACCTCCTGGTTCGCACAGGTTGCCAATTTGGCAGAGGATGAAAGGGAAGAGGGAGAACCAATGAGAGAGTAGCTGTTAGGCATTTGGACGGGCACATATCACAGTAATTTCCCGGCAGGAAGAAGAATTAACCAAAGTCTCAGACACCCACCCGGAACCAGTATGGGTCCTGAACCAAAATTTTGGACTTGCGGTCAGCTCACCAAAAACGAGTTGAAAAATGGAGCTCAGGGGCACAGCCATTCACAAACTGGCCGAGTAATAAAGGACAACTATCGTCCAAAAATCTGTTGAGGGAAGGCAACGAGGCGGACTTGAAAGCGAGGCAGAATAGCAGGAAAGAGATTTCAAGAGGTACATTGTAATCGCCTTTAAAGCACAGGAAGAGGGGCACAATTTCGACAATCATGCACTTGGCCAAAAAGGGCGTATGCGTTTTCTCCTGAATATATTCAGGAGAAAACGCATACGCCCTTTTTGGCCAAGCAAGCAAGCGGGCAATGCAAATCGGCACTACAAAGAAGTATCACTTCCCACCGGTCAAAAGGGACATCCACAAAATGTGTAAAAACCAGAAAGGCAAGACAGGTCCTGGAGAACTGGGAGCCTTGTTATGCTGATTGGCGGCATGTAAATTGCCAACTGCCTCTCTGGAGGAGTGCATTGTGTTCCCTAAAACAAGTAAAGAACAGAGCTACAGAGCAGAAGGGCACTTCCAGTCTAGGGAATATACCTTTGGAAAACTGAAAATCAATAAGAGAGAGCCACCAAAAAATTTAGGGCTGCACTGCTTACAAGGACCTCAACTTGGGTACACCTTAAATATCCCAGGAAATATAAAAATGGTTCAAAAAATAGTGGTACTTACGTACGAGGGAATATCCCTCAGCCATGAAATCAATGTCATAAGACCAGTAGCAGCAAAATGGGTGGATTCAGGTACGATGATTCTAAGTGAAATTAGTCACAGAGAAAAAGAAACTTATCATAAGATATCACTTATGAAGATCCTGTAAACATGGCTACACTTGAACTGAGTTAGGAAAGAGAACAGTGTCTTACATTTAGAAAACACTCTTATGCCTGCTTAAGGGGGAAGGAGAGGTGGGGTGATGCATAAAACCAGAGTTTGATATAAGCACAGGTACCGTTCCAAAAACCAACTATGGAATAGACAAGACCTACACCTTCCTCAGTGAAAGGGACCCGAGGCATCTGTGAGTAACTGTGAGGTGAGCCCCAGGCCAGCTGCTGTTGAACTTTTCCCACCCTTCCCAGGTAAAACACCTGAATATGTACAAGGGCTTGAAAGCCTAGAGGAAGGGGTGTTGAGCCACACCAGCGACAGCACGCAGGCCAACTTGGGCCTGCAGGCCAGCCAGTATGGTCCTGGCCCTGGGCACTCTTCTGGAAGCATTCCATTGCCCTGCCTGAGATACCCCTCCTGTCCCGGCACCCACTGCTTTTTTCCTTCCTCACCTCTGTCCGGAGAGAAATTCCAGCGGAATGTATGGGTGACACATCCTCTTCTTTACAGGTGGAAACCTGGCAACTCCTGCAGAAAGTCCAGCAGAGACCCACTCACACCGGGCCACCCACAAAGCCATGGCCCCTCACTCCCTCCCTCCAGAACAGCCCCGAGACTGCTGACGGGGCAGAGAATATGGAGTCAGGCACAGCTTCAGGGGCTATTGCTGCCTGCAGCGCTGTTTATATTGAACTCAACCCAGGCACACCTAGGGAGGGCCGGCCGGCAGGGTCAGGCTACCCAAGTCAGCTAATCCTCAGCCCTCAGGGAATCACATTGTTGAAAATGGACCTCGCTAAGGCAGAATAGAAGCCAAGGAATAAAAGGACACAATGCCATTTGCAGCACCGTAGGTGTGTCTAGAGGTAATCACGTGACTTGTAGTAAGTCAGAAAGTGAAAGACACATATCATATCATATCTCTTATAGGTGTGACCGAAAAATGGATACCAGGGCAGATATTTCCACGGAGAAGGGCAATCACAGATTCATTCAACAAACTTATGGTTCACCAATGGAAAGGTGTGAGGATTGGTTTCATTATGATATTGGGGTTAACAGACATATACAAACACAGGTGACATATATAATCACCAAAGACCTACAGAATACCAAGAGAAGACTACTCAACATTCTGTCATAAGGTACATGGGAAAAGGATCCCAGGAAGAACAGACATATGTGTATGTGTAAAAGAACCACATCTTCCACACCTACAACAAGCCAAACATTGTAATCATATTTGCTGTAATAAAAAATAAAAAATTACATTAAAAACTCGAACAAGAAGCAGTGAGACAAACTTGAGGGGCTTTCTCCTGGCACATTCCATTCTAAATTCCAATCTAGAACATGACTTCCATTGAGGCTCTGTTGCTCTAGTAAGCAGATTTGGTAAGGGAGAACTGCTGCCACCTTGTGGCCGTTTCACAAAACAACAGCTTTAATCCCAGCGCTAATGGTCAGTTGATATTCAAAATCATTGCAGGCCTGTAAAGGACACCTGCCCTGAAAACAAATACCGGGTTCATATATCGACCAAAAAATTCAAAGTATGTCCATATTTCAAAACGACAGTTTCAAAAGGCATATTTTACACACATTAGTGTTCTGCTTCTTTTTCTTTCTTTCTTTTTTTGTTAATAAAACGGGTATGGCAAAAAGCATCCCTCAGAATGGGCGAAAATATTTGCAAACGAATCAATGGACAAAGGTTTAATCTCCAATATATATAAAGAGCTCATGCAGCTTAATATTAAAAAAACAAACAACCCAATACAAAAATGGGCAGAAGATCTAAAGAGACGTTTCTTCAAAGAAGACACAGAGATGGCCAAGACGCACATGAAAAGCTGCTCAACATCACTAATTATTAGAGAAATGCAAATCAAAACTACAATGAGGTATCACCTCACACCTGTTAGAATCGGCATCATCAGAAAATCTACAAACAACAAATTCTGGGGAGGGTGTGGACAAAAGGATCCCTCTTCCACTAGTGGTGGAAATGTAAATTGATACAGTCACGATGGAGAACAGTATGGAGTTTCCTTAAAAAACCTAGATATAGAATTACCATATGATCCAGCAATCCCGCTTCTGGGCATATACCCAGAGAAAACCATAAATCAAAAAGGCACATTCACCACAATGCTCATTTCAGCACTATTTACAATAGCCAGGTAATGGAAGCAACCTAAATACCCACAGACAGACGAATGGATAAAGATGTGGTACATATATAAAATGGAATATTACTCAGCCATAAGACGGAATGAAACTGGGTCATTTGTAGAGACGTCGATGGATCTAGAGACTGTCATACAGAATGAAGTAAGTCAGAAAGAGAAAAACAAATATGGTATATTAATGCATATATGTGGAACCTAGAAAAATGGTACAGATGAACTGGTTTGCAGGGAAGAAAGAGAGACACAGAGGTAGAGAACACACGTATGGACACCTAGTGTGGGAAGCCATGGGGTGGTGGTGGTGGGATGAGTTGGGAGATTGGGATTGACCTGTACACATGTATATGCATAAAATACATAACTAATAATAACCTGCTGTATAAAAAAATAAATAAAATTTCAAAATTTAAAAAATAAAATTTAAAAATAAAACAGAAAAAAGTTCTTCCCTTCACACAGATGTATTTATATGAATGAATGATTTCCATGCTTATATCTATAAATACATAAAAGAGGAATAAAATCTAACTTGAACAAAAAAAGAAAAAAAATAACCTGAACCCACCAGTTAGACAGAGGAAAACACTATCAGGGCACTTGCTCCAGCGGTAAACAATTCTGAAATTGGTCAGAGGTGGGGAATCATCTCCCATAGAGCCAGCAGCCCACTCCTACGCAAGGAGCATCCTCATTGCAAAGAGGGGGCCATGCCGAGGCATCTGTGAGTAACCGTGAGCTGAGCCCCAGGCCAGCTGCTGTTGAACTTTTGCCACCCTTCCCAGGTAAAACACCTGAATATGTACAAGGGCTTGAAAGCCTAGAGAAAGGGCTGTGGAGCCACAACAGTGACAGCACGCAGGCCGACTTGGTGCCTGCAGGCCAGTCAGGATGGTCCTGTCCCCAGATGCTCTTCTGGAAGCTTTCCATTTCCCTGCCTGAGATACCCCTCCTGCCACGGCCCCCACTGCTTTTTTACATCCTCACCTCTGCCTGGGGAGAAATTCCAGTGGCAGGTATCGGTGACACATCCTCTTCTTTAGCAGGTGGCAGCCTGGCAACTCCTGCAGAAAGTCCAGCAGAGCCCCACTCACACTGGGCCACCCACAAAGCCACGGTCCCTCACTCCCTCCCAGCAGCACAGCTCCGGAACTGCCTACGGGGCAGAGAATATGCCGTCAGTCACAGCTACAAGGGCTGTCGCTCACTGGAGTGCTGTTTATATTGCCCTCAACCCAGGGACACCTGTGGCGGGCCGGCAGGCAGTTTCAGGCTGCCAAAATCAGCCAATCCTCACCCCTCAGGGTTCACAGTTGCAGAAAATGAAACTTGCTAAACGGGCCAGGCCCTAGGAACAGGTGTGGGCTCTTGAGAGTCAGGATAGACAAGGGGCTGCAGCTGCGGCTTGTTTTCTTAGCATTTTATCTGGTCCATGAGTGGAAAACAACTTCAAGAAGACCCTATCCTAATGAGAGGAACCCAGGAGTCAGGGAGAGGAGTGATGGTGGGTGGAGACAGAGGCCTGTTGCCCTGGCTGCAGTGGAAGTGTCTGGAAGACCAGGCAGAAAGAGCCTGCAGAGAGTGATAGCCATGGTCACAGACCTGTCAGAGCTGCTGTTTGTTAGTTCAAGTCCTGCTCTGAGGTGTTCTGTGTCAGCTGTGAGCGACAGGTGAGCTGTGGGTTCTCTGCAAGGTGGGCTATGTGCACAGTTCCTGTGTGTCCAGCCCTGCTGGGGTACCTGCCCAGGGGAGCTCTGTATCCTGGGAAGGGCCTGAGTAGGAGAGCCCCATGGGCTGCTGGGTAGCTGCAGAGGTGAGCTCCATACCCTGGGAGGGACTTGACCACGAGAGCCCCGTGGGCTGTGGGGTAGGGGTGCCGCCCAGGTGAGCTCCATATCCTGGGATTGGCCTGACCACGAGAGCCCCATGGGCTGCTGGAGACCTGGTAAAGGATATCAGGACAGTCAGTGAAGCCACCGAGGATATACATCCAGTAGCTCCTATTTCCTACTCCCTGCTGGTCATTCTACCTTCCACCAGGCCATGGCATTCTGTATTAGACTTCAATGATGCCTTCTTCTGTATTCCATTCATCTCAGAGTCACAAGAATTTTTGGCTTGTGAGTGGCAGGACACAACATGCAACAAAAGCAATAATGCTGGGCCGTCCTGCCCCAATGGTTCAAAAATCCCCACACCATCATTGGGGAAATGTCCTCTAAAGACCTAAAAGTTCAAACTCTGTAAAAGGGAACCCTCCTTCAATATGCAGATGACATTCTGATCGCCAGGCCTACTAAAGACGCCTCTGAACTACCTAGCCAAGAAAGGATAGAAGGTGTCCAAGAAAAACGCTCAAATATCCCAGGCTAAGGTGACATGCCTGGGCTTCATTCTCACAGATATTCGGAGAAACGCATCCCAGGATAGGGAAGAAGCCATTTGCAGCCTTACCTCTTCTACAACTAGAAGACAGCTTAGGGGTTCCTGGGGAGGCCAAGGTTTTCTGCATCTGGATCCCTAACTACAGTGTAATAGCTGGGCCTCTACATGAAACACTGACACGAAAAGATGATGATCCTTTTGAATAGAATCCAGAAGCAGCCTTTCAAGAATGGAAAGAGCAGTCAATACAGACCCTTGCCCAGGAACTCCCTAATTTAGCTAAACCCTTTGACCTTTACATACCCGGTCAAAGGTTAATCGCCCTTGGAGCCTTAGTGCAAAAACTGGGACCACTTGAAATGGAGCAACACAAGAATGCCCTTCAGGTATGATAAACTATGGTCACCAAGGGCTTTGCCCACCGACTCATCAGGCCAGGATACTGGGGTATCTAAAAAGCTGGAAATCAGCAGCCCGCAAGGCCAGCTCCCTCCTTAGGGAAAAGGACCCCACGTGGTGATCCTAACCACCCATCATGCCCTGAAGTTGCAGGGGTCGCTCTGTGGACACACTGACCTCGAGTGAGGAGGCCCTCCAACTCCAACCTCCAGAGAGATAAACGGGGGCAACGGGCCCCCAAGATGACTCGTGTGACCATCACTTGACCTGGAGTTTCTCTCAGAAAACGACAAGACTGTGCCCCGAAAGAGCAGACTACTGCTTGCAGGACTTACTGCACCCAGAGGGGAGCTAATAAGCTTGGCGGGGGAAACGTATATCACGCTTTCACCATAGAAAACCCTACAGACACCGCGGTGATGGTGGCCAATATGACCGGCTGGACTGCTGGCTACTTCTAAAGGCCGTTGACTCAGTGGACGTCATGGTCCTGGATCACCACTGACCCTGGACTGTCTGGGAGTTGTGCGGGCAGGGCTCTGACACATGGTGCTGTTTGTACATTAATTCAGGGACCTAATTAAAGAAAGCACAGACTACTGGTCAGAGCATCTAGTCTGGCAAAAACTGTCAGCCTAAGGTCGCCGAACATATGTGGGGTGGGGTGAAACCTGCCACCGCAGCATCTCTGCGCCTCTCTTTCCTGGACCCTTAAAGGTCATTAGAATCTGTAACACTTCCAATGCTGGTGCTCAGGCGGACGAGAAGTGAGGCAGGAGGCCTTGGGACAATCAACCTCACCAGGAGGCTGGTGTGGAGACGTTTTGACCCTCCCCCCATGTATCAGGGCTCCCACCACAACATGAAGCAGTTACAAAAGAGGGGTCTGCACCCTCAAAACCCCAAGAATAAGGAACAGAACAAAAAACAGATGAGGTGTTCATCTCCGGCAACGTTCATTAAAAATTCCTGGGAGATAAAAAGAGAATCTGGGCAATAAAATAAAGTCTAACCTGTTTTTCCTTTGTGCTTTGTCTAATTTCACGTGCTCCTAGGGTTCCGCATGCAGAGGTCCCACACCCGGCACTTCAGACCCGATTTCCTAGTGCAGAATGGCTGGGTCGACACCTCAGCTAGTGGGGTCCCATGCAGACTCCGCGGCATAGAGCCTGAGCTGCAGCCAACTCAGCCCTCGAGAGCTCCATCCCCTCCCTCCCACTGACGCTGCCGGGGACCCTACACAGCAGCCCAGCCCACAGCCCATGCGGGAGTGCACGCTCTCACCTCTCCATTCTGTTTTCAAAATAATGTTTCCTTTGCTTCTGAACCAAACTCAGTCTTGATCTGTTGGCTCCAATGACACTGGGCACGGGGACTCCTGTTGGGGTCCACTCTGGAGGATCAGTAACAGAAATTGAGAACATTGTAACTTCAATGAACAGATGTGTGAGCCAAACTGTAGTTAACATAGAGCAGTGTATAATGCTCGGGTAAAATAAGATGTTTCTAAGACTTACATTTGATATTTCCATCACTTTCCTATAAGCAAGTTCAGTGAAGACGTCTGTCTTATTTGTCAGGTCAACATTAGAGAAATGAAGTGATTTATTTTCATGGATGTACATCGAATACTCTTGGCTGAAGCTTCAATCTTGTTTTGAATGCTTTTCCATTGAAAATGATACCTCTCTTTCAGCTCCCCCATTTCTGAGAAGTATAAAACCTTATAATTTATTATTACCAAAGGGGAAAGGTAGGAGAAGGGATAAATTAACAGTTTGGGATTAACACATACACACTGCTATGTATAAAATAGATCATCAACAAGGAACTACTGTATAGCACAGGGAACTACACTGAATATTTTGCAATAACCTATAAGGGGAAATAATCTGAAAAAGAATAGATATTTTTATTGACATCATCTATCAATGACAGATAAAATGTAACCTAAGCAAGGCCGATGGTGATCGCTCTGACCCTGAAGATTTCAGTCATCTAAAGTTTGGGCTCTGCCTATTTCCCAAGGCCCTTAAAGGACATACGTGTAGCCGTAGCTTAAAAATTCCCCAGTTTGGGGTTCGGGGAGGCACTGATTTGGAAAAATCCCTGGTGTTCTCCTTACATGCACGGGACCCTTCCTACAGCTAAAACATGCCTGTCACACCTAGAGGATGGTACACCGTTTGATCGGAAAGAGTTTGGAAAAGGCACCTCATCTCCTCATTGCATGGTGCTCGGGTTCAACCCTCCAGCATCTTTCCTAACAATCTCCTCACTTGGTGATATCAGCACCGTCAACATCCTGTTGCACACAGTTTGGAATTTGTCCAGAGGATGTAGCGGAAGGATGAGAAAAATATAGAGACATGTCTTAGGTGTTCGGACAGGCACATGCCACTCTAATTTCCAATCCAGAACACAAATTCATCAAAGGCTAGAATTGCCCACGGAAACAGAATAGGGCTAGAGGAAATCCCGCTGTTTTGTGTCCAGTTTCCAAAAACACAAGTTGAAAAATGGAACTCAGGGGCACTAAAATTCATGAAACTGCAGAGTTGAAAATATCTATCGTCGAAAAGTGTCTTGAGGTAAGTCACAGAAAAGGACTTGTAAGCAAGGGAGAGTGGCAGGAAACAGATTTGAAGAGGTAGAAAGGACTCCCCATTAAAGCACAAGAAAAGGGGCTGAACATCGCCAATGATGCAGTTGGCCAAAAAGGGTGTATGCATTTTTTCTGAATATATTCAAGTAAAGGCCATACACACTTTTTATCCAACCCAACAGGTGGGCACTGGAAATCAATATCACAAAATGTATCACTTCACATCAGTCAGAAGGGCCATCCACATAAAGTGTAAACACCAGAAATGCAGGACAGGGCGAGGAGAAAAGGGAGCCCTGTGAGGCTGATAGTGGAAATGTAATTTGCCAACGGCCACTCTGGAGAAGTGTATTGTGTTTGTAAAACATCTAAAAAATGAGCTACAGAGCATAGGGCACTTGCACTCATGGGCGTGTACCTTGGGAAAAACAAAAATCGACAGAAAACAGGCACCCGAACGTTTACCACCTCTCTGTTAAAAAGGGCCTCAACTTGGATATAACCTAAATGTCCCTGGAAGGATAAAATGGATAAAAGAGATGGGGTACTTATGTAGAGTGGAATATTACTCATCCAGAAATCAATGAAATAAGGCCAGTTGTAACAACTCTGGAGGAGTTACATACGATCATTCTAAGTGACATATGTCAGAAAGAAAAAGACACATATCATAAGATGTCACTTAAAGGTGGAATCAAAAATGGCTACACATGAAATAAATTACAAAACAGAAACATAGTCAAATATGTAGAAAATAGACATAAGGCTGCTAAATGGGAAAGGTGGGGAATGGTGAGGTATTATCCAGGAGGTTGAAATTAGCAAAGATACCATTCCAAGTACCAAATTGAATAACTGACAAGGCCTACACGGTACCTCAAAGAACTGCACTCAGCCCACTCAAGTCACTGGAAAATAATACATATGACTGGTAAGCATCTGAAAAAGAAGTTATTGTTGTCTCTCAGTACATGAATCAAGTGGATGTACAGCAGCAAAAAACAGAGCTTTGAAAATCAGCTGTAACCAATATAAAAATAAATTTAAAACTATTTATAAAAACAGTGAGACAGACAAAAATTCTTACAACTTTTGTTGAAGGGCTACGATGTAACATGGATTGAACACATGTAGACCCACAGCAGGATGATTATATAAGGCTGGAAGCTATGCACGCTAAGAGATGTTAGAGAGGCTGGGTGAGGAAATGCAGACCTTTTAAAGTAATACTGCCTGGTACCCATTCCATGGGTCCCAAATCTGCAGGTTCAAGGGAGTCTTCTGACAGCGAAAACATGCCTGCGAAACCGAGATGAATGTACACCGTGTGCTCAGGAAAGGTGTCTAAAATGCACCTCATTTTTGATCTCCTGCTGCTGGGGTTCACCATTCCAGCCACATTACTAACAACCTCCCCACTTGGAGAATCAGCACCTTTAACCTCCTGTTTCCCACAGTTTGCAATTTGTGCAGAGGGTAAATGGGAAGAGGGGGAACCAATGAGAGATTAGCTGTAGGAGTTTTGACAGGCACATGTCACTCTAATTTCCCATTAGGAAGAAGAATTAACCAAAGGCTCAGCCTGCCTCCCCAGAACCAGAATAGGGCCGGAAGCAATCCAATGGTTTGGCGGCCAGCTCACAAAAAATGCGAGTTGCAAAATGGAGCTCAGGAGCAGACAATTCAAAGACCTGCAAAGATATAAATGATAACCAACGTCCAAAAATATATTCAGGTAAGGCAACGAAGAGGATCTGAATGAGAGGCAGAATTGCAGGAAACAGATTTCAAAAGGTAGATTGTACTCACATTTAAAGCATATGAAAAGCAGCAGAATTTCTAAAATGATGCAGTTGGGCAAAAGGGTGTATGCGTTTTTTTCGTGAATATCTTCAGGAAAAAAACACATGCAGAGTTTTTGGCCAACCAAGCAAGAGGGAAATGCAAATCTGCACAACAAAGGAGTCTCAATTTCCACTGCTCAGAAAGGCAATCCAAAAAATGTGTACAAACCAGAAATGCAGGAGAGGCCATGGAAAACAGGGAGCCTAGTCACGCTGATGGGTGGGGTATAAATATCCAAGAGCCACTCTGAAGAAGTGTATGCTGTTTCCTAAAACTTCTAAAATACAAAGCCCCCAAGCAAAGGGGACTTCAACTCACGGGCATATGACTTGGGAAGACTAAATGTCAATAAGACACAGGCACCCCAAAGTTTAGGGCTGCTCTGCATACAAGAACCTCAACTTTGGTACACCTAAAATATCCCAGGAAAAAGAGAAATGCATAAAGAACTTGTGGTAATTTTGTACAACGGAATATCACTCAGACGTGAAATCAGTGTATATAAGGCCAGTAGCAGCATAATGAGTGGATTTAGGTATGATGATTCTAAGGGAAATTAGTCACACAGAAAAAGAATCTTATCATAAGATATCACTTATAGAGGGAATGTCAATATCACAACACATGAACTGAATTAGGAAAGAGAACAGAGTCTCACATTTAGAAAAAAACTCTTATGCCTGCTTCAGGGGAATGGAGAGGTGGGGTGATGCATAAAACCAGAGTATGATATTAGCACAGGTACCATTCCATAAACCAAATACAGAATAGACAAGACCTACACCTTCCTCAGTGAATGGGACTCAACACCCCTATTCCCCGCCGAGGAATATATCTGACTAGTAAGAATCTTAAAACCTATGTATTCATATGTCTCCGTAAGGAAATCAATTGTGTCTAGACTGGCATAAACAGGTCAGTGAAAACCAGCTCAATCCCATAATAAAAATGAATTTCAAAAACAAAACCAAAAAACAGCAAAATTTTTACACAATTCCTTCAGGGGTTCTAATGAAACCTGGAATGACCCTATCTGCAAAGACAGCTGGATGAGACATAAGGCTGGACACTTGGGACTGAGAGGACAGGTGAGATTGGGAGAGAAAATGCAGAACCTTTAAAGTAGTAATGCATGCCACCATTCCATGGGTCCCAAATCTCCAGGTAGAAGGGAATATCACTACAGTTATAACATGTATGGGAAACCTAGAGAATGGACACCCTGTGATGGCGAAAGGTTTCTAAAACTCTCCTAATTTTTCCTCTCCTTGTGCTCCACTTTGGCATTCCAACTGCTTTACTATCAATCTCCCAACTTAGGAGAGTCAGCCCCTATAACCTCCTGGTTTGCACAGTTTGCTATTTGTGCAGATGATGAAAGGGAAGAGGGAGAGCCAATCAGAGAGTAGATGTAGGCATTTGGACGGGCACATGTCACTCTAATTTCCCGTCAGGAAGAAGAATTAACCAAAGCCTCAGCCACCCACAGGGAACCAATAAAGCCACCCCTGGAACCAGTATAGGTCCTGAAGCAAAATTGTGGATTTGCGGCCAGCTCACAAAAATGGGATTTGAAAATTGGAGCTCAGGGGCCCAGCAATTCAAAAACCTGCAGAGTTATAAAGGACTACTCTCTTCCAGAAATCTGTTGAGGGAAGGCAATGAAGCGGACTTGAAAATGAGGCAGAATTGCACAAAACATATTTCAAGAGGTAAATTGGAATCGCCTTTGAAGCACAGAAAAAGCATCCCAACTTGGACGGTGATGCACTTGGCCAAAAAGGGCGTATGCCTTTTCCCCTGAATATATTCAGGAGAAAACGCATACGTCCTTTCTGGCCAATGAAGCAAGCATGCAATGCAAATCCACACTACAAAGAATTGTCACTTCCCACCGGTCGAAAGGGACATCTGTATATCTGTAAAAACCAGAAAGGCAAGAGCGAGATGACAAGGGCATGAAGCAATGTGATCCCAAGGGTCATGGAGGATTGTGATGACAAGCGCATGGAGCATTGTGATGACAAGATTATGTAGCATTTTGCTGACAAAGGCAAGGAGCATTGTGATGACAAGGTTCATGGAGCACTTTGATGACAAGCGTCATGGAGCATTGTGATTACAGGGGTCATGGAGCATTGGGATGACAAGAGCATGGATCATTGTGATGACAAGGTTCATGGAGCATTTTGATGACAAGAGTCCCGGATCATTGTGTCGTCAGGGTTCATGGAGCATTGTGATGACAGTGGTCATGGAGCATTGTGATGACAGGGGTCAGGGAGCATTGTGATGAGAAGGTCATGGAGCATTGGGCTGAAAATGTTCATGGAGTATTGTGATGAGAGGCGTCATGGAGCATTGTGATGACAAGGTACTGGAGCATTGTGATGAGAAGACCATGGAGCCTTGTGATGACATGTCTCATGGGGCATTCTGAGGAAAAGGGGCATGCAGCATTGTGATTACAGAGGTCTTGGAGCATTGTGGTGACAAGGGCATGGAGCATTGGGATGAGAAGGCCATGGAGCGTTCTGATGACATGCATCATGGAGCTTTGTGAGGACAAGGGCATGGAGCATTGTGTTTTCAGGGGTCTTGGAGCACTGTGATGAAAAGGGCATGGATCATTGTGATGAAAAAGGCATGGAGCCTGGTCATGACAGGGTTCAAGGAGCATACTGACGACAAGTGTCAGGGAGCATTGTGATGACAAGGGTATTGAGCATTGTGATGACAAAGGTCATGGAGCATTGTGATGAGAAGACGATGGATAATTGTGATGACGAGCGTCATGGGGCGTTGTGATGATAAGTGTTATGGAACATTTTGATCACAAGGATTTGGAGCATTGTGATGACAGAGGTCATGGGGCATTTTGATTTCATTGTGATGACAATAGCCTGAAGCATTATGATGATGGGCATGCTGCATTGTGATGACAGGGTTCATGGAGCATTGAGATGAAAAGGGGCATGGAGCATTGTGATTACAGGAGTCTTGGAGCATTGTGATGACAAGGGCATGGAGCATCGTGAATGAGAAGGCCATGGAGAATTCTGATGACATGCGTCATGGAGCTTTGTGATGACAAGGGCATGGAGCATTGTGATTACAGGGGTCTTGGAGCACTGTGATGACAAGGGTCATGGAGCCTTGTGATGACAAGGCCGTGGAACATTGTGATGGCAGTGGTCATGGAGCATTTTTATGACAGGGGTCATGGAGCATTGTGATGACCAGGGCATGGAACACTGTGATACATGGGTCATGGAGGATTGTAATGACAAGCGCATGGAGCATTGTGATAAGAATGGCATCGAGCATTGTGATGAAAAGCATCATGTAGCCTGTGATGACAAGGGCATGGAACAATGTGATGAGAAGTTTCATGGAGCATTGTGATGACAATGGCATGCAGCATTGTGATGCCAAGGGTCATGGAGCTTTGTGATGACAAAGGTCATGGAGCATTTTGATGACAAGAGGTGTGGTGCATTCTGTTGTGTAGGGCAGGGAGCATTGTGATAACAGGGTCATGGAGCAATTTGATGAAAAGTGTCATGGAACATTTTGATGACAGGGGTTATGGAACATTGAGATGTCAAGGGTCATGGAACATTTCCATGACAGGGTTTAAGGACCATTGTGATGACAGGGGAGTGGGTGAATTGTGATGACTAGTGAGGGAACATGTTGATATCAGTGGTGAGAGAGCATTTTTATAAGAAGTGAATGGAGCATTGTGATGACAATCTTTATGGAGCATTGTGATAACAAGGTTGTGGAGCATTGTGATGACAAGGGTCATGGAGTATTGAGTTGACAAAGGCACGGAGCATTGTGATGACAAGTGTCACGGAGCATTGTGATGAAAAGTTCATGGAGCATTGTGGTGACAAAGTTCACAGAGCCTTGTGATGATGAGGGCATGGACCATTGTGATGACACAGGTCATGAAGCCTTGTGAAGACTGGAGTCATGGAGAATTGTGGTGACTGGGGTCATGGAGCATTGTGATGACAAGGGCATGGAGCTTTGTGATGACAGGGGCATAGGGCATTGGTCTGACAAGTTTCATGGATAATTGTGTTGACAGTGGGCATGGCACATTGTGATGACAAGGTCATGGAGCATTGTGAAGACAAGGTCATGGAGTATTGTGAAGACAGGTGTCAGGGAGCATTGTGATGACATATTTCATGGTCCATTGTGATGACAATGGCATGGAGCATTGTGATGCCAAGTGTTATGGAGGATTGTGATGACAAAGGTAATGGAGCATTGTGATGACAAGGGCTTGGATCATTGTGATGACAAGGGCATGGAGCATTGTGATGACAATGGGCAGTGAGAATTTTGATGAAAAGGTCGTGAAGCATTGTGATAACAAAGGCACGGAGCTTGTTATGACAGGGGTCATGGGGCATTGCGATGACAAGTGCATGGAGAATTGTGATGACAAGAGCATGTAACATAGTGATGAGACCTGTCATGGAGCACTGTGATGACAAGGACGTGGAGAATTGTGATGACAAGGGACATGGTGCATTGTCATAACCAGGGCATGGAGCATTGTGATGGCAAGACCGTGGAGCACTGTGATGAGAAGACCATGGATAATTGTGATGACGAGCATCATGGAACACTGTAATGACAAGGGGCATGGAGCATTGTGATGACAGGTGTCATGGAGCATTGTGACGACAGGGGTCATGGATCATTGTGATGACAAGTGTCACGGAGCATTCTGATGACAAGCTTGTGGAGTATTGTGATGACAATGGCATGGAGCATTGTGATGAAAAGGGCATGGATCACTGTGATGAAAAAGGCATGGAGACTTGTCATGACAGGGTTCAATGAGCATACTGACGACAGGTGTCAGGGAGCATTGTGATGACAAGTGTATTGAGAATTGTGATGACAAGGGTCATGGAGCATTGTGATGAGAAGTCCATGGATAATTGTGATGACCAGCATCATGGGGCGTTGTGATGACAAGTATTATGGAACATTGTGATCACAAGGGTTTGGAGCATTGTGATGACAGAGGTCATGGATCATTTTGATTTCATTGTGATGACAATAGCATGAAGCATTATGATGATGGGCATGGTGCATTATGATGACAGGGTTCATGGATCATTGAGATGAAAAGGGGCATGGAGCATTGTGATTACAGGGGTCTTGGAGCATTGTGATGAGAAGGGTCATGGAGCCTTGTAATGACAAGGCCATGGAACATCGTGATGGCAGGGGTAATGGAGCATTGTTATCACAGGTGTAATGGAGCATTGTGATGGCAAGGGCATGGAGCATTGTGATGAGAAGGCCATGGAGCATTCTGATGACATGTGTCAGGTAGCATTGTGATGACAATGGCATGGAGCATTGTGATGACCATGACATGGAGCATTGTGATGCAAAGGGTCATGGATCTTTGTGATGACAAAGGTCATGGAGCATTTTGATGACAAGGGCGTGGCGCATTGTGATGAGAAGGGCAGGGAGCATTGTGATGACAGGGTCATGGAACAATTTGATGAAAAGGGTCATGCAACATTTTGATGACAGGGGTTATGGAACATTGTGATGTCAGGGGTCATTGAGCATTTTGATGAAATGGTTCATGGAGCATTTTGATGACAGGGGTTATGGAACATTGTGATGTCAGGGGTCATCGAACATTGTGATGATAAGTGCATGTAGAATTGTGATGACAGGAGTCATGGAACATTGTGATGACAGGGGTGAGGGAGTATTGTGATGAATAGTGATGTAACATTGTGATATCAGTGGTGAGAGAGCATTTTGATGAGAAGTGCATGGAGCATTGTGATGACAAGGTTTATGGAGCATTGTGATGACAAGATTGTGGAGCACTGTGATGACAAGCGCATGGCGCATTGTGATGACATGGGTCATGGAGCATTGTGCTGACAAGCGCATGGAGCATTGTGATGACAAGGGTCATGGAGCATTGTGCTGAGAAAGGCATAGAGCATTGTGATGACAAGGGTCAAAGAGCATTGTGATGAAAAGTTCATGGAGCATTGTGGTTAAAAAGTCACAGAGACTGTAGATGAGGAGGGCATGGACCATTGTGATGACAAAGGTCATGAAGCATTGTGATGACTGGAGTCACGGAGAATTGTGATGACAGGGGTCGTGGAGCATTGTGATAAGAAGGGCATGGAACATTGTGATGACAAGGGCATGGAGCATTGGTCTCATAAGTTTCATGGATTATTGCGATGACAGTTGGAATGGCGCATTGTGATGACAAGGGCATGGAGCACTGTGATGACCAGGTCATGCAGTATTGTGAAGACAGGTGTCAGGGAGCATTGTGATGACATATGTAATGGCCCATTGTGATGACAATGGCATGGAGCATTGTGTTGCCAAGTGTCATGGAGGATTCTGATGACAAAGGTAATGGAGCATTGTGATGACAATGGCTTGGAGCATTGTGATGACAAGGGTCAGGGAGCATTCTGATGACAAGCTTGTGGAGTAATTTGATGACATTGGCATGGAGCATTGTGATGAAAACGGCATGGGGCTTTGTGATGAAAAAGGCATGGAGCCTTTTCGTGACAGGTTTCAAGGAGCATTCTGACGACAAGTGTCAGGGAGCATTGTGATGACAAGTGTATTGAAAATTATGATGACAAAGGTCATGGAGCATTGTGATGAAAAGGGCATGGAGTATTGTGATGAAAGGCATCATGGAGCGTTGTGATGACAAGTGTTATGGAACATTGTGATCACAAGGGTTTGGAGGATTGTGAGGACAGAGGTCTTGGATCATTTTGATTTCAAGGAACATGGAGCATTGTGATGACAAGGGCAGGAAGCAATGTGATCCCAAGGTTCATGGAGTATTGTGAGGACAAGCGCATAGAGCATCGTAATGACAGGGTCATGTAGCATTTTGCTGACAAAGGCATGGAGCATTGAGATGACAGGTGTCCAGGAGCACTGTGATGGCAAGCGTCAAGGAGCATTGTGTTTACAGGGGTCAAGGAGCATTGGGATGACAAGGGCATGCATCATTGTGATGCCAAGTGTCATGGAGCATTGGGCTGAAAATGTTCATGGAGTTTTGTGATGACAGGGGTCATGGAGCATTGTGATGACTAGGGAATGGAGCATTGTGATGACAAGAGTACCGGATCATTGTGTTGTCAGGTGTCATGGAGCGTTGTGATGACAGTGGTCATGGAGCATTGTGATGATATTGGTCAAGGAGCATTGTAATGAGAAGGTCATGGAGCATTGGGCTGAAAACGTTCATGGAGTACTGTGATGACAGGCGTCATGGAGCATTGTGATGATAAGGGAATGGAGCATTTTGATGACAACGTCCTGGAGCATTGTGATGAGAAGTCCATGGAGCCTTGTGATGCCAAGTCTCATGGAGCATTCTGATGAAAAGGGGCATGGAGCATTGTGCTTACAGGGGTCTAGGACCATTGTGATGACAAGGGCATGGAGCATTGTGATGAAAAGTGCATGGATCATTGTGATGAAAAAGGCATGGAGCCTTGTCATGAAAGGGTTCAAGGAGCATACCGATGGCAAGAGTAAGGGAACATTGTGATGACATGTGTATTGAGCATTGTGATGACAAATGTCATGGGGCATTGTGATGAGAAGTCCATGGATAATTGTGATGACCAGCGTCATGGGGCATTGTGATGACAAGTGTTATGGAACATTGTGATCACAAGGGTTTGGAGCATTGTGATGACAGAGGTCATGGAGCATTTTGATTTCATTGTGATGACAATAGCATGAAGCATTATGATGATGGGCATGGTGCATTGTGATGACAGTGTTCATGGAGCATTTTGATGAAAAGGGTCATGGAGCATTTGTCTGACAAGTTTCATGGATTATTGTGATGACAGTGGGCATGGCACATTGTGACGACAAGGGCATGAAGCATTGTGATGACAAGGTCATGGAGTATTGTGAAGACAGGTGTCAGGGAGCATTGTGATGACATATGTTATGTTCCATTGTGATGACAATAACACGGAGCATTGTGATGCCAAGTGTCATGGAGGATTGTTGTGACAAACGTAAAGGAGCATTTTGATGACAAGGGCATGGAGCATTGAGATGACAAGGTCCACTGATAATTTTAATGTCCAGGTCGTGAAACATTGTGATGACAAGCGCATGGAGCTTCCTATGACAGGGGTCATGGAGCATTGCGATGACAAGTGCATGGAGTATTGTGATGACAAGAGCATATAACATTGTGATGAGAAGTGCCATGGAGCATTGTGATGACAAGGAAGTGGAGAATTGTGAGGACGAGGGACATTGAGCTTTGAGATGACCAGGGCATGGAGAATTGTGATGGCAAAACCGTGGAGCATTGTGATGAGAAGACCTTGCGTAATTGTGATGACGAGCATCATGAAGCACTGTAATGACAAGGGGCATGAAGCATTGTGATGACAGGTGTCAGGGAGCATTGTGATGACAGGGGTCATGGAGCATTGTGATGACAAGGGCACGGAGCATTGTGATGACAAGGGCCATTGAGAATTTTGATGACAAGGTCATGAAGCATTGTGATGACAAACACTTGGAGCTTGCTATGACAGGGGGCATGGAACATTGCAATGACAAGTGCATGGAGAATTGTGATGACAAGAGCATGTAACATTGTGATGAGAAGTGTCATGTAGCATTGTGATGACAAGGACGTGGAGAATTGTGATGACAAGGGACATGGAGCATTGTGATGAGCAGGGCATAGAGCATTGTGATGACAGGTGTCATGGAGCATTATTATGACAAGGGCCATAGTGCATTCTGACATAAGATATCACTTATGAAGGGAATGTAAACATGGCTACATATGAACTGAATTAGGAAAGAGAACAGTGTCTCAGATATAGAAAACACACTTATGCTTGCTTAAGGGGAAAGGAGAGGTGGGGAGACACACAAAACCAGAGTTTGATATTAGCACAGGTAACATTCCATAATCCAAATACAGAAGAGACAAGCCCTACTCCTTCCTCAGTGAACGGGACTCAACACCCTAATTCCCGGCAGAGAAATATATCTGACTAGTAAGAATCTTAAAACCTATGTATTGATATGTCTCCGTAAAGGAACCAAGTGTGCCTAGCACGACATAAACACGGCAGTGAGAAGCAGCTCAAACCCACTATAAAAATGAATTTCAAAACAAAACAAAAAACAGTTTAATTCTTACACAATACCTTCAGGGCTTCTGATGAAACTTGGAATGACCCTGTCTACAACGACAGCTGGATGTGGCATAAGGCTGGTCACTTGGGACTGAGACGATTGGTGAGATTGGGTGAGAAAAGGCAGACCCTCTAAAGCAATAATTCCTGCCCATCATTCCATGGTTCCCAACTCTCCAGGTAGATGGGAATATCACTACAGTTATAACATGTATGGGAAACCTAGAGAATGGACACCCTCTGATGGAGAAAGGTTTCTAAAACTCTACTAATTTTTTTTCTCTCCTTGCGCTCCAACTTGACATTCCAACTGCTTTAATATCAATCTCCCAACTTGGAGAGTCAACCCCTATAACCTGTTTCGCACAGTTGGCACATTGTTCAGAGGATATAAGGGAAAAGGGAGAACCAATGAGAGAGTAGCTGTAGGCATTTGGACAGCCACATGTCACTCTTATTTCCCGTCACGAAGAAGAATTAACCAAACTCTCAGCCACCCACCGGGAACCAGTATAGGTCCTGCACCAAAATTTTGGACTTGCGGTCAGTTCACAAAAAACGAGTTGAAAAATGGAGCTCAGGGGCACAGCAATTCACAAACTGACAGAATAATAAAGGAAAACTATCGTCTAAAAATCTGTTGAGGGAAGGCAACGAGGCGGACTTGAAAGCGAGGCAGAATAGCAGGAAACAGATTTCAAGAGGTACGTTGGAATCGCCTTTAAAGCACAGGAAGAGGGGCACAACTTCGACAATGATGCACTTGGCCAAAAAGGGTGTATGCGTTTTCTCCTGAATATATTCAGGAGAAAACGCATACGCCCTTTTCGGCCAAGCAAGCAAGCGGGCAATGCAAATCTGCACTACAAAGAAGTATCACTTCCCACCGGTCAAAAGGGACATCCACAAAATATGTAAAAACCAGAAAGGCAAGAGAGGCCCTGGAGAACAGGGAGCCTTGTTATGCTGATGGGCGGGATGTAAATTGCCAACTGCCTCCCTGGAGGAGTGTATTGTGTTCCCTAAAACAAGTAAAGAACAGAGCTACAGAGCCAAGGGCACTTCCAGTCTAGGGAATCAACCTTGGGAAAACTGAAAAACAATAATACAGAGCCACCCCAAAATTTAGGGCGGCACTGCCTACAAGAACTTCAACTTGGGTACACCTTAAATATCCCAGGAAATATAAAAATGGTTCAAAAATTTGTGGTACATACGTACGATGGAATATCCCTCAGCCATGAAATCAATGTCATAAGACCAGTAGCAGCAAAATGAGTGGATTCAGGTACGATGATTCTAAGTGAACAAAGTCACTCAGAAACAGAAACTTATCATAAGATATCACTTATGATGATCATGTCAACATGGCTACACCTGAACTTAGATAGGAAAGAGAACAGAGTCTCACATTTAGAAAACACTCTTATTCCTTCTTAAGGGGGAATGAGAGGTGGGGTGATGCATAAAACCAGAGTTTGATATAAGCACAGGTACTGTTCCAAAAACCAACTATGGAATACAGAAGACATACACCTTCCTCAGTGAAAGGGATTCAAAACCCCATATTTCCCGCAGAGGAATATATGTGACTAGTAAGAATCTTAAAACCTATGTATTGATATGACTCCATAAGGGAATCAAGTGTTTCTAGACTGGCATAAACATGGCAGCGAGAATCAGCCTAAACTCACTATAAAAAGGAATTTAAAAAACAAAACAAAAAAAACATGGAAATTCTTTACAATTCCTTCAGTCTCTGATGAACCCAGGAATGACCCTAACTACAATGACAGCTGGATATGGCATAAGGCTGGACACTTGGGAATGAGAGAATTGGTGACATTGGGTGAGCAAATGCAGACCCTTTAAAGCAATAACGCATGGCACCCATTCCATGGGTCCCAACTCTCCAGGTTGAAGGGAATATTACTAGAGCTATAACATGTAAAGGAAACCTAGAGAATGGACACAGTGTGAATACGAAAGGTTTCTAAAACTCAACTAATAGTCCCTCTCCTGGTGCTCACGTTTGACTTTCAAACTGCTTTACTATCAATCTCCCAAAGTAGAGTGACAGCACATTTAACCTCCTGGTTCGCACACGTTGCCAATTGGGCAGAGGATGAAAGGGAAGAGGGAGAACCAATGAGAGAGTAGCTGTTTGGCATTTGGACGGGCACATGTCACTCTAATTTCCTGGCAGGAAGAAGAATTAAACAAAGTCTCAGCCACCCACTGGGAACCAGTATAGGTACTGAACCAAAATATTGGTCTTGCGTTCATCTCACAAAAAACGAGTTGAAAAATGGAGCTCAGGAGCACAGCAATTCACAAACTGGCACAGTAATAAAGGACAACTATCATCCAAAAATCTGTTGACGGAAGGCATTGAGGCAGCTTGAAAGCGAGGCAGATTAGCAGGAAAGAGATTTCAAGAGGTATGTTGGAATCGCCTTTAAAGCACAGGAAGAGGGGCACAACTTCGACAATGATGCACTTGGCCAAATAGGGAATATGCGTTTTCTCCTGATTATATTTAGGAGATAACGCATATGCCCTTTTTGGCCAAGCAAGCAAGTGGACAATGCAAATCTGCACTACAAAGAAGTATCACTTCCCACCGGTCAAAAGGGACATCCACAAAATGTGTAAACACCAGAAAGGCAAGACAGGCCCTGGAGAACAGGGAGCCTTGTTATGCTGATTGGCGGTATGTAAATTGCCAACTCCCTCTCTGGAGGAGTGCATTGTGTTCCCTAAAACAAGTAAACAACAGAGCTACAGAGCCAAGGGCACTTCCAGTCTAGGGAATATACCTTGAGAAAACTGAAAATCAATAAGACAGAGCCACACCAAAATTTAGGGATGCACTGCTTACAAGAACCTCAACTTGGGTACACCTTAAATATCCCAGGAAATATAAAATTGGTTCAAAATATTGTGGTACTTACGTACGATGGAATATCCCTCAGCCATTAAATAAATGTCATAAGACCAGTAGCAGCAAAATGAGTGGATTCCGGTTCGATGATTCTAAGTGAAATAAGTCACACAGAAAAAGCAACTTATCATAAGATATCACTTATGAAGATCCTGTAAACATGGCTACACTTGAACTTAGCTAGGAAAGAGAACAGAGTCTCACATTTGGAAAACACTCTTATGCCTGCTTAAGGGGGAAGGAGAGGTGGGTGATGCATAAAACCAGAGTTTGATATAAGCACAGGTACCGTTCCAAAAACCAACTATGGAATAGACAAGACCTACACCTTCCTCAGTGAAAGGGACTCAAAACCCCATATTTCCCGCAGAAGAATGTATCTGACTAGTAAGAATCTTAAAACCTATGTATTGATATGTCTCTGTAAGGGAATCAAGTGTGTCTAGACTGGCATAAACATGGCAGCGTGAATCAGCTGAAATCCACTATCAAAAGGAATTTCACAAACAAAACAAAAAAACAGGGAAATTCTTTACAATTCCTTCAGGGTCTCTGATGAAACCTGGAATAACCCTATCTACAAGGACAGCTGGATGTGGCATAAGGCTGGACCCTTGGGACTGAGAGGATTGGTGAGATTGGGTGAGCAAATGCAGACCCTTTAAAGCAATAATGCATGGCACCCACTCCTTGGGTCCCAACTCTCCAGGTTGAAGGGAATATTACTACAGCTATAACATGTACGGGAAACCTAGAGAATGGACACACTGTGAATACGAACGGTTTCTAAAACTCAAATAATAGTCCCTCTCCTGGTGCTCAGGTGTGACTTTCCAACTGATTTACTATCAATCTCCCAACTTGGAGAGACAGCCCCTTTAACCTCCTGGTTCGCACACATTGCCAATTTGGCAGAGGATGAAAGGGAAGCGGGAGAACCAATGAGAGAGTAGCTGTTAGGCATTTGGACGGGCACATGTCACTCTAATTTCACGGGAGGAAGAAGAATTAACCAAAGTCTCAGCCACCCACGGGGAACAAGTAGAGATCCTGAACCAAAATTTTGCATTTGCGGTCAGCTCACAAAAAATGAGTTGAAAAATGGGGCTCAGGGCACAGCAATTCACAAACTGGAAGAGTAATAAAGGACAACTATCATCCAAAAATCTGTTGAGGGAAGGCTATGAGGTGGACTTGAAATCGAGGCAGAATAGCAGGAAACAGATTTCAAGAGGTATGTTGGAATCGCCTTTAAAGCACCAGAAGTGGGGCACAACTTCGACAATGATGCACTTGGCCAAAAAGGGTGTTTGCATTTTCTCCTGAATATATTCAGGAGAAAACGCATACGCCCTTTTTGGCCTAGCAAGCAAGCAGGCAATGCAAATCTGCACTACAAAGAATATCACTTCCCACCGGTCAAAAGGGACATCCGCAAAATGTGTAAAAACCAGAAAGGCAAGACAGGCCCTGGAGAACAGGGAGCATTGTTATGCTGATGGGCAGGATGTAAATTGCCAACTGCCTCTCTGGTGGAGTGAACTGTGTTCCCTAAAACAAGTAAACAACAGAGCTACAGAGCCAAGGGCACTTGCAGTCTAGGGAATATACCTTGGGAAAACTGAAAATCAATAAGCCAGAGCCACCCCAACGTTTAGGGCTGCACTGCTTACAAGAACCTCAACTTGGGTACACCTTAAATATCCCAGGAAATATAAAAATGGTTCAAAAAATTGTGGTACTTACGTACGATGGAATATCCCTCAGCCATGAAATCAATGTCATAAGACCAGTAGCAGCAAAATGAGTGGAATGAGGTTCGATGATTCTAAGTGAAATAAGTCACACAGAAAAAGCAAGTTATCATAAGATATCACTTATGAAGATCCTGTAAACATGGCTACACTTGAACTGAGCTAGGAAAGAGAACATAGTCTCACATTTAGAAAACACTCTTATGCCTGCTTAAGGGGGAAGGAGAGGTGGGGTGATGCATAAAACCAGAGTTTGATATAAGCACAGGTACCGTTCCAAAAACCAACTATGGAATAGACAAGACCTACACCTTCCTCAGTGAAAGGGACTCAAAACCCCATATTTCCCACAGAAGAATATATCTGACAAGTAAGAATCTTAAAACCTATGTATCGATATGTCTCTGTAAGGGAATCAAGAGTGTCTAGACTGGCATAAGCATGGCAGCGAGAATCAGCTCAAACCCACTATAAAAAGGAATTTCAAAAACAAAACAAAGAAACAGGCAAATTCTTTCCAATTCCTTCAGGGTCTCTGATGAAACCTGGAATGACCCTATCTACAATGACAGCTGGATGTTACATAAGGCTGGACACGTGGCACTGAGAGGATTTGTGAGATTGGGTGAGCAAATGCAGACCCTTCAAAGCAATAATGCATGGCACACATTACATGCGTCCCAACTCTCCAAGTTGAAGGGGATATTACTACAACTATAACATGTACGGGAAACCTAGAGAATGGACACACTGTGAACAAGAAACGTTTCTAAAACTCAACTAATACTCCGTCTCCTGGTGCTCATGTTTGACACTGCAACTGCTTTACTATCAATCTCCCAACTTAGAGACAGCACATTTAACCCCCTTGTTGGCACACGTTGCCAATTTGGCACAGGATGAAAGGGAAGAGGGAGAACCAATGAGAGAGTAGCTGTTTGGCATTTGGACGGGCACATGTCACTCTAATTTCCCGGCAGGAAGAAGAATTAACCAAAGTCTCAGCCACCCACCGGGAACCCATATACGTCCTGAACCAAAATATTGGTCTTGCGTTCAGCTCACAAAAAACGAGTTGCAAAATGGGGCTCAGGGGCACAACAATTCACAAACTGGCAGAGTAATAAAGGACAACTATCATCCAAAAATCTGTTGAGGGAAGGCAGCGAGGTAGACTTGAAAGCTAGGCAGAATAGCAGGAAACAGATTTCAAGAGGTACGTTGGAATCGCCTTTAAAGCACAGGAAAAGGGGCACAACTTCGACAATGATGCACTTGGCCAAAAAGGGCGTATGCATTTTCTCCTGAATATATTTAGGAGAGAACTCATATGCCCGTTTTGGCCAAGCAAGCAAGCGGACAATGCAAATCTGCAATACAAAGAAGTATCTCTTCCCACCGGTACAAAAGGGACATCCACAAAATGTGTAAAAACCAGAAAGGCAAGACAGGCCCTGGAGAACAGGGAGCCTTGTTATGCTGATGGGCGGGATGTAAATTTCCAACTGCCTCTCTGGACGAGTGCATTGGGTTCCCTAAAACAAGTAAACAACAGAGCTACAGAGCCAAGGGCACTTCCAGTCTAGGGAATATACCTTGGGAAAACTGAAAATCAATAAGACACAGCCACCTCAAAATTTAGGGCTGCACTGCTTACAAGAACCTCAACTTGGGTACACCTTAAATATCCCAGGAAATATTAAAATGGCTCAAAAAATTGTGGTACTTATGTACGATGGAATATCCGTCAGGCATGAAATCAATGTCATAAGACCAGTAGAAACAAAATGAGTGGATTCTGTTATGATGATTCTAAGTGAAATAAGACACACAGAAAAAGAAACTTATCATAAGATATCACTTATGAAGATCCTGTAACATGGCTACACTTGAACTGAGTTAGGAAAGAGAACAGAGTCTCACATTTAGAAAACACACTTATGCCTGCTAGAGTTGGAAGGAGAGGTGGGGTGATGCATAAAACCAGAGTTTGATATAAGCACAGGTACTGTTCCAAAAACCAACTATGGAATACAGAAGACCTACAAGTTCCTCACTGAAACGGACTCAAAACCCCATATTTCCGGCAGAGGAATATATCTGACTAGTAAGAATCTTAAAACCTATGTATTGATATATCTCCGTAAGGGAATCAAGTGTTTCTAGATTGGCATAAACATGGCAGCGAGAATCAGCTCAAACCAACTATCAAAAGGAATTTCAAAAACAAAACAAAGAAAACAGGGAAATTCTTTACAATTCCTTCAGGGTCTCTGATGAAACCTGGAATGACCCTATCTACAACGACCGCTGGATGTGGCATAAGGCTGGACACTTGGGACTGAGAGGATTGGTGAGATGGGGTGAGCAAATGCACACCTTGTAAACCAATAATGCATGGCACCCATTCCATGGGTCCCAACTCTGCGGGTTGAAGGGAATATTAATACAGCTATAACATATACAGGAAACCTAGAGAATGGACACACTGTGAATACAAAAGGTTTCTAAAACTCAACGAATAGTCCCTCTCCTGGTGTTCCGGTTTGACTTTCCAACTGCTTTACTAACAATCTCCCAACTTGGAGAGACACCCCTTTTAACCTCCTGGTACACACACGTTGCCAATTTGGCAGAGGATGAAAGGAAAGGGGGAGAACCAATGACAGAGTAGCTGTTAGGCATTTAGACGGGCACATGTCACTCTAATTTCACGGGAGGAAGAAGAATTAACCAAAGTCTCAGCCACCCACGGGGAACAAGTAGAGGTCCTGAACCAAAATTTTGGACTTGTGGTCAGCTCACAAAAAATGAGTTGAAAAATGGGGCTCAGGGCACAGCAATTCACAAACTGGAAGAGTAATAAAGGACAACTATCATCCAAAAATCTGTTGAGGGAAGGGAACGAGGCGGAGTTGAAATCGAGGCAGAATAGCAGGAAACAGATTTCAAGAGGTATGTTGGAATCGCCTTTAAAGCACCAGAAGTGGGGCACAACTTCGACAATGATGCACTTGGCCAAAAAGGGCGTTTGCATTTTCTCCTGAATATATTCAGGAGAAAACGCATACGCCCATTTTGGCCTAGCAAGCAAGCAGGCAATGCAAATCTGCACTACAAGAAGTATCACTTCCCACCGGTCAAAAGGGACCTCCGCAAAATGTGTAAAAACCAGAAAGGCAAGACAGGCCCTGGAGAACAGGGAGCATTGTTATGCTGATGGACAGAATGTAAATTGCCAACTGCCTCTCTGGTGGAGTGAACTGTGTTCCCTAAAACAAGTAAACAACAGAGCTACAGAGCCAAGGGCACTTCAAGTCTAGGGAATATACCTTGGGAAAACTGAAAATCAATAAGCCAGAGCCACCCCAACGTTTAGGGCTGCACTGCTTACAAGAACCTCAACTTGGGTACACCTTAAATATCCCAGGAAATATAAAAATGGTTCAAAAAACTGTGGTACTTACGTACGATGGAATATCCCTCAGCCATGAAATCAATGTCATAAGACCAGTAGCAGCAAAATGAGTGGATTCAGGTTCGATGATTCTAAGTGAAATAAGTCACACAGAAAAAGCAACTTATCATAAGATATCACTTATGAAGATCCTGTAAACATGGCTACACTTGAACTGAGCTAGGAAAGAGAACATAGTCTCACATTTAGAAAACACTCTTATGCCTGCTTAAGGGGAAGGAGAGGTGGGGTGATGCATAAAACCAGAGTTTGATATAAGCACAGGTACCGTTCCAAAAACCAACTATGGAATAGACAAGACCTACACCTTCCTCAGTAAAAGGGACTCAAAATCCCATATTTCCCGCAGAAGAATATATCTGACAAGTAAGAATCTTAAAACCTATGTATTGATATGTCTCTGTAAGGGAATCAAGAGTGTCTAGACTGGCATAAACATGGCAGCGAGAATCAGCTCAAACCCACTATAAAAAGGAATTTCAAAAACAAAACAAAAAAACAGGCAAATTCTTTCCAATTCCTTCAGGGTCTCTGATGAAACCTGGAATGACCCTATCTACAATGACAGCTGGATGTTACATAAGGCTGGACACGTGGCACTGAGAGGATTGGTGAGATTGGGTGAGCAAATGCAGACCCTTCAAAGCAATAATGCATGGCACACATTACATGCGTCCCAACTCTCCAAGTTGAAGGGGATATTACTACAACTATAACATGTACCGGAAACCTAGAGAATGGACACACTGTGAACAAGAAACGTTTCTAAAACTCAACTAATACTCCGTCTCCTGGTGCTCATGTTTGACACTGCAACTGCTTTACTATCAATCTCCCAACTTAGAGACAGCACATTTAACCCCCTTGTTGGCACACGTTGCCAATTTGGCACAGGATGAAAGGGAAGAGGGAGAACCAATGAGAGAGTAGCTGTTTGGCATTTGGACGGGCACATGTCACTCTAATTTCCCGGCAGGAAGAAGAATTTACCAAAGTCTCAGCCACCCACCGGGAACCCATATATGTCCTGAACCAAAATATTGGTCTTGCGTTCAGCTCACAAAAAACGAGTTGCAAAATGGGGCTCAGGGGCACAACAATTCACAAACTGGCAGAGTAATAAAGGACAACTATCATCCAAAAATCTGTTGAGGGAAGGCAGCGAGGCAGACTTGAAAGCTAGGCAGAATAGCAGGAAACAGATTTCAAGAGGTACGTTGGAATCGCCTTTAAAGCACAGGAAAAGGGGCACAACTTCGACAATGATGCACTTGGCCAAAAAGGGCGTATGCATTTTCTCCTGAATATATTTAGGAGAGAACTCATATGCCCGTTTTGGCCAAGCAAGCAAGCGGACAATGCAAATCTGCAATACAAAGAAGTATCTCTTCCCACCGGTACAAAAGGGACATCCACAAAATGTGTAAAAACCAGAAAGGCAAGACAGGCCCTGGAGAACAGGGAGCCTTGTTATGCTGATGGGCGGGATGTAAATTGCCAACTGCCTCTCTGGAAGAGTGCATTGGGTTCCCTAAAACAAGTAAACAACAGATCTACAGAGCCAAGGGCACATCCAGTCTAGGGAATATACCTTGGGAAAACTGAAAATCAATAAGACACAGCCACCTCAAAATTTAGGGCTGCACTGCTTACAAGAACCTCAACTTGGGTACACCTTAAGTATCCCAGGAAATATAAAAATGGCTCAAAAAATTGTGGTACTTATGTATGATGGAATATCCGTCAGGCATGAAATCAATGTCATAAGACCAGTAGAAACAAAATGAGTGGATTCTGTTATGATGATTCTAAGTGAAATAAGACACACAGAAAAAGAAATTTATCATAAGATATCACTTATGAAAATCCTGTAACATGGCTACACTTGAACTGAGTTAGGAAAGAGAACAGAGTATCACATTTAGAAAACACACTTATGCCTGCTAGAGTTGGAAGGAGAGGTAGGGTGATGCATAAAACCAGAGTTTGATATAAGCACAGGTACTGTTCCAAAAACCAACTATGGAATACAGAAGACCTACAAGTTCCTCACTGAAACGGACTCAAAACCCCATATTTCCGGCAGAGGAATATATCTGACTAGTAAGAATCTTAAAACCTATGTATTGATATGTCTCCGTAAGGGAATCAAGTGTTTCTAGACTGGCATAAACATGGCAGCGAGAATCAGCTCAAACCCACTATCAAAAGGAATTTCAAAAACAAAACAAAGAAAACAGGGAAATTCTTTACAATTCCTTCAGGGTCTCTGATGAAACCTGGAATGACCCTATCTACAAAGACCGCTGGATGTGGCATAAGGCTGGACACTTGGGACTGAGAGGATTGGTGAGATGGGGTGAGCAAATGCAGACCTTGTAAAGCAATAATGCATGGCACCGATTCCATGGGTCCCAACTCTGCGGGTTGAAGGGAATATTAATACAGCTATAACATATACAGGAAACCTAGAGAATGGACACACTGTGAATACAAAAGGTTTCTAAAACTCAACGAATAGTCCCTCTCCTGGTGTTCCGGTTTGACTTTCCCACTGCTTTACTATCAATCTCCCAAATTGGAGAGACACCCCTTTTAACCTCCTGGTACACACACGTTGCCAATTTGGCAGAGGATGAAAGGAAAGGGGGAGAACCAATGACAGAGTAGCTGTTAGGCATTTAGACGGGCACATGTCACTCTAATTTCACGGGAGGAAGAAGAATTAAAAAAAGTCTCAGCCACCCACGGGGAACAAGTAGAGGTCCTGAACCAAAATTTTGGACTTGCGGTCAGCTCACAAAAAATGAGTTGAAAAATGGGGCTCAGGGCACAGCAATTCACAAACTGGAAGAGTAATAAAGGACAACTATCATCCAAAAATCTGTTGAGGGAAGGCATCGAGGCGGAGTTGAAATCGAGGCAGAATAGCAGGAAACAGATTTCAAGAGGTATGTTGGAATCGCCTTTAAAGCACAAGAAGTGGGGCACAACTTCGACAATGATGCACTTGGCGAAAAAGGGCGTTTGCATTTTCTGCTGAATATTTTCAGGAGAAAATGCATACGACCTTTTTGGCCAAGCAAGCAAGCAGGCAATGCAAATCTGCACTACAAAGAAGTATCACTTCCCACCGGTCAAAAGGGACATCCGCAAAATGTGTAAAAACCAGAAAGGCAAGACAGGCCCTGGAGAACAGGGAGCCTTGTTATGCTGATGGGCAGGATGTAAATTGCCAACTGCCTCTCTGGTGGAGTGAATTGTGTTCCCTAAAACAAGGAAACAACAGAGCTACAGAGCCAAGGGCACTTCCAGTCTAGGGAATATACCTTGGGAAAACTGAAAATCAATAAGACAGAGCCACCCCAACGTTTAGGGCTGCACTGCTTACAAGAACCTCAACATGGGTACACCTTAAATATCCCAGGAAATATAAAAATGGTTCAAAAAATTGTGGTACTTACGTACGATGGAATATCCCTCAGCCATGAAATCAATGTCATAAGACCAGTAGCAGCAAAATGAGTGGAATGAGGTTCGATGATTCTAAGTGAAATAAGTCACACAGAAAAAGCAAGTTATCATAAGATATCACTTACGAAGATCCTTTAAACATGGCTACACTTGAACTGAGCTAGGAAAGAGAACAGAGTCTCACATTTCGAAAACACTCTTATGCCTGCTTAAGGGGGAAGGAGAGGTGGGGTGATGCATAAAACCAGAGTTTGATATAAGCACAGGTACCGTTCCAAAAACCAACTATGGAATAGACAAGACCTACACCTTCCACAGTGAAAGGGACTCAAAACCCCATATTTCCCGCAGAAGAATATATCTGACTAGTAAGAATCTTAAAACCTATGTATTGATATGTCTCTGTAAGGGAATCAAGTGTCTAGACTGGCATAAACATGGCAGCGAGAATCAACTGAAATCCACTATCAAAAGGAATTTCACAAACAAAACAAAAAAACAGGGAAATTCTTTACAATTCCTTCAGGGTCTCTGATGAAATCTGGAATGACCCTATCTACAACGACCGCTGGATGTGGCATAAGGCTGGACACTTGGGACTTAGAGGATTGGTGAGATTGGGTGAGCAAATGCAGACCTTGTAAACCAATAATGCATGGCACCCATTCCATGGGTCCCAACTCTGCGGGTTGAAGGGAATATTAATACAGCTATAACATGTACAGGAAACCTAGAGAATGGACACACTGTGAATACAAAAGGTTTCTAAAACTCAACGAATAGTCCCTCTCCTGGTGTTCCGGTTTGACTTTCCCACTGCTTTACTATCAATCTCCCAAATTGGAGAGACACCCCTTTTAACCTCCTGGTACACACACGTTGCCAATTTGGCAGAGGATGAAAGGAAAGGGGGAGAACCAATGACAGAGTAGCCGTTAGGCATTTAGACGGGCATATGTCACTCTAATTTCACGGTAGGAAGAAGAATTAACCAAAGTCTCAGCCTCCCACGGGGAACAAGTAGAGGTCCTGAACCAAAATTTTGGACGTGCGGTCAGCTCACAAAAAATAAGTTGAAAAATGGGGCTCAGGGCACAGCAATTCACAAACTGGAAGAGTAATAAAGGACAACTATCATCCAAAAATCTGTTGAGGGAAGGGAACGAGGCGGAGTTGAAATCGAGGCAGAATAGCAGGAAACAGATTTCAAGAGGTACGTTGGAATCGCCTTTAAAGCACAGGAAGAGTGGAACAACTTCGACAATGATGCACTTGGCCAAAAAGGGCGTATGCGTTTTCTCTTGAATATATTAAGGAGAAAACGCATACGCCCTTTTTGGCCAAGCAAGCAAGCGGGCAATGCAAATCTGCACTACAAAGAAGTATCACTTCCCACCGGTCAAAAGGGACATCCGCAAAATGTGTAAAAACCAGAAAGGCAAGACAGGCCCTGGAGAACAGGGAGCCTTTTTATGCTGATGGGCGGGATGTAAATTGCCAACTGCCTCTATGGAGGGGTGCACTGTGTTCCCTAAAACAAGTAAACAACAGAGCTACAGAGCCAAGGGCACTACCAGTCTAGGGAATATACCTTGGGAAAACTGAAAATCAATAAGACAGAGCCACCCCAAAATTTACGGCTGCACTGCTCACAATAACCTCAACTTCGGTACACCTTAAATATCCCAGGAAATATAAAAATGGTTCAAAAAATTGTGGTACTTACGTACGATGGAATATCCCTCAGCCATGAAATCAATGTCATAAGACCAGTAGCAACAAAATGAGTGGATTCTGTTATGATGATTCTAAGTGAAATAAGACACACAGAAAAAGAAATTTATCATAAGATATCACTTATGAAGAACCTGTAAACATGGCTACACTTGAACTTAGCTAGGAAAGAGAACAGAGTCTCACATTTGGAAAACACTCTTATGCCTGCTTAAGGGGGAAGGAGAGGTGGGGTGATGCATAAAACCAGAGTTTCATATAAGCACACCTACCGTTCCGAAAACCAACTATGGAATAGACAAGACCTACACATTCCTCAGTGAAAGGGACTGAAAAGCCCATATTTCCCGCAGAAGAATATATCTGACTAGTAAGAATCTTAAAACCTATGTATTGATATGTCTCTGTAAGGGAATCAAGTGTGTCTAGACTGGCATAAACTTGGCAGCGAGAATCAGCTGAAACCCACTATCAAAAGGAATTTCACAAACAAAACAAAAAAACAGGGAAATTCTTTACAATTCCTTCAGGGTCTCTGATGAAACCTGGAATGACCCTATCTACAACGACAGCTGGATGTGGCATAAGGCTGGACACTTGGGACTGAGAGGATTGGTGAGATTGGGTGAGCAAATGCAGACCTTGTAAATCAATAATGCATGGCACCCATTCCATGGGTCCCAACTCTGCGGGTTGAAGGGAATATTAATACAGCTATAACATGTACAGGAAACCTAGAGAATGGACACACTGTGAATACAAAAGGTTTCTAAAACTCAACGAATAGTCCCTCTCCTGGTGTTCCGGTTTGATTTTCCAACTGCTTTACTATCAATCTCCCAACTTGGAGAGACACCACTTTTAACCTCCTGGTACACACACGTTGCCAATTTGGCAGAGGATGAAAGGAAAGGGGGAGAACCAATGAGAGAGTAGCTGTTTGGCATTTGGACGGGCACATGTCACTCTAATTTCCCGGCAGGAAGAAGAATTAACCAAAGTCTCAGCCACCCACCGGGAACCCATATACGTCCTGAACCAAAATATTGGTCTTGCGTTCAGCTCACAAAAAACGAGTTGCAAAATGGGGCTCAGGGGCACAACAATTCACAAACTGGCAGAGTAATAAAGGACAACTATCATCCAAAAATCTGTTGAGGGAAGGCAGCGAGGCAGACTTGAAAGCTAGGCAGAATAGCAGGAAACAGATTTCAAGAGGTACGTTGGAATCGCCTTTAAAGCACAGGAAAAGGGGCACAACTTCGACAATGATGCACTTGGCCAAAAAGGGCGTATGCATTTTCTCCTGAATATATTTAGGAGAGAACTCATATGCCCGTTTTGGCCAAGCAAGCAAGCGGACAATGCAAATCTGCAATACAAAGAAGTATCTCTTCCCACCGGTACAAAAGGGACATCCACAAAATGTGTAAAAACCAGAAAGGCAAGACAGGCCCTGGAGAACAGGGAGCCTTGTTATGCTGATGGGCGGGATGTAAATTGCCAACTGCCTCTCTGGAGGAGTGCATTGGGTTCCCTAAAACAAGTAAACAACAGATCTACAGAGCCAAGGGCACTTCCAGTCTAGGGAATATACCTTGGGAAAACTGAAAATCAATAAGACACAGCCACCTCAAAATTTAGGGCTGCACTGCTTACAAGAACCTCAACTTGGGTACACCTTAAATATCCCAGGAAATATTAAAATGGCTCAAAAAATTGTGGTACTTATGTACGATGGAATATCCGTCAGGCATGAAATCAATGTCATAAGACCAGTAGAAACAAAATGAGTGGATTCTGTTATGATGATTCTAAGTGAAATAAGACACACAGAAAAAGAAACTTATCATAAGATATCACTTATGAAGATCCTGTAACATGGCTACACTTGAACTGAGTTAGGAAAGAGAACAGAGTCTCACATTTAGAAAACACACTTATGCCTGCTAGAGTTGGAAGGAGAGGTGGGGTGATGCATAAAACCAGAGTTTGATATAAGCACAGGTACTGTTCCAAAAACCAACTATGGAATACAGAAGACCTACAAGTTCCTCACTGAAACGGACTCAAAACCCCATATTTCCGGCAGAGGAATATATCTGACTAGTAAGAATCTTAAAACCTATGTATTGATATGTCTCCGTAAGGGAATCAAGTGTTTCTAGACTGGCATAAACATGGCAGCGAGAATCAGCTCAAACCAACTATCAAAAGGAATTTCAAAAACAAAACAAAGAAAACAGGGAAATTCTTTACAATTCCTTCAGGGTCTCTGATGAAACCTGGAATGACCCTATCTACAACGACCGCTGGATGTGGCATAAGGCTGGACACTTGGGACTGAGAGGATTGGTGAGATGGGGTGAGCAAATGCACACCTTGTAAACCAATAATGCATGGCACCCATTCCATGGGTCCCAACTCTGCGGGTTGAAGGGAATATTAATACAGCTATAACATATACAGGAAACCTAGAGAATGGACACACTGTGAATACAAAAGGTTTCTAAAACTCAACGAATAGTCCCTCTCCTGGTGTTCCGGTTTGACTTTCCAACTGCTTTACTAACAATCTCCCAACTTGGAGAGACACCACTTTTAACCTCCTGGTACACACACGTTGCCAATTTGGCAGAGGATGAAAGGAAAGGGGGAGAACCAATGACAGAGTAGCTGTTAGGCATTTAGACGGGCACATGTCACTCTAATTTCACGGGAGGAAGAAGAATTAACCAAAGTCTCAGCCACCCACGGGGAACAAGTAGAGGTCCTGAACCAAAATTTTGGACTTGTGGTCAGCTCACAAAAAATGAGTTGAAAAATGGGGCTCAGGGCACAGCAATTCACAAACTGGAAGAGTAATAAAGGACAACTATCATCCAAAAATCTGTTGAGGGAAGGGAACGAGGCGGAGTTGAAATCGAGGCAGAATAGCAGGAAACAGATTTCAAGAGGTATGTTGGAATCACCTTTAAAGCACAAGAAGTGGGGCACAACTTCGACAATGATGCACTTGGCGAAAAAGGGCGTTTGCATTTTCTGCTGAATATTTTCAGGAGAAAATGCATACGACCTTTTGGGCCAAGCAAGCAAGCAGGCAATGCAAATCTGCACTACAAAGAAGTATCACTTCCCACCGGTCAAAAGGGACATCCGCAAAATGTGTAAAAACCAGAAAGGCAAGACAGGCCCTGGAGAACAGGGAGCATTGTTATGCTGATGGGCAGGATGTAAATTGCCAACTGCCTCTCTGGTGGAGTGAATTGTGTTCCCTAAAACAAGGAAACAACAGAGCTACAGAGCCAAGGGCACTTCCAGTCTAGGGAATATACCTTGGGAAAACTGAAAATCAATAAGCCAGAGCCACCCCAACGTTTAGGGCTGCACTGCTTACAAGAACCTCAACATGGGTACACCTTAAATATCCCAGGAAATATAAAAATGGTTCAAAAAATTGTGGTACTTACGTACGATGGAATATCCCTCAGCCATGAAATCAATGTCATAAGACCAGTAGCAGCAAAATGAGTGGAATGAGGTTCGATGATTCTAAGTGAAATAAGTCACACAGAAAAAGCAAGTTATCATAAGATATCACTTACGAAGATCCTGTAAACATGGCTACACTTGAACTGAGCTAGGAAAGAGAACAGAGTCTCACATTTGGAAAACACACTTATGCCTGCTTAAGGGGGAAGGAGAGGTGGGGTGATGCATAAAACCAGAGTTTGATATAAGCACAGGTACCGTTCCAAAAACCAACTATGGAATAGACAAGACCTACACCTTCCACAGTGAAAGGGACTCAAAACCCCATATTTCCCGCAGAAGAATATATCTGACTAGTAAGAATCTTAAAACCTATGTATTGATATGTCTCTGTAAGGGAATCAAGTGTCTAGACTGGCATAAACATGGCAGCGAGAATCAGCTGAAATCCACTATCAAAAGGAATTTCACAAACAAAACAAAAAAACAGGGAAATTCTTTACAATTCCTTCAGGGTCTCTGATGAAATCTGGAATGACCCTATCTACAACGACCGCTGGATGTGGCATAAGGCTGGACACTTGGGACTTAGAGGATTGGTGAGATTGGGTGAGCAAATGCAGACCTTGTAAACCAATAATGCATGGCACCCATTCCATGGGTCCCAACTCTGCGGGTTGAAGGGAATATTAATACAGCTATAACATGTACAGGAAACCTAGAGAATGGACACACTGTGAATACAAAAGGTTTCTAAAACTCAACGAATAGTCCCTCTCCTGGTGTTCCGGTTTGACTTTCCCACTGCTTTACTATCAATCTCCCAAATTGGAGAGACACCCCTTTTAGCCTCCTGGTACACACACGTTGCCAATTTGGCAGAGGATGAAAGGAAAGGGGGAGAACCAATGACAGAGTAGCTGTTAGGCATTTAGACGGGCACATGTCACTCTAATTTCATGGGAGGAAGAAGAACTAACCAAAGTCTCAGCCTCCCACGGGTAAAAAGTAGAGGTCCTGAACCAAAATTTTGGACTTGCGGTCAGCTCACAAAAAATGAATTGAAAAATGGGGCTCAGGGCACAGCAATTCACAAACTGGAAGAGTAATAAAGGACAACTATCATCCAAAAATCTGTTGAGGGAAGGCAACGAGGCGGACTTGAAATCGAGGCAGAATAGCAGGAAACAGATTTCAAGAGGTATGTTGGAATCGCCTTTAAAGCACCAGAAGTGGGGCACAACTTCGACAATGATGCACTTGGCCAAAAAGGGCGTTTGCATTTTCTCCTGAATATATTCAGGAGAAAACGCATACGCCCATTTTGGCCTAGCAAGCAAGCAGGCAATGCAAATCTGCACTACAAAGAAGTATCACTTCCCACCGGTCAAAAGGGACCTCCGCAAAATGTGTAAAAACCAGAAAGGCAAGACAGGCCCTGGAGAACAGGGAGCATTGTTATGCTGATGGGCAGAATGTAAATTGCCAACTGCCTCTCTGGTGGAGTGAACTGTGTTCCCTAAAACAAGTAAACAACAGAGCTACAGAGCCAAGGGCACTTCAAGTCTAGGGAATATACCTTGGGAAAACTGAAAATCAATAAGCCAGAGCCACCCCAACGTTTAGGGCTGCACTGCTTACAAGAACCTCAACTTGGGTACACCTTAAATATCCCAGGAAATATAAAAATGGTTCAAAAAACTGTGGTACTTACGTACGATGGAATATCCCTCAGCCATGAAATCAATGTCATAAGACCAGTAGCAGCAAAATGAGTGGATTCAGGTTCGATGATTCTAAGTGAAATAAGTCACACAGAAAAAGCAACTTATCATAAGATATCACTTATGAAGATCCTGTAAACATGGCTACACTTGAACTGAGCTAGGAAAGAGAACATAGTCTCACATTTAGAAAACACTCTTATGCCTGCTTAAGGGGAAGGAGAGGTGGGGTGATGCATAAAACCAGAGTTTGATATAAGCACAGGTACCGTTCCAAAAACCAACTATGGAATAGACAAGACCTACACCTTCCTCAGTAAAAGGGACTCAAAATCCCATATTTCCCGCAGAAGAATATATCTGACAAGTAAGAATCTTAAAACCTATGTATTGATATGTCTCTGTAAGGGAATCAAGAGTGTCTAGACTGGCATAAACATGGCAGCGAGAATCAGCTCAAACCCACTATAAAAAGGAATTTCAAAAACAAAACAAAAAAACAGGCAAATTCTTTCCAATTCCTTCAGGGTCTCTGATGAAACCTGGAATGACCCTATCTACAATGACAGCTGGATGTTACATAAGGCTGGACACGTGGCACTGAGAGGATTGGTGAGATTGGGTGAGCAAATGCAGACCCTTCAAAGCAATAATGCATGGCACACATTACATGTGTCCCAACTCTCCAAGTTGAAGGGGATATTACTACAACTATAACATGTACCGGAAACCTAGAGAATGGACACACTGTGAACAAGAAACGTTTCTAAAACTCAACTAATACTCCGTCTCCTGGTGCTCATGTTTGACACTGCAACTGCTTTACTATCAATCTCCCAACTTAGAGACAGCACATTTAACCCCCTTGTTGGCACACGTTGCCAATTTGGCACAGGATGAAAGGGAAGAGGGAGAACCAATGAGAGAGTAGCTGTTTGGCATTTGGACGGGCACATGTCACTCTAATTTCCCGGCAGGAAGAAGAATTTACCAAAGTCTCAGCCACCCACCGGGAACCCATATATGTCCTGAACCAAAATATTGGTCTTGCGTTCAGCTCACAAAAAACGAGTTGCAAAATGGGGCTCAGGGGCACAACAATTCACAAACTGGCAGAGTAATAAAGGACAACTATCATCCAAAAATCTGTTGAGGGAAGGCAGCGAGGCAGACTTGAAAGCTAGGCAGAATAGCAGGAAACAGATTTCAAGAGGTACGTTGGAATCGCCTTTAAAGCACAGGAAAAGGGGCACAACTTCGACAATGATGCACTTGGCCAAAAAGGGCGTATGCATTTTCTCCTGAATATATTTAGGAGAGAACTCATATGCCCGTTTTGGCCAAGCAAGCAAGCGGACAATGCAAATCTGCAATACAAAGAAGTATCTCTTCCCACCGGTACAAAAGGGACATCCACAAAATGTGTAAAAACCAGAAAGGCAAGACAGGCCCTGGAGAACAGGGAGCCTTGTTATGCTGATGGGCGGGATGTAAATTGCCAACTGCCTCTCTGGAAGAGTGCATTGGGTTCCCTAAAACAAGTAAACAACAGATCTACAGAGCCAAGGGCACATCCAGTCTAGGGAATATACCTTGGGAAAACTGAAAATCAATAAGACACAGCCACCTCAAAATTTAGGGCTGCACTGCTTACAAGAACCTCAACTTGGGTACACCTTAAGTATCCCAGGAAATATAAAAATGGCTCAAAAAATTGTGGTACTTATGTATGATGGAATATCCGTCAGGCATGAAATCAATGTCATAAGACCAGTAGAAACAAAATGAGTGGATTCTGTTATGATGATTCTAAGTGAAATAAGACACACAGAAAAAGAAATTTATCATAAGATATCACTTATGAAAATCCTGTAACATGGCTACACTTGAACTGAGTTAGGAAAGAGAACAGAGTATCACATTTAGAAAACACACTTATGCCTGCTAGAGTTGGAAGGAGAGGTAGGGTGATGCATAAAACCAGAGTTTGATATAAGCACAGGTACTGTTCCAAAAACCAACTATGGAATACAGAAGACCTACAAGTTCCTCACTGAAACGGACTCAAAACCCCATATTTCCGGCAGAGGAATATATCTGACTAGTAAGAATCTTAAAACCTATGTATTGATATGTCTCCGTAAGGGAATCAAGTGTTTCTAGACTGGCATAAACATGGCAGCGAGAATCAGCTCAAACCCACTATCAAAAGGAATTTCAAAAACAAAACAAAGAAAACAGGGAAATTCTTTACAATTCCTTCAGGGTCTCTGATGAAACCTGGAATGACCCTATCTACAAAGACCGCTGGATGTGGCATAAGGCTGGACACTTGGGACTGAGAGGATTGGTGAGATGGGGTGAGCAAATGCAGACCTTGTAAACCAATAATGCATGGCACCGATTCCATGGGTCCCAACTCTGCGGGTTGAAGGGAATATTAATACAGCTATAACATATACAGGAAACCTAGAGAATGGACACACTGTGAATACAAAAGGTTTCTAAAACTCAACGAATAGTCCCTCTCCTGGTGTTCCGGTTTGACTTTCCAACTGCTTTACTAACAATCTCCCAACTTGGAGAGACACCACTTTTAACCTCCTGGTACACACACGTTGCCAATTTGGCAGAGGATGAAAGGAAAGGGGGAGAACCAATGACAGAGTAGCTGTTAGGCATTTAGACGGGCACATGTCACTCTAATTTCACGGGAGGAAGAAGAATTAAAAAAAGTCTCAGCCACCCACGGGGAACAAGTAGAGGTCCTGAACCAAAATTTTGGACTTGCGGTCAGCTCACAAAAAATGAGTTGAAAAATGGGGCTCAGGGCACAGCAATTCACAAACTGGAAGAGTAATAAAGGACAACTATCATCCAAAAATCTGTTGAGGGAAGGCATCGAGGCGGAGTTGAAATCGAGGCAGAATAGCAGGAAACAGATTTCAAGAGGTATGTTGGAATCGCCTTTAAAGCACAAGAAGTGGGGCACAACTTCGACAATGATGCACTTGGCGAAAAAGGGCGTTTGCATTTTCTGCTGAATATTTTCAGGAGAAAATGCATACGACCTTTTTGGCCAAGCAAGCAAGCAGGCAATGCAAATCTGCACTACAAAGAAGTATCACTTCCCACCGGTCAAAAGGGACATCCGCAAAATGTGTAAAAACCAGAAAGGCAAGACAGGCCCTGGAGAACAGGGAGCATTGTTATGCTGATGGGCAGGATGTAAATTGCCAACTGCCTCTCTGTTGGAGTGAATTGTGTTCCCTAAAACAAGGAAACAACAGAGCTACAGAGCCAAGGGCACTTCCAGTCTAGGGAATATACCTTGGGAAAACTGAAAATCAATAAGACAGAGCCACCCCAACGTTTAGGGCTGCACTGCTTACAAGAACCTCAACATGGGTACACCTTAAATATCCCAGGAAATATAAAAATGGTTCAAAAAATTGTGGTACTTACGTACGATGGAATATCCCTCAGCCATGAAATCAATGTCATAAGACCAGTAGCAGCAAAATGAGTGGAATGAGGTTCGATGATTCTAAGTGAAATAAGTCACACAGAAAAAGCAAGTTATCATAAGATATCACTTACGAAGATCCTTTAAACATGGCTACACTTGAACTGAGCTAGGAAAGAGAACAGAGTCTCACATTTCGAAAACACTCTTATGCCTGCTTAAGGGGGAAGGAGAGGTGGGGTGATGCATAAAACCAGAGTTTGATATAAGCACAGGTACCGTTCCAAAAACCAACTATGGAATAGACAAGACCTACACCTTCCACAGTGAAAGGGACTCAAAACCCCATATTTCCCGCAGAAGAATATATCTGACTAGTAAGAATCTTAAAACCTATGTATTGATATGTCTCTGTAAGGGAATCAAGTGTCTAGACTGGCATAAACATGGCAGCGAGAATCAACTGAAATCCACTATCAAAAGGAATTTCACAAACAAAACAAAAAAACAGGGAAATTCTTTACAATTCCTTCAGGGTCTCTGATGAAATCTGGAATGACCCTATCTACAACGACCGCTGGATGTGGCATAAGGCTGGACACTTGGGACTTAGAGGATTGGTGAGATTGGGTGAGCAAATGCAGACCTTGTAAACCAATAATGCATGGCACCCATTCCATGGGTCCCAACTCTGCGGGTTGAAGGGAATATTAATACAGCTATAACATGTACAGGAAACCTAGAGAATGGACACACTGTGAATACAAAAGGTTTCTAAAACTCAACGAATAGTCCCTCTCCTGGTGTTCCGGTTTGACTTTCCCACTGCTTTACTATCAATCTCCCAAATTGGAGAGACACCCCTTTTAACCTCCTGGTACACACACGTTGCCAATTTGGCAGAGGATGAAAGGAAAGGGGGAGAACCAATGACAGAGTAGCCGTTAGGCATTTAGACGGGCATATGTCACTCTAATTTCACGGTAGGAAGAAGAATTAACCAAAGTCTCAGCCTCCCACGGGGAACAAGTAGAGGTCCTGAACCAAAATTTTGGACGTGCGGTCAGCTCACAAAAAATAAGTTGAAAAATGGGGCTCAGGGCACAGCAATTCACAAACTGGAAGAGTAATAAAGGACAACTATCATCCAAAAATCTGTTGAGGGAAGGGAACGAGGCGGAGTTGAAATCGAGGCAGAATAGCAGGAAACAGATTTCAAGAGGTACGTTGGAATCGCCTTTAAAGCACAGGAAGAGTGGAACAACTTCGACAATGATGCACTTGGCCAAAAAGGGCGTATGCGTTTTCTCTTGAATATATTCAGGAGAAAACGCATACGACCTTTTTGGCCAAGCAAGCAAGCGGGCAATGCAAATCTGCACTACAAAGAAGTATCACTTCCCACCGGTCAAAAGGGACATCCGCAAAATGTGTAAAAACCAGAAAGGCAAGACAGGCCCTGGAGAACAGGGAGCCTTTTTATGCTGATGGGCGGGATGTAAATTGCCAACTGCCTCTATGGAGGAGTGCACTGTGTTCCCTAAAACAAGTAAACAACAGAGCTACAGAGCCAAGGGCACTACCAGTCTAGGGAATATACCTTGGGAAAACTGAAAATCAATAAGACAGAGCCACCCCAAAATTTACGGCTGCACTGCTCACAATAACCTCAACTTAGGTACACCTTAAATATCCCAGGAAATATAAAAATGGTTCAAAAAATTGTGGTACTTACGTACGATGGAATATCCCTCAGCCATGAAATCAATGTCATAAGACCAGTAGCAACAAAATGAGTGGATTCTGTTATGATGATTCTAAGTGAAATAAGACACACAGAAAAAGAAATTTATCATAAGATATCACTTATGAAGAACCTGTAAACATGGCTACACTTGAACTTAGCTAGGAAAGAGAACAGAGTCTCACATTTGGAAAACACTCTTATGCCTGCTTAAGGGGGAAGGAGAGGTGGGGTGATGCATAAAACCAGAGTTTCATATAAGCACACCTACCGTTCCGAAAACCAACTATGGAATAGACAAGACCTACACATTCCTCAGTGAAAGGGACTGAAAAGCCCATATTTGCCGCAGAAGAATATATCTGACTAGTAAGAATCTTAAAACCTATGTATTGATATGTCTCTGTAAGGGAATCAAGTGTGTCTAGACTGGCATAAACTTGGCAGCGAGAATCAGCTGAAACCCACTATCAAAAGGAATTTCACAAACAAAACAAAAAAACAGGGAAATTCTTTACAATTCCTTCAGGGTCTCTGATGAAACCTGGAATGACCCTATCTACAACGACAGCTGGATGTGGCATAAGGCTGGACACTTGGGACTGAGAGGATTGGTGAGATTGGGTGAGCAAATGCAGACCTTGTAAATCAATAATGCATGGCACCCATTCCATGGGTCCCAACTCTGCGGGTTGAAGGGAATATTAATACAGCTATAACATGTACAGGAAACCTAGAGAATGGACACACTGTGAATACAAAAGGTTTCTAAAACTCAACGAATAGTCCCTCTTCTGGTGTTCCGGTTTGACTTTCCAACTGCTTTACTATCAATCTCCCAACTTGGAGAGACACCACTTTTAACCTCCTGGTACACACACATTGCCAATTTGGCAGAGGATGAAAGGAAAGGGGGAGAACCAATGAGAGAGTAGCTGTTTGGCATTTGGACGGGCACATGTCACTCTAATTTCCCGGCAGGAAGAAGAATTAACCAAAGTCTCAGCCACCCACCGGGAACCCATATACGTCCTGAACCAAAATATTGGTCTTGCGTTCAGCTCACAAAAAACGAGTTGCAAAATGGGGCTCAGGGGCACAACAATTCACAAACTGGCAGAGTAATAAAGGACAACTATCATCCAAAAATCTGTTGAGGGAAGGCAGCGAGGCAGACTTGAAAGCTAGGCAGAATAGCAGGAAACAGATTTCAAGAGGTACGTTGGAATCGCCTTTAAAGCACAGGAAAAGGGGCACAACTTCGACAATGATGCACTTGGCCAAAAAGGGCGTATGCATTTTCTCCTGAATATATTTAGGAGAGAACTCATATGCCCGTTTTGGCCAAGCAAGCAAGCGGACAATGCAAATCTGCAATACAAAGAAGTATCTCTTCCCACCGGTACAAAAGGGACATCCACAAAATGTGTAAAAACCAGAAAGGCAAGACAGGCCCTGGAGAACAGGGAGCCTTGTTATGCTGATGGGCGGGATGTAAATTGCCAACTGCCTCTCTGGAGGAGTGCATTGGGTTCCCTAAAACAAGTAAACAACAGATCTACAGAGCCAAGGGCACTTCCAGTCTAGGGAATATACCTTGGGAAAACTGAAAATCAATAAGACACAGCCACCTCAAAATTTAGGGCTGCACTGCTTACAAGAACCTCAACTTGGGTACACCTTAAATATCCCAGGAAATATAAAAATGGCTCAAAAAATTGTGGTACTTATGTACGATGGAATATCCGTCAGGCATGAAATCAATGTCATAAGACCAGTAGAAACAAAATGAGTGGATTCTGTTATGATGATTCTAAGTGAAATAAGACACACAGAAAAAGAAATTTATCATAAGATATCACTTATGAAGATCCTGTAACATGGCTACACTTGAACTGAGTTAGGAAAGAGAACAGAGTCTCACATTTAGAAAACACACTTATGCCTGCTAGAGTTGGAAGGAGAGGTGGGGTGATGCATAAAACCAGAGTTTGATATAAGCACAGGTACTGTTCCAAAAACCAACTATGGAATACAGAAGACCTACAAGTTCCTCACTGAAACGGACTCAAAACCCCATATTTCCGGCAGAGGAATATATCTGACTAGTAAGAATCTTAAAACCTATGTATTGATATGTCTCCGTAAGGGAATCAAGTGTTTCTAGACTGGCATAAACATGGCAGCGAGAATCAGCTCAAACCCACTATCAAAAGGAATTTCAAAAACAAAACAAAGAAAACAGGGAAATTCTTTACAATTCCTTCAGGGTCTCTGATGAAACCTGGAATGACCCTATCTACAACGACCGCTGGATGTGGCATAAGGCTGGACACTTGGGACTGAGAGGATTGGTGAGATGGGGTGAGCAAATGCAGACCTTGTAAACCAATAATGCATGGCACCCATTCCATGGGTCCCAACTCTGCGGGTTGAAGGGAATATTAATACAGCTATAACATATACAGGAAACCTAGAGAATGGACACACTGTGAATACAAAAGGTTTCTAAAACTCAACGAATAGTCCCTCTCCTGGTGTTCCGGTTTGACTTTCCAACTGCTTTACTAACAATCTCCCAACTTGGAGAGACACCACTTTTAACCTCCTGGTACACACACGTTGCCAATTTGGCAGAGGATGAAAGGAAAGGGGGAGAACCAATGACAGAGTAGCTGTTAGGCATTTAGACGGGCATATGTCATTCTAATTTCACCGGAGGAAGAAGAATTAACCAAAGTCTCAGCCACCCACGGGGAACAAGTAGAGGTCCTGAACCAAAATTTTGGACTTGCGGTCAGCTCACAAAAAATGAGTTGAAAAATGGGGCTCAGGGCACAGTAATTCACAAACTGGAAGAGTAATAAAGGACAACTATCATCCAAAAATCTGTTGAGGGAAGGCATCGAGGCGGAGTTGAAATCGAGGCAGAATAGCAGGAAACAGATTTCAAGAGGTATGTTGGAATCGCCTTTAAAGCACAAGAAGTGGGGCACAACTTCGACAATGATGCACTTGGCGAAAAAGGGCGTTTGCATTTTCTGCTGAATATTTTCAGGAGAAAATGCATACGACCTTTTTGGCCAAGCAAGCAAGCAGGCAATGCAAATCTGCACTACAAAGAAGTATCACTTCCCACCGGTCAAAAGGGACATCCGCAAAATGTGTAAAAACCAGAAAGGCAAGACAGGCCCTGGAGAACAGGGAGCATTGTTATGCTGATGGGCAGGATGTAAATTGCCAACTGCCTCTCTGTTGGAGTGAATTGTGTTCCCTAAAACAAGTAAACAACAGAGCTACAGAGCCAAGGGCACTTCCAGTCTAGGGAATATACCTTGGGAAAACTGAAAATCAATAAGCCAGAGCCACCCCAACGTTTAGGGCTGCACTGCTTACAAGAACCTCAACATGGGTACACCTTAAATATCCCAGGAAATATAAAAATGGTTCAAAAAATTGTGGTACTTACGTACGATGGAATATCCCTCAGCCATGAAATCAATGTCATAAGACCAGTAGCAGCAAAATGAGTGGAATGAGGTTCGATGATTCTAAGTGAAATAAGTCACACAGAAAAAGCAAGTTATCATAAGATATCACTTACGAAGATCCTGTAAACATGGCTACACTTGAACTGAGCTAGGAAAGAGAACAGAGTCTCACATTTGGAAAACACTCTTATGCCTGCTTAAGGGGGAAGGAGAGGTGGGGTGATGCATAAAACCAGAGTTTGATATAAGCACAGGTACCGTTCCAAAAACCAACTATGGAATAGACAAGACCTACACCTTCCACATTGAAAGGGACTCAAAACCCCATATTTCCTGCAGAAGAATATATCTGACTAGTAAGAATCTTAAAACCTATGTATTGATATGTCTCTGTAAGGGAATCAAGTGTCTAGACTGGCATAAACATGGCAGCGAGAATCAGCTGAAATCCACTATCAAAAGGAATTTCACAAACAAAACAAAAAAACAGGGAAATTCTTTACAATTCCTTCAGGGTCTCTGATGAAATCTGGAATGACCCTATCTACAACGACCGCTGGATGTGGCATAAGGCTGGACACTTGGGACTTAGAGGATTGGTGAGATTGGGTGAGCAAATGCAGACCTTGTAAACCAATAATGCATGGCACCCATTCCATGGGTCCCAACTCTGCGGGTTGAAGGGAATATTAATACAGCTATAACATGTACAGGAAACCTAGAGAATGGACACACTGTGAATACAAAAGGTTTCTAAAACTCAACGAATAGTCCCTCTCCTGGTGTTCCGGTTTGACTTTCCCACTGCTTTACTATCAATCTCCCAAATTGGAGAGACACCCCTTTTAACCTCCTGGTACACACACGTTGCCAATTTGGCAGAGGATGAAAGGAAAGGGGGAGAACCAATGACAGAGTAGCTGTTAGGCATTTAGACGGGCATATGTCACTCTAATTTCACGGTAGGAAGAAGAATTAACCAAAGTCTCAGCCTCCCACGGGGAACAAGTAGAGGTCCTGAACCAAAATTTTGGACGTGCGGTCAGCTCACAAAAAATAAGTTGAAAAATGGGGCTCAGGGCACAGCAATTCACAAACTGGAAGAGTAATAAAGGACAACTATCATCCAAAAATCTGTTGAGGGATGGGAACGAGGCGGAGTTGAAATCGAGGCAGAATAGCAGGAAACAGATTTCAAGAGGTACGTTGGAATCGCCTTTAAAGCACAGGAAGAGTGGAACAACTTCGACAATGATGCACTTGGCCAAAAAGGGCGTATGCGTTTTCTCTTGAATATATTCAGGAGAAAACGCATACGCCCTTTTTGGCCAAGCAAGCAAGCGGGCAATGCAAATCTGCACTACAAAGAAGTATCACTTCCCACCGGTCAAAAGGGACATCCGCAAAATGTGTAAAAACCAGAAAGGCAAGACAGGCCCTGGAGAACAGGGAGCCTTGTTATGCTGATGGGCGGGATGTAAATTGCCAACTGCCTCTATGGAGGAGTGCATTGTGTTCCCTAAAACAAGTAAACAACAGAGCTACAGAGCCAAGGGCACTACCAGTCTAGGGAATATACCTTGGGAAAACTGAAAATCAATAAGACAGAGCCACCCCCAAATTTACGGCTGCACTGCTCACAATAAACTCAACTTCGGTACACCTTAAATATCCCAGGAAATATAAAAATGGTTCAAAAAATTGTGGTACTTACGTACGATGGAATATCCCTCAGCCATGAAATCAATGTCATAAGACCAGGAGCAACAAAATGAGTGGATTCTGTTATGATGATTTTAAGTGAAATAAGACACACAGAAAAAGAAATTTATCATAAGATATCACTTATGAAGAACCTGTAAACATGGCTACACTTGAACTTAGCTAGGAAAGAGAACAGAGTCTCACATTTGGAAAACACTCTTATGCCTGCTTAAGGGGGAAGGAGAGGTGGGGTGATGCATAAAACCAGAGTTTCATATAAGCACACCTACCGTTCCGAAAACCAACTATGGAATAGACAAGACCTACACATTCCTCAGTGAAAGGGACTGAAAAGCCCATATTTCCCGCAGAAGAATATATCTGACTAGTAAGAATCTTAAAACCTATGTATTGATATGTCTCTGTAAGGGAATCAAGTGTGTCTAGACTGGCATAAACTCGGCAGCGAGAATCAGCTGAAACCCACTATCAAAAGGAATTTCACAAACAAAACAAAAAAACAGGGAAATTCTTTACAATTCCTTCAGGGTCTCTGATGAAACCTGGAATGACCTTATCTACAATGACAGCTGGATGTGGCATAAGGCTGGACACTTGGGACTGAGAGGATTGGTGAGATTGGGTGAGCAAATGCAGACCTTGTAAACCAATAATGCATGGCACCCATTCCATGGGTCCCAACTCTGCGGGTTGAAGGGAATATTAATACAGCTATAACATGTACAGGAAACCTAAAGAATGGACACACTGTGAATACAAAAGGTTTCTAAAACTCAACGAATAGTCCCTCTCCTGGTGTTCCGGTTTGACTTTCCAACTGCTTTACTATCAATCTCCCAACTTGGAGAGACACCACTTTTAACCTCCTGGTACACACAAGTTGCCAATTTGGCAGAGGATGAAAGGAAAGGGGGAGAACCAATGACAGAGTAGCTGTTAGGCATTTAGACGGGCACATGTCACTCTAATTTCACGGGAGGAAGAAGAACTAACCAAAGTCTCAGCCTCCCACGGGTAAAAAGTAGAGGTCCTGAACCAAAATTTTGGACTTGCGGTGAGCTCACAAAAAATGAGTTGAAAAATGGGGCTCAGGGCACAGCAATTCACAAACTGGAAGAGTAATAAAGGACAACTATCAACCAAAAATCTGTTGAGGGAAGGCAACGAGGCGGAGTTGAAATCGAGGCAGAATAGCAGGAAACAGATTTCAAGAGGTATGTTGGAATCGCCTTTAAAGCACAGGAAGAGGGGCACAACTTCGACAATGATGCACTTGGCCAAAAAGGGCGTATGCGCTTTCTCCTGAATATATTCAGGAGAAAACGCATACGCCCTTTTTGGCAAACCAAGCAAGCGGGCAATGCAAATCTGCAATACAAAGAAGTATCACTTCCCACCGGTCAAAAGGGACATCCGAAAAATGTGTAAAAACCAGAAAGGCAAGACAGGCCCTGGAGAACAGGGAGCCTTGTTATGCTGATGGGCTGGATGTAAATTGCCAACTGCCTCTCTGGAGGAGTGCACTATGTTCCCTAAAACAAGTAATCAACAGAGCTACAGAGCCAAGGGCACTTCCAATCTAGGGAATATACCTTGGGAAAACTGAAAATCAATAAGCCAGAGCCACCGCAAAATTTAGGGCTGCACTGCTTACAAAAACCTCAACTTGGGTACACCATAAATATCCCAGGAAATATAAAAATGGTTCAAAAATTTGTGGTACTTACGAACGATGGAATATCCCTCAGCCATGAAATCAATGTCATAAGACCAGTAGCAGCAAAATGGGTGGATTCAGGTACGATGATTCTAAGTGAAATAAGTCACACAGAAAAAGAAACTTATCATAAGATATCACTTATGAAGATCCTGTAAACATGGCTACAATTGAACTGAGTTAGGAAAGAGAACAGTGTCTCACATTTAGAAAACACTCTTATGCCTGCTTAAGGGGGAAGGAGAGGTGGGGTGATGCATAAAACCAGAGTTTGAAATAAGCACAGGTACCGTTCCAAAAACCAACTATGGAATAGACAAGACCTACACCTTCCTCAGTGAAAGGGACTCAAAATCCCATATTTCCCACAGAGGAATATATCTGACTAGTAAGAATCTTAAAACCTATGTATTGATATGTCTCCATAAGGGAATCAAGTGTGTCTAGACTGGCATAAACATGGCAGCGAGAATCAGCTCAAACCCACTATAAAAAGGAATTTCAAAAACAAAACAAAAAAACTGGGAAATTCTTTACAATTCCTTCAGGGTCTCTGATGAAACCTGGAATGACCCTATCTACAACGACAGCTGGATGTGGCATAAGGCTGGATAATTGGGACTGAGAGGATAGGTGAGATTGGTGAGCAAATGCAGACACTTTAAAGCAATAATGCCTGGCACCCATTCCATGGGTTCCAACTCTCCAGGTTGAAGAGAATATTACTACAGTTATAACATGTACGGGAAACCTAGAGAACGGACACACTGTGAATACGAAAGGATTCTAAAACTCAACGAATAGTCCCTCTCCTGGTGCTCCGGTTTGACTTTCCATCTGCTTTACTATCAACCTCCCAACTTGGAGAGACAGACCCTTTAACCTCCTGGTTCACACAGGTTGCCAATTTGGCAGAGGGTGAAAGGGAATAGGGAGAACCAATGAGAGAGTAGCTGTTAGGCATTTGGACGGGCACATATCACTGTAATTTCCCGGCAGGAAGAAGAATTAACCAAAGTCTCAGACCCACACCGGGAACCAGCATAGGTCCTGAACCAAAATTTTGGACTTGCGGTCAGCTCACCAAAAACGAGTTGAAAAATGGAGCTCAGGGGCACAGCCATTCACAAACTGGCGGAGTAATAAAGGACAACTATCGTCCAAAAATCTGTTGAGGGAAGGCAACGAGACGGACTTGAAAGCGAGGCAGAATAGCAGGAAACAGATTTCAAGAGGTACGTTGGAATCGCCTTTAAAGCACAGGAAGAGGGGCACAACTTCGACAATGATGCACTTGGCCAAAAAGGGCGTATGCGTTTTCTCCTGAATATATTCAGGAGAAAACACATACGCCCTTTTCGGCCAAGCAAGCAAGTGGGCAATGCAAATCTGCACTACAAAGAAGTATCACTTCCCACCTGTCAAAAGGGACATCCACAAAATGTGTAAAAACCAGAAAGGCAAGACAGGCCCTGGAGAACAGGGAGCCTTGTTATGCTGATGGGCGGGATGTAAATTTCCAACTGCCTCTCTGGAGGAGTGCATTGGGTTCCCTAAAACAAGTAAACAACAGATCTACAGAGCCAAGGGCACTTCCAGTCTAGGGAATATACCTTGGGATAACTGAAAATCAATAAGACACAGCCACCTCAAAATTTAGGGCTGCACTGCTTACAAGAACCTCAACTTGGGTACACCTTAAATATCCCAGGAAATATAAAAATGGCTCAAAAAATTGTGGTACTTATGTACGATGGAATATCCGTCAGGCATGAAATCAATGTCATAAGACCAGTAGAAACAAAATGAGTGGATTCTGTTATGATGATTCTAAGTGAAATAAGACACACAGAAAAAGAAATTTATCATAAGATATCACTTATGAAGATCCTGTAACATGGCTACACTTGAACTGAGTTAGGAAAGAGAACAGAGTCTCACATTTAGAAAACACACTTATGCCTGCTAGAGTTGGAAGGAGAGGTGGGGTGATGCATAAAACCAGAGTTTGATATAAGCACAGGTACTGTTCCAAAAACCAACTATGGAATACAGAAGACCTACAAGTTCCTCACTGAAACGGACTCAAAACCCCATATTTCCGGCAGAGGAATATATCTGACTAGTAAGAATCTTAAAACCTATGTATTGATATGTCTCTGTAAGGGAATCAAGTGTTTCTAGACTGGCATAAACATGGCAGCGAGAATCAGCTCAAACCCACTATCAAAAGGAATTTCAAAAACAAAACAAAGAAAACAGGGAAATTCTTTACAATTCCTTCAGGGTCTCTGATGAAACCTGGAATGACCCTATCTACAACGACCGCTGGATGTGGCATAAGGCTGGACACTTGGGACTGAGAGGATTGGTGAGATGGGGTGAGCAAATGCAGACCTTGTAAACCAATAATGCATGGCACCCATTCCATGGGTCCCAACTCTGCGGGTTGAAGGGAATATTAATACAGCTATAACATATACAGGAAACCTAGAGAATGGACACACTGTGAATACAAAAGGTTTCTAAAACTCAACGAATAGTCCCTCTCCTGGTGTTCTGGTTTGACTTTCCAACTGCTTTACTAACAATCTCCCAACTTGGAGAGACACCACTTTTAACCTCCTGGTACACACACGTTGCCAATTTGGCAGAGGATGAAAGGAAAGGGGGAGAACCAATGACAGAGTAGCTGTTAGGCATTTAGACGGGCATATGTCACTCTAATTTCACGGGAGGAAGAAGAATTAACCAAAGTCTCAGCCACCCGCGGGGAACAAGTAGAGGTCCTGAACCAAAATTTTGGACTTGCGGTCAGCTCACAAAAAATGATTAGAAAAATGGGGCTCAGGGCACAGCAATTCACAAACTGGAAGAGTAATAAAGGACAAATATCATCCAAAACTCTGTTGAGGGAAGGCAACGAGGCGGACTTGAAAGCGAGGCAGAATAGCAGGAAACAGATTTCAAGAGGTACGTTGGAATCGCCTTTAAAGCACAGGAAGAGGGGCACAACTTCGACAATGATGCACTTGGCCAAAAAGGGCGTATGCGTTTTCTCTTGAATATATTCAGGAGAAAACGCATACGCCCTTTTTGGCAAAGCAAGCAAGTGGGCAATGCAAACCTGCACTACAAAGAAGTATCACTTCCCACCGGTCAAGAGGGACATCCACAAAATGTGTAAGAACAAGAAAGGCAAGACAGGCCCTGGAGAACAGGGAGCCTTGTTATGCTGATGGGCGGGATGTAAATTGCCAACTGCCTCTCTGGAGGAGTGCATTCTGTTCCCTAAAACAAGTAAAGAACAGAGCTACAGAGCCAAGGGCACTACCAGTCTAGGGAATATACCTTGGGAAAACTGAAAATCAATAAGACAGAGCCACCCCAAAATTTAGGGCTGCACTGCATACAAGGGCCTCAACTAGGATACACCTTAAGTATCCCAGAAAGTATAAACATGGTTCAAAAAATTGTGGTACTTACGTACGATGGAATATCCCTCAGCCATGAAATCAATGTCATAAGACCAGTAGCAGCAAAATGGGTGGATTCAGGTACGATGATTCTAAGTGAAATAAGTCACACAGAAAAAGAAACTTATCATAAAATATCACTTATGAAGATCCTGTAAACATGGCTACACTTGAACTGAGTTAGGAAAGAGAACAGTGTCTCACATTTAGAAAACACTCTTATACCTGCTTAAGGGGGAAGGAGAGGTGGGGTGATGCATAAAACCAGAGTTTGATATAAGCACAGGTACCGTTCCAAAAACCAACTATGGAATAGACAAGACCTACACCGTCCTCAGCGAAAGGGACTCAAAATCCCATATTTCCCGGAGAGGAAAATATCTGACTAGTAAGAATCTTAAAACCTATGTATTGATATGTCTCCGTAAGGGAATCAAGTGTGTCTAGACTGGCATAAACATGGCAGCGAGAATCAGCTCAAACCCACTATAAAAAGGAATTTCAAAAACAAAACAAAAAAACTGGGAAATTCTTTACAATTCCTTCAGGGTGTCTGATGAAAGCTGTAATGACCCTATCTACAACGACAGCTGGATGTGGCATAAGGAGGGACACTTGGGACTGAGACGATTGGTGAGATTGGGTGAGCAAATGCAGACCCTTTAAAGCAATAATGCATGGCACCCATTCCATGGGTCCGAACTCTCCAGGTTGAAGGGAATATTACTACAGCTATAACATGTGCGGGAAACCTAGAGAACGGACACACTGTGAATACGAAAGGTTTCTAAAACTCAACGCATAGTCCCTCTCCTGGTGCTCCGGTTTGACTTTCCGTCTGCTTTACTATCAACCTCCCAACTTGGAGAGACAGCCCCTTTAACCTCTTGGTTCGCACAGGTTGCCAATTTGGCAGAGGATGAAAGGGAAGAGGGAGAACCAATGAGAGAGTAGCTGTTAGGCATTTGGACGGGCACATATCACTGTAATTTCCCGGCAGGAAGAAGAATTAACCAAATTCTCAGCCACCCACCGGGAACCAGTATAGGTCCTGAGCCAAAATTTTGGACTTGCGGTCAGCTCACCAAAAACGAGTTGAAAAATGGAGCTCAGGGGCACAGCAATTCACAAACTGGCTGAGTAATAAAGGACAACTATCGTCCAAAAATCTGTTGAGGGACGGCAACGAGGCGGAATTGAAAGCGAGGCAGAATAGCAGGAAACAGATTTCAAGAGGTACGTTGGAATCGCCTTTAAAGCACAGGAAGAGGGGCACAACTTCGACAATGATGCACTTGGCCAAAAAGGGCGTATGTGTTTTCTCCTGAATATATTCAGGAGAAAACGCATACGCCCTTTTTGGCCAAGCAAGCAAGCGGGCAATGCAAATCTGCACTACAAAGAAGTATCACTTCCCACCGGTCAAAAGGGACATCCACAAAATGTGTAAGCACAAGAAAGGCAAGACAGGCCCTGGAGAACAGGGAGCCTTGTTATGCTGATGGGCGGGATGTAAATTGCCAACTGCCTCTCTGGAGGAGTGCATTCTGTTCCCTAAAACAAGTAAAGAACAGAGCTACAGAGCCAAGGGCACTACCAGTCTAGGGAATATACCTTGGGAAAACTGAAAATCAATAAGACAGAGCCACCCCAAAATTTAGGGCTGCACTGCATACAAGGACCTGAACTTGGATACACATTAAGTATCCCAGAAAATATAAACATGGTTCAAAAAATTGTGGTACTTACGTACGATGGAATATCCCTCAGCCATGAAATCAATGTCATAAGACCAGTAGCAGCAAAATGGGTGGATTCAGGTACGATGATTCTAAGTGAAATAAGTCACACAGAAAAAGAAACTTATCATAAGATATCACTTATGAAGATCCTGTAAACATGGCTACACTTGAACTGAGTTAGGAAAGAGAACAGTGTCTCACATTTAGAAAACACTCTTATACCTGCTTAAGGGGGAAGGAGAGGTGGGGTGATGCATAAAACCAGAGTTTGATATAAGCACAGGTACCGTTCCAAAAACCAACTATGGAATAGACAAGACCTACACCGTCCTCAGTGAAAGGGACTCAAAACCCCATATTTCCCGCAGAGGAAAATATCTGACTAGTAAGAATCTTAAAACCTATGTATTGATATGTCTCCGTAAGGGAATCAAGTGTGTCTAGACTGGCATAAACATGGCAGCGAGAATCAGCTCAAACCCACTATAAAAAGGAATTTCAAAAACAAAACAAAAAAACTGGGAAATTCTTTACAATTCCTTCAGGGTCTCTGATGAAAGCTGGAATGACCCTATCTACAACGACAGCAGAATGTGGCATAAGGAGGGACACTTGGGACTGATAGGATTGGTGAGATTGGGTGAGCAAATGCAGACCCTTTAAAGCAATAATGCATGGCACCCATTCCATGGGTCCGAACTCTCCAGGTTGAAGGGAATATTACTAAAGCTATAACATGTGCGGGAAACCTAGAGAACGGACACACTGTGAATACGAAAGGTTTCTAAAACTCAACGAATAGTCCCACTCCTGGTGCTCCGGTTTGACTTTCCGTCTGCTTTACTATCAACCTCCCAACTTGGAGAGACAGCCCCTTTAACCTCTTGGTTCGCACAGGTTGCCAATTTGGCAGAGGATGAAAGGGAAGAGGGAGAACCAATGAGAGAGTAGCTGTTAGGCATTTGGACGGGCACATATCACTGTAATTTCCCGGCAGGAAGAAGAATTAACCAAATTCTCAGCCACCCACCGGGAACCAGTATAGGTCCTGAGCCAAAATTTTGGACTTGCGGTCAGCTCACCAAAAACGAGTTGAAAAAAGGAGCTCAGGGGCACAGCAATTCACAAACTGGCCGAGTAATAAAGGACAACTATCGTCCAAAAATCTGTTGAGGGAAGGCAACGAGGCGGACTTGAAAGCGAGGCAGAATAGCAGGAAACAGATTTCAAGAGGTACGTTGGAATCGCCTTTAAAGCACAGGAAGAGGGGCACAACTTCGACAATGATGCACTTGGCCAAAAAGGGCGTATGCGTTTTCTCCTGAATATATTCAGGAGAAAACGCATACGCCCTTTTTGGCTAAGCAAGCAAGCGGGCAATGCAAATCTGCACTACAAAGAAGTATCACTTCCCACCGGTCAAAAGGGACATCCACAAAATGTGTAAGAACAAGAAAGGCAAGACAGGCCCTGGAGAACAGGGAGCCTTGTTATGCTGATGGGCGGGATGTAAATTGCCAACTGCCTCTCTGGAAGAGTGCATTCTGTTCCCTAAAACAAGTAAAGAACAGAGCTACAGAGCCAAGGGCACTACCAGTCTAGGGAATATACCTTGGGAAAACTGAAAATCAATAAGACAGAGCCACCCCAAAATTTAGGGCTGCACTGCATACAAGGACCTCAACTTGGATACACCTTAAGTATCCCAGAAAATATAAACATGGTTCAAAAAATGGTGGTACTTACGTATGATGGAATATCCCTCAGCCATGAAATCAATGTCATAAGACCAGTAGCAGCAAAATGGGTGGATTCAGGTACGATGATTCTAAGTGAAATAAGTCACACAGAAAAATAAACTTATCATAAGATATCACTTATGAAGATCCTGTAAACATGGCTACACTTGAACTGAGTTAGGAAAGAGAACAGTGTCTCACATTTAGAAAACACTCTTATACCTGCTTAAGGGGGAAGGAGAGGTGGGGTGATGCATAAAACCAGAGTTTGATATAAGCACAGGTACCGTTCCAAAAACCAACTATGGAATAGACAAGACCTACACCATCCTCAGTGAAAGGGACTCAAAACCCCATATTTCCCGCAGAGGAAAATATCTGACTAGTAAGAATCTTAAAACCTATGTATTGATATGTCTCCGTAAGGGAATCAAGTGTGTCTAGACTGGCATAAACATGGCAGCGAGAATCAGCTCAAACCCACTATAAAAAGGAATTTCAAAAACAAAACAAAAAAACTGGGAAATTCTTTACAATTCCTTCAGGGTCTTTGATGAAATCTGGAATGACCCTATCTACAACGACAGCTGGATGTGGCATAAGGAGGGACACTTGGGACTGAGACGATTGGTGAGATTGGGTGAGCAAATGCAGACCCTTTAAAGCAATAATGCATGGCACCCATTCCATGGGTCAGAACTCTCCAGGTTGAAGGGAATATTACTACAGCTATAACATGTGCAGGAAACCTAGAGAACGGACACACTGTGAATACGAAAGGTTTCTAAAACTCAACGCATAGTCCCTCTCCTTGTGCTCCGGTTTGACTTTCCGTCTGCTTTACTATCAACCTCCCAACTTGGAGAGACAGCCCCTTTAACCTCTTGGTTCGCACAGGTTGCCAATTTGGCAGAGGATGAAAGGGAAGAGGGAGAACCAATGAGAGAGTAGCTGTTAGGCATTTGGACGGGCACATATCACTGTAATTTCCCGGCAGGAAGAAGAATTAACCAAATTCTCAGCCACCCACTGGGAACCAGTATAGGTCCTGAACCAAAAATTTGGACTTGCGGTCAGCTCACCAAAAACGAGTTGAAAAAAGGAGCTCAGGGGCACAGCAATTCACAAACTGGCCGAGTAATAAAGGACAACTATCGTCCAAAAATCTGTTGAGGGAAGGCAACGAGGCGGACTTGAAAGCGAGGCAGAATAGCAGGAAACAGATTTCAAGAGGTACGTTGGAATCGCCTTTAAAGCACAGGAAGAGGGGCACAACTTCGACAATGATGCACTTGGCCAAAAAGGGCGTATGCGTTTTCTCCTGAATATATTCAGGAGAAAACGCATACGCCCTTTTTGGCTAAGCAAGCAAGCGGGCAATGCAAATCTGCACTACAAAGAAGTATCACTTCCCACCGGTCAAAAGGGACATGCACAAAATGTGTAAGAACAAGAAAGGCAAGACAGGCCCTGGAGAACAGGGAGCCTTGTTATGCTGATGGGCGGGATGTAAATTGCCAACTGCCTCTCTGGAAGAGTGCATTCTGTTCCCTAAAACAAGTAAAGAACAGAGCTACAGAGCCAAGGGCACTACCAGTCTAGGGAATATACCTTGGGAAAACTGAAAATCAATAAGACAGAGCCACCCCAAAATTTAGGGCTGCACTGCATACAAGGACCTCAACTTGGATACACCTTAAGTATCCCAGAAAATATAAACATGGTTCAAAAAATTGTGGTACTTACGTACGATGGAATATCCCTCAGCCATGAAATCAATGTCATAAGACCAGTAGCAGCAAAATGGGTGGATTCAGGTACGATGATTCTAAGTGAAATAAGTCACACAGAAAAAGAAACTTATCATAAGATATCACTTATGAAGATCCTGTAAACATGGCTACACTTGAACTGAGTTAGGAAAGAGAACAGTGTCTCACATTTAGAAAACACTCTTATACCTGCTTAAGGGGGAAGGAGAGGTAGGGTGATGCATAAAACCAGAGTTTGATATAAGCACAGGTACCGTTCCAAAAACCAACTATGGAATAGACAAGACCTACACCGTCCTCAGTGAAAGGGACTCAAAACCCCATATTTCCCGCAGAGAAAGTGTCTGACTAGTAAGAATCTTAAAACCTATGTATTGATATGTCTCCGTAAGGGAATCAAGTGTGTCTAGACTGGCATAAACATGGCAGCGAGAATCAGCTCAAACCCACTATAAAAAGGAATTTCAAAAACAAAACAAAAAAACTGGGAAATTCTTTACAATTCCTTCAGGGTCTCTGATGAAAGCTGGAATGACCCTATCTACAACGACAGCTGGATGTGGCATAAGGAGGGACACTTGGGACTGAGACGATTGGTGAGATTGGGTGAGCAAATGCAGACCCTTTAAAGCAATAATGCATGGCACCCATTCCATGGATCCGAACTCTCCAGGTTGAAGGGAATATTACTACAGCTATAACATGTGCTGGAAACCTAGGGAACGGACACACTGTGAATACGAAAGGTTTCTAAAACTCAACGCATAGTCCCTCTCCTGGTGCTCCGGTTTGACTTTCCGTCTGCTTTACTATCAACCTCCCAACTTGGAGAGACAGCCCCTTTAACATCTTGGTTCGCACAGGTTGCCAATTTGGCAGAGGATGAAAGGGAAGAGGGAGAACCAATGAGAGAGTAGCTGTTAGGCATTTGGACGGGCACATATCACTGTAATTTCCCGGCAGGAAGAAGAATTAACCAAATTCTCAGCCACCCACCGGGAACCAGTATAGGTCCTGAACCAAAATTTTGGACTTGCGGTCAGCTCACCAAAAACGAGTTGAAAATGGAGCTCAGGGGCACAGCAATTCACAAACTGGCCGAGTAATAAAGGACAACTATCGTCCAAAAATCTGTTGAGGGAAGGCAATGAGGCGGACTTGAAAGCGAGGCAGAATAGCAGGAAACAGATTTCAAGAGGTACGTTGGAATCGCCTTTAAAGCACAGGAAGAGGGGCACAACTTCGACAATGATGCACTTGGCCAAAAAGGGCGTATGTGTTTTCTCCTGAATATATTCAGGAGAAAACGCATACGCCCTTTTTGGCCAAGCAAGCAAGCGGGCAATGCAAATCTGCACTACAAAGAAGTATCACTTCCCACCGGTCAAAAGGGACATCCACAAAATGTGTAAGAACAAGAAAGGCAAGACAGGCCCTAGAGAACAGGGAGCCTTGTTATGCTGATGGGCGGGATGTAAATTGCCAACTGCCTCTCTGGAGGAGTGCATTCTGTTCCCTACAACAGGTAAAGAACAGAGCTACAGAGCCAAGGGCACTACCAGTCTAGGGAATATACCTTGGGAAAACTGAAAATCAATAAGACAGAGCCACCCCAAAATTTAGGGCTGCGCTGCATACAAGGATCTCAACTTGGATACACCTTAAGTATCCCAGAAAATATAAACATGGTTCAAAAAATTGTGGTACTTACATACGATGGAATATCCCTCAGCCATGAAATCAATGTCATAAGACCAGTAGCAGCAAAATGGGTGGATTCAGGTACGATGATTCTAAGTGAAATAAGTCACACAGAAAAAGAAACTTATCATAAGATATCACTTATGAAGATCCTGTAAACATGGCTACACTTGAACTGAGTTAGGAAAGAGAACAGTGTCTCACATTTAGAAAACACTCTTATACCTGCTTAAGGGGGAAGGAGAGGTGGGGTGATGCATAAAACCAGAGTTTGATATAAGCACAGTTACCGTTCCAAAAACCAACTATGGAATAGACAAGACCTACACCGTCCTCAGTGAAAGGGACTCAAAACCCCATATTTCCCGCAGAGGAAAATATCTGACTAGTAAGAATCTTAAAACCTATGTATTGATATGTCTCCGTAAGGGAATCTAGTGTGTCTAGACTGGCATAAACATGGCAGCGAGAATCAGCTCAAACCCACTATAAAAAGGAATTTCAAAAACAAAACAAAAAAACTGGGAAATTCTTTACAATTCCTTCAGGGTCTCTGATGAAAGCTGGAATGACCCTATCTACAACGACAGCAGAATGTGGCATAAGGAGGGACACTTGGGACTGAGACGATTGGTGAGATTGGGTGAGCAATGCAGACCCTTTATAGCAATAATGCATGGCACCCATTCCATGGGTCCCAACTCTCCAGGTTGAAGGGAATATTACTACAGCTATAACATGTGCGGGAAACCTAGAGAACGGACACACTGTGAATACGAAAGGTTTCTAAAACTCATTGCATAGTCCCTCTCCTGGTGCTCCGGATTGACTTTCCGTCTGCTTTACTATCAACCTCCCAACTTGGAGAGACAGCCCCTTTAACCTCTTGGTTCGCACAGGTTGCCAATTTGGCAGAAGATGAAAGGGAAGAGGGAGAACCAATGAGAGAGTAGCTGTTAGGCATTTGGACGGGCACATATCACTGTAATTTCCCGGCAGGAAGAAGAATTAACCAAACTCTCAGCCACCCACCGGGAACCAGTATAGGTCCTGAGCCAAAATTTTGGACTTGCGGTCAGCTCACCAAAAACGAGTTGAAAAATGGAGCTCAGGGGCACAGCAATTCACAAACTGGCCGAGTAATAAAGGACAACTATCGTCCAAAAATCTGTTGAGGGAAGGCAACGAGGCGGACTTGAAAGCGAGGCAGAATAGCAGGAAACAGATTTCAAGAGGTACGTTGGAATCGCCTTTAAAGCACAGGAAGAGGGGCACAACTTCGACAATGATGCACTTGGCCAAAAAGGGCGTATGCGTTTTCTCCTGAATATATTCAGGAGAAAACGCATACGCCCTTTTTGGCCAAGCAAGCAAGCGGGCAATGCAAATCTGCACTACAAAGAAGTATCACATCCCACCAGTCAAAAGGGACATCCACAGAATGTGTAAGAACAAGAAAGGCAAGACTGGCCCTGGAGAACAGGGAGCCTTGTTATGCTGATGGGCGGGATGTAAATTGCCAACTGCCTCTCTGGAGGAGTGCATTCTGTTCCCTAAAACAAGTAAAGAACAGAGCTACAGAGCCAAGGGCACTACCAGTCTAGGGAATATACCTTGGGAAAACTGAAAATCAATAAGACAGAGCCACCCCAAAATTTAGGGCTGCACTGCATACAAGGACCTCAAATTGGATACACCTTAAGTATCCCAGAAAATATAAACATGGTTCAAAAAATTGTGGTACTTACGTACGATGGAATATCCCTCAGCCATGAAATCAATGTCATAAGACCAGTAGCAGCAAAATGGGTGGATTCAGGTACGATGATTCTAAGTGAAATAAGTCACACAGAAAAAGAAACTTATCATAAGATATCACTTATGAAGATCCTGTAAACATGGCTACACTTGAACTGATTTAGGAAAGAGAACAGTGTCTCACATTTAGAAAACACTCTTATACCTGCTTAAGGGGGAAGGAGAGGTGGGGTGATGCATAAAACCAGAGTTTGATATAAGCACAGGTACCGTTCCAAAAACCAACTATGGAATAGACAAGACCTACACCGTCCTCAGCGAAAGGGACTCAAAACCCCATATTTCCCGCAGAGGAAAATATCTGACTAGTAAGGATCTTAAAACCTATGTATTGATATGTCTCCGTAAGGGAATCTAGTGTGTCTAGACTGGCATAAACATGGCAGCGAGAATCAGCTCAAACCCACTATAAAAAGGAATTTCAAAAACAAAACAAAAAAACTGGGAAATTCTTTACAATTCCTTCAGGGTCTCTGATGAAAGCTGGAATGACCCTATCTACAACGACAGCTGGATGTGGCATAAGGAGGGACACTTGGGACTGAGACGATTGGTGAGATTGGGTGAGCAAATGCAGACCCTTTAAAGCAATAATGCATGGCACCCATTCCATGGGTCCGAACTCTCCAGGTTGAAGGGAATATTACTACAGCTATAACATGTGCGGGAAACCTAGGGAACGGACACACTGTGAATACGAAAGGTTTCTAAAACTCAACGAATAATCCCACTCCTGGTGCTCCGGTTTGACTTTCCGTCTGCTTTACTATCAACCTCCCAACTTGGAGAGACAGCCCCTTTAACCTCTTGGTTCGCACAGGTTGCCAATTTGGCAGAGGATGAAAGGGAAGAGGGAGAACCAATGAGAGAGTAGCTGTTAGGCATTTGGACGGGCACATATCAGTGTAATTTCCCGGCAGGAAGAAGAATTAACCAAATTCTCAGCCACCCACCGGGAACCAGTATAGGTCCTGAGCCAAAATTTTGGACTTGCGGTCAGCTCACCAAAAACGAGTTGAAAAATGGAGCTCAGGGGCACAGCAATTCACAAACTGGCCGAGTAATAAAGGACAACTATCGTCCAAAAATCTGTTGAGGGAAGGCAACGAGGCGGACTTGAAAGCGAGGCAGAATAGCAGGAAACAGATTTCAAGAGGTACGTTGGAATTGCCTTTAAAGCACAGGAAGAGGGGCACAACTTCGACAATGATGCACTTGGCCAAAAAGGGCGTATGCGTTTTCTCCTGAATATATTCAGGAGAAAACGCATACGCCCTTTTTGGCCAAGAAAGCAAGCGCAAGCGGGCAATGCAAATCTGCAATACAAAGAAGTATCACTTCCCACCGGTCAAAGGGGACATCCACAAAATGTGTAAGAAAAAGAAAGGCAAGACAGGCCCTGGAGAACAAGGAGCCTTGTTATGCTGATGGGCGGGATGTAAATTGCCAACTGCCTCTCTGGAGGAGTGCATTCTGTTCCCTAAAACAAGTAAAGAACAGAGCTACAGAGCCAAGGGCACTACCAGTCTAGGGAATATACCTTGGGAAAACTGAAAATCAATAAGACAGAGCCACCCCAAAATTTAGGGCTGCACTGCATACAAGGATCTCAACTTGGATACACCTTAAGTATCCCAGAAAATATAAACATGGTTCAAAAAATTGTGGTACTTACGTACGATGGAATATCCCTCAGCCATGAAATCAATGTCATAAGACCAGTAGCAGCAAAATGGGTGGATTCAGGTACGATGATTCTAAGTGAAATAAGTCACACAGAAAAAGAAACTTATCATAAGATATCACTTATGAAGATCCTGTAAACATGGCTACACTTGAACTGAGTTAGGAAAGAGAACAGTGTCTCACATTTAGAAAACACACTTATACCTGCTTAAGGGGGAAGGAGAGGTGGGGTGATGCATAAAACCAGAGTTTGATATAAGCACAGGTACCGTTCCAAAAACCAACTATGGAATAGACAAGACCTACACCGTCCTCAGTGAAAGGGACTCAAAACCCCATATTTCCCGCAGAGGAAAATATCTGACTAGTAAGAATCTTAAAACCTATGTATTGATATGTCTCCATAAGGGAATCAAGTGTGTCTAGACTGGCATAAACATGGCAGCAAGAATCAGCTCAAACCCACTATAAAAAGGAATTTCAAAAACAAAACAAAAAAACTGGGAAATTCTTTACAATTCCTTCAGGGTCTCTGATGAAAGCTGGAATGACCCTATCTACATCGACAGCTGGATGTGGCATAAGGAGGGACACTTGGGACTGAGACGATTGGTGAGATTGGGTGAGCAAATGCAGACCCTTTAAAGCAATAATGCATGGCACCCATTCCATGGGTCCCAACTCTCCAGGTTGAAGGGAATATTACTACAGCTATAATATGTGCGGGAAACCTAGAGAACGGACACACTGTGAATACGAAAGGGTTCTAAAACTCAACGAATAAACCCTCTCCTGGTGCTCCGGATTGACTTTCCGGCTGCTTTACTATCAACCTCCCAACTTGGAGAGACAGCCCCTTTAACCTCTTGGTTCGCACAGGTTGCCAATTTGGCAGAGGATGAAAGGGAAGAGGGAGAACCAATGAGAGAGTAGCTGTTAGGCATTTGGACGGGCACATATCACTGTAATTTCCCGGCAGGAAGAAGAATTAACCAAAGTCTCAGCCACCCACCGGGAACCAGTATAGGTCTTGAACCAAAATTTTGGACTTGCGGTCAGCTCACCAAAAACGAGTTGAAAAATGGAGCTCAGGGGCACAGCAATTCACAAATTTTCCGATTAATAAAGGACAACTATCGTCCAAAACTCTGTTGAGGGAAGGCAACGAGGCGGACATGAAAGCGAGGCAGAATAGCAGGAAACAGATTTCAAGAGGTACGTTGGAATCGCCTTTAAAGCACAGGAAGAGGGGCACAACTTCGACAATGATGCACTTGGCCAAAAAGGGCGTATGCGTTTTCTCCTGAATATATTCAGGAGAAAACGCATACGCCCTTTTTGGCCAAGCAAGCAAGCGGGCAATGCAAATCTGCACTACAAAGAAGTATCACTTCCCACCGGTCAAAAGGGACATCCACAAAATGTGTAAGAACAAGAAAGGCAAGACAGGCCCTGGAGAACAGGGAGCCTTTTTATGCTGATGGGCGGGATGTAAATTGCCAACTGCCTCTATGGAGGGGTGCACTGTGTTCCCTAAAACAAGTAAACAACAGAGCTACAGAGCCAAGGGCACTACCAGTCTAGGGAATATACCTTGGGAAAACTGAAAATCAATAAGACAGAGCCACCCCAAAATTTACGGCTGCACTGCTCACAATAACCTCAACTTCGGTACACCTTAAATATCCCAGGAAATATAAAAATGGTTCAAAAAATTGTGGTACTTACGTACGATGGAATATCCCTCAGCCATGAAATCAATGTCATAAGACCAGTAGCAACAAAATGAGTGGATTCTGTTATGATGATTCTAAGTGAAATAAGACACACAGAAAAAGAAATTTATCATAAGATATCACTTATGAAGAACCTGTAAACATGGCTACACTTGAACTTAGCTAGGAAAGAGAACAGAGTCTCACATTTGGAAAACACTCTTATGCCTGCTTAAGGGGGAAGGAGAGGTGGGGTGATGCATAAAACCAGAGTTTCATATAAGCACACCTACCGTTCCGAAAACCAACTATGGAATAGACAAGACCTACACATTCCTCAGTGAAAGGGACTGAAAAGCCCATATTTCCCGCAGAAGAATATATCTGACTAGTAAGAATCTTAAAACCTATGTATTGATATGTCTCTGTAAGGGAATCAAGTGTGTCTAGACTGGCATAAACTTGGCAGCGAGAATCAGCTGAAACCCACTATCAAAAGGAATTTCACAAACAAAACAAAAAAACAGGGAAATTCTTTACAATTCCTTCAGGGTCTCTGATGAAACCTGGAATGACCCTATCTACAACGACAGCTGGATGTGGCATAAGGCTGGACACTTGGGACTGAGAGGATTGGTGAGATTGGGTGAGCAAATGCAGACCTTGTAAATCAATAATGCATGGCACCCATTCCATGGGTCCCAACTCTGCGGGTTGAAGGGAATATTAATACAGCTATAACATGTACAGGAAACCTAGAGAATGGACACACTGTGAATACAAAAGGTTTCTAAAACTCAACGAATAGTCCCTCTCCTGGTGTTCCGGTTTGATTTTCCAACTGCTTTACTATCAATCTCCCAACTTGGAGAGACACCACTTTTAACCTCCTGGTACACACACGTTGCCAATTTGGCAGAGGATGAAAGGAAAGGGGGAGAACCAATGAGAGAGTAGCTGTTTGGCATTTGGACGGGCACATGTCACTCTAATTTCCCGGCAGGAAGAAGAATTAACCAAAGTCTCAGCCACCCACCGGGAACCCATATACGTCCTGAACCAAAATATTGGTCTTGCGTTCAGCTCACAAAAAACGAGTTGCAAAATGGGGCTCAGGGGCACAACAATTCACAAACTGGCAGAGTAATAAAGGACAACTATCATCCAAAAATCTGTTGAGGGAAGGCAGCGAGGCAGACTTGAAAGCTAGGCAGAATAGCAGGAAACAGATTTCAAGAGGTACGTTGGAATCGCCTTTAAAGCACAGGAAAAGGGGCACAACTTCGACAATGATGCACTTGGCCAAAAAGGGCGTATGCATTTTCTCCTGAATATATTTAGGAGAGAACTCATATGCCCGTTTTGGCCAAGCAAGCAAGCGGACAATGCAAATCTGCAATACAAAGAAGTATCTCTTCCCACCGGTACAAAAGGGACATCCACAAAATGTGTAAAAACCAGAAAGGCAAGACAGGCCCTGGAGAACAGGGAGCCTTGTTATGCTGATGGGCGGGATGTAAATTGCCAACTGCCTCTCTGGAGGAGTGCATTGGGTTCCCTAAAACAAGTAAACAACAGATCTACAGAGCCAAGGGCACTTCCAGTCTAGGGAATATACCTTGGGAAAACTGAAAATCAATAAGACACAGCCACCTCAAAATTTAGGGCTGCACTGCTTACAAGAACCTCAACTTGGGTACACCTTAAATATCCCAGGAAATATTAAAATGGCTCAAAAAATTGTGGTACTTATGTACGATGGAATATCCGTCAGGCATGAAATCAATGTCATAAGACCAGTAGAAACAAAATGAGTGGATTCTGTTATGATGATTCTAAGTGAAATAAGACACACAGAAAAAGAAACTTATCATAAGATATCACTTATGAAGATCCTGTAACATGGCTACACTTGAACTGAGTTAGGAAAGAGAACAGAGTCTCACATTTAGAAAACACACTTATGCCTGCTAGAGTTGGAAGGAGAGGTGGGGTGATGCATAAAACCAGAGTTTGATATAAGCACAGGTACTGTTCCAAAAACCAACTATGGAATACAGAAGACCTACAAGTTCCTCACTGAAACGGACTCAAAACCCCATATTTCCGGCAGAGGAATATATCTGACTAGTAAGAATCTTAAAACCTATGTATTGATATGTCTCCGTAAGGGAATCAAGTGTTTCTAGACTGGCATAAACATGGCAGCGAGAATCAGCTCAAACCAACTATCAAAAGGAATTTCAAAAACAAAACAAAGAAAACAGGGAAATTCTTTACAATTCCTTCAGGGTCTCTGATGAAACCTGGAATGACCCTATCTACAACGACCGCTGGATGTGGCATAAGGCTGGACACTTGGGACTGAGAGGATTGGTGAGATGGGGTGAGCAAATGCACACCTTGTAAACCAATAATGCATGGCACCCATTCCATGGGTCCCAACTCTGCGGGTTGAAGGGAATATTAATACAGCTATAACATATACAGGAAACCTAGAGAATGGACACACTGTGAATACAAAAGGTTTCTAAAACTCAACGAATAGTCCCTCTCCTGGTGTTCCGGTTTGACTTTCCAACTGCTTTACTAACAATCTCCCAACTTGGAGAGACACCACTTTTAACCTCCTGGTACACACACGTTGCCAATTTGGCAGAGGATGAAAGGAAAGGGGGAGAACCAATGACAGAGTAGCTGTTAGGCATTTAGACGGGCACATGTCACTCTAATTTCACGGGAGGAAGAAGAATTAACCAAAGTCTCAGCCACCCACGGGGAACAAGTAGAGGTCCTGAACCAAAATTTTGGACTTGTGGTCAGCTCACAAAAAATGAGTTGAAAAATGGGGCTCAGGGCACAGCAATTCACAAACTGGAAGAGTAATAAAGGACAACTATCATCCAAAAATCTGTTGAGGGAAGGGAACGAGGCGGAGTTGAAATCGAGGCAGAATAGCAGGAAACAGATTTCAAGAGGTATGTTGGAATCACCTTTAAAGCACAAGAAGTGGGGCACAACTTCGACAATGATGCACTTGGCGAAAAAGGGCGTTTGCATTTTCTGCTGAATATTTTCAGGAGAAAATGCATACGACCTTTTGGGCCAAGCAAGCAAGCAGGCAATGCAAATCTGCACTACAAAGAAGTATCACTTCCCACCGGTCAAAAGGGACATCCGCAAAATGTGTAAAAACCAGAAAGGCAAGACAGGCCCTGGAGAACAGGGAGCATTGTTATGCTGATGGGCAGGATGTAAATTGCCAACTGCCTCTCTGGTGGAGTGAATTGTGTTCCCTAAAACAAGGAAACAACAGAGCTACAGAGCCAAGGGCACTTCCAGTCTAGGGAATATACCTTGGGAAAACTGAAAATCAATAAGCCAGAGCCACCCCAACGTTTAGGGCTGCACTGCTTACAAGAACCTCAACATGGGTACACCTTAAATATCCCAGGAAATATAAAAATGGTTCAAAAAATTGTGGTACTTACGTACGATGGAATATCCCTCAGCCATGAAATCAATGTCATAAGACCAGTAGCAGCAAAATGAGTGGAATGAGGTTCGATGATTCTAAGTGAAATAAGTCACACAGAAAAAGCAAGTTATCATAAGATATCACTTACGAAGATCCTGTAAACATGGCTACACTTGAACTGAGCTAGGAAAGAGAACAGAGTCTCACATTTGGAAAACACACTTATGCCTGCTTAAGGGGGAAGGAGAGGTGGGGTGATGCATAAAACCAGAGTTTGATATAAGCACAGGTACCGTTCCAAAAACCAACTATGGAATAGACAAGACCTACACCTTCCACAGTGAAAGGGACTCAAAACCCCATATTTCCCGCAGAAGAATATATCTGACTAGTAAGAATCTTAAAACCTATGTATTGATATGTCTCTGTAAGGGAATCAAGTGTCTAGACTGGCATAAACATGGCAGCGAGAATCAGCTGAAATCCACTATCAAAAGGAATTTCACAAACAAAACAAAAAAACAGGGAAATTCTTTACAATTCCTTCAGGGTCTCTGATGAAATCTGGAATGACCCTATCTACAACGACCGCTGGATGTGGCATAAGGCTGGACACTTGGGACTTAGAGGATTGGTGAGATTGGGTGAGCAAATGCAGACCTTGTAAACCAATAATGCATGGCACCCATTCCATGGGTCCCAACTCTGCGGGTTGAAGGGAATATTAATACAGCTATAACATGTACAGGAAACCTAGAGAATGGACACACTGTGAATACAAAAGGTTTCTAAAACTCAACGAATAGTCCCTCTCCTGGTGTTCCGGTTTGACTTTCCCACTGCTTTACTATCAATCTCCCAAATTGGAGAGACACCCCTTTTAGCCTCCTGGTACACACACGTTGCCAATTTGGCAGAGGATGAAAGGAAAGGGGGAGAACCAATGACAGAGTAGCTGTTAGGCATTTAGACGGGCACATGTCACTCTAATTTCATGGGAGGAAGAAGAACTAACCAAAGTCTCAGCCTCCCACGGGTAAAAAGTAGAGGTCCTGAACCAAAATTTTGGACTTGCGGTCAGCTCACAAAAAATGAATTGAAAAATGGGGCTCAGGGCACAGCAATTCACAAACTGGAAGAGTAATAAAGGACAACTATCATCCAAAAATCTGTTGAGGGAAGGCAACGAGGCGGACTTGAAATCGAGGCAGAATAGCAGGAAACAGATTTCAAGAGGTATGTTGGAATCGCCTTTAAAGCACCAGAAGTGGGGCACAACTTCGACAATGATGCACTTGGCCAAAAAGGGCGTTTGCATTTTCTCCTGAATATATTCAGGAGAAAACGCATACGCCCATTTTGGCCTAGCAAGCAAGCAGGCAATGCAAATCTGCACTACAAAGAAGTATCACTTCCCACCGGTCAAAAGGGACCTCCGCAAAATGTGTAAAAACCAGAAAGGCAAGACAGGCCCTGGAGAACAGGGAGCATTGTTATGCTGATGGGCAGAATGTAAATTGCCAACTGCCTCTCTGGTGGAGTGAACTGTGTTCCCTAAAACAAGTAAACAACAGAGCTACAGAGCCAAGGGCACTTCAAGTCTAGGGAATATACCTTGGGAAAACTGAAAATCAATAAGCCAGAGCCACCCCAACGTTTAGGGCTGCACTGCTTACAAGAACCTCAACTTGGGTACACCTTAAATATCCCAGGAAATATAAAAATGGTTCAAAAAACTGTGGTACTTACGTACGATGGAATATCCCTCAGCCATGAAATCAATGTCATAAGACCAGTAGCAGCAAAATGAGTGGATTCAGGTTCGATGATTCTAAGTGAAATAAGTCACACAGAAAAAGCAACTTATCATAAGATATCACTTATGAAGATCCTGTAAACATGGCTACACTTGAACTGAGCTAGGAAAGAGAACATAGTCTCACATTTAGAAAACACTCTTATGCCTGCTTAAGGGGAAGGAGAGGTGGGGTGATGCATAAAACCAGAGTTTGATATAAGCACAGGTACCGTTCCAAAAACCAACTATGGAATAGACAAGACCTACACCTTCCTCAGTAAAAGGGACTCAAAATCCCATATTTCCCGCAGAAGAATATATCTGACAAGTAAGAATCTTAAAACCTATGTATTGATATGTCTCTGTAAGGGAATCAAGAGTGTCTAGACTGGCATAAACATGGCAGCGAGAATCAGCTCAAACCCACTATAAAAAGGAATTTCAAAAACAAAACAAAAAAACAGGCAAATTCTTTCCAATTCCTTCAGGGTCTCTGATGAAACCTGGAATGACCCTATCTACAATGACAGCTGGATGTTACATAAGGCTGGACACGTGGCACTGAGAGGATTGGTGAGATTGGGTGAGCAAATGCAGACCCTTCAAAGCAATAATGCATGGCACACATTACATGTGTCCCAACTCTCCAAGTTGAAGGGGATATTACTACAACTATAACATGTACCGGAAACCTAGAGAATGGACACACTGTGAACAAGAAACGTTTCTAAAACTCAACTAATACTCCGTCTCCTGGTGCTCATGTTTGACACTGCAACTGCTTTACTATCAATCTCCCAACTTAGAGACAGCACATTTAACCCCCTTGTTGGCACACGTTGCCAATTTGGCACAGGATGAAAGGGAAGAGGGAGAACCAATGAGAGAGTAGCTGTTTGGCATTTGGACGGGCACATGTCACTCTAATTTCCCGGCAGGAAGAAGAATTTACCAAAGTCTCAGCCACCCACCGGGAACCCATATATGTCCTGAACCAAAATATTGGTCTTGCGTTCAGCTCACAAAAAACGAGTTGCAAAATGGGGCTCAGGGGCACAACAATTCACAAACTGGCAGAGTAATAAAGGACAACTATCATCCAAAAATCTGTTGAGGGAAGGCAGCGAGGCAGACTTGAAAGCTAGGCAGAATAGCAGGAAACAGATTTCAAGAGGTACGTTGGAATCGCCTTTAAAGCACAGGAAAAGGGGCACAACTTCGACAATGATGCACTTGGCCAAAAAGGGCGTATGCATTTTCTCCTGAATATATTTAGGAGAGAACTCATATGCCCGTTTTGGCCAAGCAAGCAAGCGGACAATGCAAATCTGCAATACAAAGAAGTATCTCTTCCCACCGGTACAAAAGGGACATCCACAAAATGTGTAAAAACCAGAAAGGCAAGACAGGCCCTGGAGAACAGGGAGCCTTGTTATGCTGATGGGCGGGATGTAAATTGCCAACTGCCTCTCTGGAAGAGTGCATTGGGTTCCCTAAAACAAGTAAACAACAGATCTACAGAGCCAAGGGCACATCCAGTCTAGGGAATATACCTTGGGAAAACTGAAAATCAATAAGACACAGCCACCTCAAAATTTAGGGCTGCACTGCTTACAAGAACCTCAACTTGGGTACACCTTAAGTATCCCAGGAAATATAAAAATGGCTCAAAAAATTGTGGTACTTATGTATGATGGAATATCCGTCAGGCATGAAATCAATGTCATAAGACCAGTAGAAACAAAATGAGTGGATTCTGTTATGATGATTCTAAGTGAAATAAGACACACAGAAAAAGAAATTTATCATAAGATATCACTTATGAAAATCCTGTAACATGGCTACACTTGAACTGAGTTAGGAAAGAGAACAGAGTATCACATTTAGAAAACACACTTATGCCTGCTAGAGTTGGAAGGAGAGGTAGGGTGATGCATAAAACCAGAGTTTGATATAAGCACAGGTACTGTTCCAAAAACCAACTATGGAATACAGAAGACCTACAAGTTCCTCACTGAAACGGACTCAAAACCCCATATTTCCGGCAGAGGAATATATCTGACTAGTAAGAATCTTAAAACCTATGTATTGATATGTCTCCGTAAGGGAATCAAGTGTTTCTAGACTGGCATAAACATGGCAGCGAGAATCAGCTCAAACCCACTATCAAAAGGAATTTCAAAAACAAAACAAAGAAAACAGGGAAATTCTTTACAATTCCTTCAGGGTCTCTGATGAAACCTGGAATGACCCTATCTACAAAGACCGCTGGATGTGGCATAAGGCTGGACACTTGGGACTGAGAGGATTGGTGAGATGGGGTGAGCAAATGCAGACCTTGTAAACCAATAATGCATGGCACCGATTCCATGGGTCCCAACTCTGCGGGTTGAAGGGAATATTAATACAGCTATAACATATACAGGAAACCTAGAGAATGGACACACTGTGAATACAAAAGGTTTCTAAAACTCAACGAATAGTCCCTCTCCTGGTGTTCCGGTTTGACTTTCCAACTGCTTTACTAACAATCTCCCAACTTGGAGAGACACCACTTTTAACCTCCTGGTACACACACGTTGCCAATTTGGCAGAGGATGAAAGGAAAGGGGGAGAACCAATGACAGAGTAGCTGTTAGGCATTTAGACGGGCACATGTCACTCTAATTTCACGGGAGGAAGAAGAATTAAAAAAAGTCTCAGCCACCCACGGGGAACAAGTAGAGGTCCTGAACCAAAATTTTGGACTTGCGGTCAGCTCACAAAAAATGAGTTGAAAAATGGGGCTCAGGGCACAGCAATTCACAAACTGGAAGAGTAATAAAGGACAACTATCATCCAAAAATCTGTTGAGGGAAGGCATCGAGGCGGAGTTGAAATCGAGGCAGAATAGCAGGAAACAGATTTCAAGAGGTATGTTGGAATCGCCTTTAAAGCACAAGAAGTGGGGCACAACTTCGACAATGATGCACTTGGCGAAAAAGGGCGTTTGCATTTTCTGCTGAATATTTTCAGGAGAAAATGCATACGACCTTTTTGGCCAAGCAAGCAAGCAGGCAATGCAAATCTGCACTACAAAGAAGTATCACTTCCCACCGGTCAAAAGGGACATCCGCAAAATGTGTAAAAACCAGAAAGGCAAGACAGGCCCTGGAGAACAGGGAGCATTGTTATGCTGATGGGCAGGATGTAAATTGCCAACTGCCTCTCTGTTGGAGTGAATTGTGTTCCCTAAAACAAGGAAACAACAGAGCTACAGAGCCAAGGGCACTTCCAGTCTAGGGAATATACCTTGGGAAAACTGAAAATCAATAAGACAGAGCCACCCCAACGTTTAGGGCTGCACTGCTTACAAGAACCTCAACATGGGTACACCTTAAATATCCCAGGAAATATAAAAATGGTTCAAAAAATTGTGGTACTTACGTACGATGGAATATCCCTCAGCCATGAAATCAATGTCATAAGACCAGTAGCAGCAAAATGAGTGGAATGAGGTTCGATGATTCTAAGTGAAATAAGTCACACAGAAAAAGCAAGTTATCATAAGATATCACTTACGAAGATCCTTTAAACATGGCTACACTTGAACTGAGCTAGGAAAGAGAACAGAGTCTCACATTTCGAAAACACTCTTATGCCTGCTTAAGGGGGAAGGAGAGGTGGGGTGATGCATAAAACCAGAGTTTGATATAAGCACAGGTACCGTTCCAAAAACCAACTATGGAATAGACAAGACCTACACCATCCTCAGTGAAAGGGACTCAAAACCCCATATTTCCCGCAGAGGAAAATATCTGACTAGTAAGAATCTTAAAACCTATGTATTGATATGTCTCCGTAAGGGAATCAAGTGTGTCTAGACTGGCATAAACATGGCAGCGAGAATCAGCTCAAACCCACTATAAAAAGGAATTTCAAAAACAAAACAAAAAAACTGGGAAATTCTTTACAATTCCTTCAGGGTCTTTGATGAAATCTGGAATGACCCTATCTACAACGACAGCTGGATGTGGCATAAGGAGGGACACTTGGGACTGAGACGATTGGTGAGATTGGGTGAGCAAATGCAGACCCTTTAAAGCAATAATGCATGGCACCCATTCCATGGGTCAGAACTCTCCAGGTTGAAGGGAATATTACTACAGCTATAACATGTGCAGGAAACCTAGAGAACGGACACACTGTGAATACGAAAGGTTTCTAAAACTCAACGCATAGTCCCTCTCCTTGTGCTCCGGTTTGACTTTCCGTCTGCTTTACTATCAACCTCCCAACTTGGAGAGACAGCCCCTTTAACCTCTTGGTTCGCACAGGTTGCCAATTTGGCAGAGGATGAAAGGGAAGAGGGAGAACCAATGAGAGAGTAGCTGTTAGGCATTTGGACGGGCACATATCACTGTAATTTCCCGGCAGGAAGAAGAATTAACCAAATTCTCAGCCACCCACTGGGAACCAGTATAGGTCCTGAACCAAAAATTTGGACTTGCGGTCAGCTCACCAAAAACGAGTTGAAAAAAGGAGCTCAGGGGCACAGCAATTCACAAACTGGCCGAGTAATAAAGGACAACTATCGTCCAAAAATCTGTTGAGGGAAGGCAACGAGGCGGACTTGAAAGCGAGGCAGAATAGCAGGAAACAGATTTCAAGAGGTACGTTGGAATCGCCTTTAAAGCACAGGAAGAGGGGCACAACTTCGACAATGATGCACTTGGCCAAAAAGGGCGTATGCGTTTTCTCCTGAATATATTCAGGAGAAAACGCATACGCCCTTTTTGGCTAAGCAAGCAAGCGGGCAATGCAAATCTGCACTACAAAGAAGTATCACTTCCCACCGGTCAAAAGGGACATGCACAAAATGTGTAAGAACAAGAAAGGCAAGACAGGCCCTGGAGAACAGGGAGCCTTGTTATGCTGATGGGCGGGATGTAAATTGCCAACTGCCTCTCTGGAAGAGTGCATTCTGTTCCCTAAAACAAGTAAAGAACAGAGCTACAGAGCCAAGGGCACTACCAGTCTAGGGAATATACCTTGGGAAAACTGAAAATCAATAAGACAGAGCCACCCCAAAATTTAGGGCTGCACTGCATACAAGGACCTCAACTTGGATACACCTTAAGTATCCCAGAAAATATAAACATGGTTCAAAAAATTGTGGTACTTACGTACGATGGAATATCCCTCAGCCATGAAATCAATGTCATAAGACCAGTAGCAGCAAAATGGGTGGATTCAGGTACGATGATTCTAAGTGAAATAAGTCACACAGAAAAAGAAACTTATCATAAGATATCACTTATGAAGATCCTGTAAACATGGCTACACTTGAACTGAGTTAGGAAAGAGAACAGTGTCTCACATTTAGAAAACACTCTTATACCTGCTTAAGGGGGAAGGAGAGGTAGGGTGATGCATAAAACCAGAGTTTGATATAAGCACAGGTACCGTTCCAAAAACCAACTATGGAATAGACAAGACCTACACCGTCCTCAGTGAAAGGGACTCAAAACCCCATATTTCCCGCAGAGAAAGTGTCTGACTAGTAAGAATCTTAAAACCTATGTATTGATATGTCTCCGTAAGGGAATCAAGTGTGTCTAGACTGGCATAAACATGGCAGCGAGAATCAGCTCAAACCCACTATAAAAAGGAATTTCAAAAACAAAACAAAAAAACTGGGAAATTCTTTACAATTCCTTCAGGGTCTCTGATGAAAGCTGGAATGACCCTATCTACAACGACAGCTGGATGTGGCATAAGGAGGGACACTTGGGACTGAGACGATTGGTGAGATTGGGTGAGCAAATGCAGACCCTTTAAAGCAATAATGCATGGCACCCATTCCATGGATCCGAACTCTCCAGGTTGAAGGGAATATTACTACAGCTATAACATGTGCTGGAAACCTAGGGAACGGACACACTGTGAATACGAAAGGTTTCTAAAACTCAACGCATAGTCCCTCTCCTGGTGCTCCGGTTTGACTTTCCGTCTGCTTTACTATCAACCTCCCAACTTGGAGAGACAGCCCCTTTAACATCTTGGTTCGCACAGGTTGCCAATTTGGCAGAGGATGAAAGGGAAGAGGGAGAACCAATGAGAGAGTAGCTGTTAGGCATTTGGACGGGCACATATCACTGTAATTTCCCGGCAGGAAGAAGAATTAACCAAATTCTCAGCCACCCACCGGGAACCAGTATAGGTCCTGAACCAAAATTTTGGACTTGCGGTCAGCTCACCAAAAACGAGTTGAAAATGGAGCTCAGGGGCACAGCAATTCACAAACTGGCCGAGTAATAAAGGACAACTATCGTCCAAAAATCTGTTGAGGGAAGGCAATGAGGCGGACTTGAAAGCGAGGCAGAATAGCAGGAAACAGATTTCAAGAGGTACGTTGGAATCGCCTTTAAAGCACAGGAAGAGGGGCACAACTTCGACAATGATGCACTTGGCCAAAAAGGGCGTATGTGTTTTCTCCTGAATATATTCAGGAGAAAACGCATACGCCCTTTTTGGCCAAGCAAGCAAGCGGGCAATGCAAATCTGCACTACAAAGAAGTATCACTTCCCACCGGTCAAAAGGGACATCCACAAAATGTGTAAGAACAAGAAAGGCAAGACAGGCCCTAGAGAACAGGGAGCCTTGTTATGCTGATGGGCGGGATGTAAATTGCCAACTGCCTCTCTGGAGGAGTGCATTCTGTTCCCTACAACAGGTAAAGAACAGAGCTACAGAGCCAAGGGCACTACCAGTCTAGGGAATATACCTTGGGAAAACTGAAAATCAATAAGACAGAGCCACCCCAAAATTTAGGGCTGCGCTGCATACAAGGATCTCAACTTGGATACACCTTAAGTATCCCAGAAAATATAAACATGGTTCAAAAAATTGTGGTACTTACATACGATGGAATATCCCTCAGCCATGAAATCAATGTCATAAGACCAGTAGCAGCAAAATGGGTGGATTCAGGTACGATGATTCTAAGTGAAATAAGTCACACAGAAAAAGAAACTTATCATAAGATATCACTTATGAAGATCCTGTAAACATGGCTACACTTGAACTGAGTTAGGAAAGAGAACAGTGTCTCACATTTAGAAAACACTCTTATACCTGCTTAAGGGGGAAGGAGAGGTGGGGTGATGCATAAAACCAGAGTTTGATATAAGCACAGTTACCGTTCCAAAAACCAACTATGGAATAGACAAGACCTACACCGTCCTCAGTGAAAGGGACTCAAAACCCCATATTTCCCGCAGAGGAAAATATCTGACTAGTAAGAATCTTAAAACCTATGTATTGATATGTCTCCGTAAGGGAATCTAGTGTGTCTAGACTGGCATAAACATGGCAGCGAGAATCAGCTCAAACCCACTATAAAAAGGAATTTCAAAAACAAAACAAAAAAACTGGGAAATTCTTTACAATTCCTTCAGGGTCTCTGATGAAAGCTGGAATGACCCTATCTACAACGACAGCAGAATGTGGCATAAGGAGGGACACTTGGGACTGAGACGATTGGTGAGATTGGGTGAGCAATGCAGACCCTTTATAGCAATAATGCATGGCACCCATTCCATGGGTCCCAACTCTCCAGGTTGAAGGGAATATTACTACAGCTATAACATGTGCGGGAAACCTAGAGAACGGACACACTGTGAATACGAAAGGTTTCTAAAACTCATTGCATAGTCCCTCTCCTGGTGCTCCGGATTGACTTTCCGTCTGCTTTACTATCAACCTCCCAACTTGGAGAGACAGCCCCTTTAACCTCTTGGTTCGCACAGGTTGCCAATTTGGCAGAAGATGAAAGGGAAGAGGGAGAACCAATGAGAGAGTAGCTGTTAGGCATTTGGACGGGCACATATCACTGTAATTTCCCGGCAGGAAGAAGAATTAACCAAACTCTCAGCCACCCACCGGGAACCAGTATAGGTCCTGAGCCAAAATTTTGGACTTGCGGTCAGCTCACCAAAAACGAGTTGAAAAATGGAGCTCAGGGGCACAGCAATTCACAAACTGGCCGAGTAATAAAGGACAACTATCGTCCAAAAATCTGTTGAGGGAAGGCAACGAGGCGGACTTGAAAGCGAGGCAGAATAGCAGGAAACAGATTTCAAGAGGTACGTTGGAATCGCCTTTAAAGCACAGGAAGAGGGGCACAACTTCGACAATGATGCACTTGGCCAAAAAGGGCGTATGCGTTTTCTCCTGAATATATTCAGGAGAAAACGCATACGCCCTTTTTGGCCAAGCAAGCAAGCGGGCAATGCAAATCTGCACTACAAAGAAGTATCACTTCCCACCGGTCAAAAGGGACATCCACAAAATGTGTAAGAACAAGAAAGGCAAGACAGGCCCTGGAGAACAGGGAGCCTTGTTATGCTGATGGGCGGGATGTAAATTGCCAACTGCCTCTCTGGAGGAGTGCATTCTGTTCCCTACAACAAGTAAAGAACAGAGCTACAGAGCCAAGGGCACTACCAGTCTAGGGAATATACCTTGGGAAAACTGAAAATCAATAAGACAGAGCCACCCCAAAATTTAGGGCTGCACTGCATACAAGGACCTCAACTTGGATACACCTTAAGTATCCCAGAAAATATAAACATGGTTCAAAAAATTGTGGTACTTACGTACGATGGAATATCCCTCAGCCATGAAATCAATGTCATAAGACCAGTAGCAGCAAAATGGGTGGATTCAGGTACGATGATTCTAAGTGAAATAAGTCACACAGAAAAAGAAACTTATCATAAGATATCACTTATGAAGATCCTGTAAACATGGCTACACTTGAACTGAGTTAGGAAAGAGAACAGTGTCTCACATTTAGAAAACACTCTTATACCTGCTTAAGGGGGAAGGAGAGGTGGGGTGATGCATAAAACCAGAGTTTGATATAAGCACAGGTACCGTTCCAAAAACCAACTATGGAATAGACAAGACCTACACCGTCCTCAGTGAAAGGGACTCAAAACCCCATATTTCCCACAGAGGAAAGTATCTGACTAGTAAGAATCTTAAAACCTATGTATTGATATGTCTCCGTAAGGGAATCAAGTGTGTCTAGACTGGCATAAACATGGCAGCGAGAATCAGCTCAAACCCACTATAAAAAGGAATTTCAAAAACAAAACAAAAAAACTGGGAAATTCTTTACAATTCCTTCAGGGTCTCTGATGAAAGCTGGAATGACCCTATCTACAATGACAGCTGGATGTGGCATAAGGAGGGACACTTGGGACTGAGATGATTGGTGAGATTGGGTGAGCAAATGCAGACCCTTTAAAGCAATAATGCATGGCACCCATTCCATGTGTCCCAACTCTCCAGGTTGAAGGGAATATTACTACAGCTATAACATGTACGGGAAACCTAGAGAATGGACACACTGTGAATACGAAAGGTTTCTAAAACTCAACGAATAGTCCCTCTCGTGGTGCTCCGGTTTGACTTTCCATCTGCTTTACTATCAACCTCCCAACTTGGAGAGACAGCCCCTTTAACCTCCTGGTTCGCAGAGGTTGCCAATTTGGCAGAGGATGAAAGGGAAGAGGGAGAGCCAATGAGAGAGTAGCTGTTAGGCATTTGGACGGGCACATAGCACTCTAACTTCCCGGCAGGAAGAAGAATTAACCAAAGTCTCAGCCACCCACCGGGAACCAGTATAGTTCCTGAACCACAATTTTGGACTTGCGGTCAGCTCACCAAAAACGAGTTGAAAAATGGAGCTCAGGGGCACAGCAATTCACAAACTGGCCGAGTAGTAAAGGACAACTATCGTCCAAAAATCTGTTGAGGGAAGGCAACGAGGCGGACTTGAAAGAGAGGCAGAATAGCAGGAAACAGATTTCAAGAGGTACGTTGGAATCGCCTTTAAAGCACAGGAAGAGGGGCACAACTTCGACAATGATGCACTTGGCCAAAAAGGGCGTATGCGTTTTCTCCTGAATATATTCAGGAGAAAACGCATACGCCCTTTTTGGCCAAGCAAGCAAGCGGGCAATGCAAATCTGCACTACAAAGAAGTATCACTTCCCACCGGTCAAAAGGGACATCCACAAAATGTGTAAAAACCAGAAAGGCAAGACAGGCCCTGGAGAACAGGGATCCTTGTTATGCTGATGGACGGGATGTAAGTTGCCAACTGCCTCTCTGGAGGAGTACATTGGGTTCCCTAAAACAAGTAAAGAACAGAGCTACAGAGCCAAGGGCACTTCCAGTCTAGGGAATATACCTTGGGAAAACTGAAAATCAATAAGACAGAGCCACCCCAAAATTTAGGGCTGCACTGCTTACAAGGACCTCAACTTGGGTACAACTTAAATATCCCAGGAAATATAAAAATGGTTCAAAAAATTGTTGTACTTACATATGATGGAATATCCCTCAGCCATGAAATCAATGTCATAAGACCAGTAGCAACAAAATTGGTGGATTCAGGTACGATGATTCTAAGTGAAATAAGTCACACAGAAAAAGAAACTTATCATAAGATATCACTTATGAAGATCCTGTAAACATGGCTACACGTGAACTGAGTTAGGAAAGAGAACAGTGTCTCACATTTAGAAACCACTCTTATGCCTGCTTAAGGGGGAAGGAGAGGTGGGGTGATGCATAAAACCAGAGTTTGATATAAGCACAGGTACCGTTCCAAAAACCAACTATGGAATAGACAAGACATACACCTTACTCAGTGAAAGGGACTCAAAACCCCATATTTCCCGCAGAGGAATATATCTGACTAGTAAGAATCTTAAAACCTATGTATTGATATGTCTCCTAAGGGAATCAAATATGTCTAGACTGGCATAAACATGGCAGGAGAATCAGCTCAAACCCACTATAAAAAGGAATTTCAAAAACAAAACAAAAAAACTGGGAAATTCTTTACAATTCCTTCAGGGTCTCTGATGAAACCTGGAATGACCCTCTCTACAACGACAGCTTGATGGGGCATAAGGCTGGACACTTGGGACTGAGACGATTGGTGAGATTGGGTGAGCAAATGCAGACCATTTAAAGCACAAATGCCTGGCTCCCATTCCATGGTTCCCAACTCTGCAGGTTGAAGGGAATATTACTACAGCTATAACATGTACGGGAAACCTAGAGAACGGACACACTGTGAAGACGAAAGGTTTCTAAAACTCAACGAAGAGTCCCTCTCCTTGTGCTGCAGTTTGGCTTTCCATCGGATATACTATCAACCTCCCAACTTGGAGGGACAGCCCCTTTAACCTCCTGGTTCGCACAGATTACCAATTTGAAAGAGGATGAATGGGAAGAGGGAGAACCAATGAGAGAGTAGCTGTTAGGCATTTGGACGGGCACATATCACTGTAATTTCCCGGCAGGAAGAAGAATTAACCAAAGTCTCAGCCACCCACCGTGAACCAGTATAGGTCCTGAACCAAAATTTTGGACTTGCGGTCAGCTCACCAAAAACGAGTTGAAAAATGGAGCTCAAGGGCACAGCAATTCACAAACTGGCCGAATAATAAAGGACAACTATCGTCCAAAAATTTGTTGAGGGAAGGCAACGAGGCGGTCTTGAAAGCGAGGCAGAATAGAAGGAAACAGATTTCAAGAGGTATGTTGGAATCGCCTTTAAAGCACAGGAAGAGGGGCACAACTTCGACAATGATGCACTTGGCCAAAAAGGGCGTATGCATTTTCTCCTGAATATATTCAGCAGAAAACGCATACGCCATTTTTGGCCAAGCAATCAAGTGGGCAATGCAAATCTGCACTACAAAGAAGTATCACTTCCCACCGGTCAAAAGGGACATCCACAAAATGTGTAAATACCAGAAAGGCAAGAGAGGCCCTGGAGAACAGGGAGCCTTGTTATGCTGATGGGCGGGATGTAAATTGCCAACTGCCTCTCTGGAGGAGTGCATTGTGTTCCCTAAAACAAGTAAACAACAGAGCTACAGAGCCAAGGGCACTTCCAGTCTAGGGTATATACCTTGGGAAAACAGAAAATCTATAAGACAGAGCCACCCCAAAATTTAGGGCTGCACTGCTTACAAGGAACTCAACTTGGGTACACCTTACATATCCCAGGAAATATAAAAATGGTTCAAAAAATTGTGGTACTTACGTACGATGGAATATGCCTCAGCCATGAAATCAATGTCATAAGACCAGTAGCAGCAAAATGGGTGGATTCAGGTACGATGATTCTAAGTGAAATAAGTCACACAGAAAAAGAAACTTATCATAAGATATCACTTATGAAGATCCTGTAAACATGGCTACACTTGAACTGAGTTAGGAAAGAGAACAGTGTCTCACATTTAGAAAACACTCTTATGCATGCTTAAGGGGGAAGGAGAGGTGGGGTGATGCATAAAACCAGAGTTTGATATAAGCACAGGTACCGTTCCAAAAACCAACTATGGAATAGACAAGACCTACACCGTCCTCAGTGAAAGGGACTCAAAACCCCATATTTCCCGCAGAGGAATATATCTGACTAGTAAGAATCTTAAAACCTATGTATTGATGTGTCTCCGTAAGGGAATCAAGTGTGTCTAGACTGGCATAAACATGGCAGCGAGAATCAGCTCAAACCCACTATAAAAAGGAATTTCAAAAACAAAACAAAAAAACTGGGATATTCTTTACAATTCCTTCATGGTCTCTGATGAAACCTGGAATGACCCTATCTACAATGACAGCTGGATGTGGCATAAGGCTGGACACTTGGGACTGAGAGGATTGGTGAGATTGTGTGAGCAAATGAAGACCCTTTAAAGCAATAATGCATGGCACCCATTCCATGGGTCCCAACTCTCCAGGTTGAAGGGAATATTACTACCGTTATAACATGTACGGGAAACCTAGAGAACGGACACACTGTGAATACGAAAGGTTTCTAAATCTCAACGAATAGTCCCTCTCCTGGTGTTCCGGTTTGACTTTCCATCTGCTTTACTATCAACCTCCCAACTTGGAGAGACAGCCCCTTTAACCTCCTGGTCCGCACAGGTTGACAATTTGGCAGAGGATGAAAGGGAAGAGGGAGAACAAATGAGAGAGTAGCTGATAGGCATTTGGACGGGCACATATCACTGTAATTTCCCGGCAGGAAGAAGAATTAACCAAAGTCTCAGCCACCCACCGGGAACCAGTATAGGTCCTGAACCAAAATTTTGGACTTGCTGTCAGCTCACCATAAACGAGTTGAAAAATGGAGCTCAGGGGCACAGCAATTCACAAACTGGCCGATTAATAAAGGACAACTATCGTCCAAAAATCTGTTGAGAGAAGGCAACGAGGCGGACTTGAAAGCGAGGCAGAATAGCAGGAAACAGATTTCAAGAGGTATGTTGGAATCGCCTTTAAAGCACAGGAAGAGGGGCACAACTTCGACAATGATGCACTTGGCCAAAAAGGGCGTATGATTTTTCTCCTAAATATATTCAGCAGAAAACGCATACGCCCATTTTGGCCAAGCAAGCAAGCGGGCAATGCAAATCTGCACTACAATGAAGTATCACTTCCCACCGGTCAAAAGGGACATCCACAAAATGTGTAAAAACCAGAAAGGCAAGACAGGCCCTGGAGAACAGGGAGCCTTGTTATGCTGATGGGCGGGATATAAATTGCCAACTGCCTCTCTGGAGGAGTGCATTGTGTTCCCTAAAACAAGTAAACAACAGAGCTACAGAGCCAAGGGCACTTCCAGTCTAAGGAATATACCTTGGGAAAACTGAAAATCAATAAGACAGAGCCACCCCAAAATTTAGGGCTGCACTGCTTACAAGGACCTCAACTTGGGTACAACTTAAATATCCCAGGAATTATAAAAATGGTTCAAAAAATTGTGGTACTTACGTACGATGGAATATCCCTCAGCCATGAAATCAATGTCATAAGACCAGTAGCAGCAAAATGGGTGGATTCAGGTACGATGATTCTAAGTGAAATAAGTCACACAGAAAAAGAAACTTATCATAATATAGCACTTATGAAGATCCTGTAAACATGGCTACACGTGAACTGAGTTAGGAAAGAGAACAGTGTCTCACATTTAGAAAACACTCTTATGCCTGCTTAAGGGGGAAGGAGAGGTGGGGTGATGCATAAAACCAGAGTTTGATATAAGCACAGGTACCGTTCCAAAAACCAACTATGGAATAGACAAGACCTAAACCTTCCTCAGTGAAAGGGACTCAAAACGCCATATTACCCGCAGAGGAATATATCTGACTAGTAAGAATCTTAAAATCTATGTATTGATATGTCTCCATAAGGGAAACCAGTGTGTCTAGGCTGGCATAAACATGGCAGTGAGAATCAGCTCAAACCCACTATAAAAAGGAATTTCAAAAACAAAACAAAAAAACTGGGATATTCTTTACAATTCCTTCAGGGTCTCTGATGAAACCTGGAATGACCCTATCTACAATGACAGCTGGATGTGGCATAAGGCTGGACACTTGGGACTGAGAGGATTGGTGAGATTGTGTGAGCAAATGAAGACCCTTTAAAGCAATAATGCATGGCACCCATTCCATGGGTCCCAACTCCCCAGGTTGAAGGGAATATTACTACAGTTATAACATGTACGGGAAACCTAGAGAACGGACACACTGTGAATACGAAAGGTTTCTAAAACTCAACGAATAGTCCCTCTCCTGGTGCTCCTGTTTGACTTTCCATGTGCTTTACTATCAACCTCCCAACATGGAGAGACAGCCCCTTTAACCTCCTGGTCCGCACAGGTTGACAATTTGGCAGAGGATGAAAGGGAAGAGGGAGAACCAATGAGAGAGTAGCTGTTAGGCATTTGGACGGGCACATATCACTGTAATTTCCCGGCAGGAAGAAGAATTAACCAAAGTCTCAGCCACCCACCGGGAACCAGTATAGGTCCTGAACCAAAATTTTGGACTTGCGGTCAGCTCACCATAAACGAGTTGAAAAATGGAGCTCAGGGGCACAGCAATTCACAAACTGGCCGATTAATCAAGGACAACTCTCCTCCAAAAATCTGTTGAGGGAAGGCAACGAGGCGGACTTGAAAGCGAGGCAGAATAGCAGGAAACAGATTTCAAGAGGTATGTGGGAATCGCCTTTAAAGCACAAGAAGATGGGCACAACTTCGACAATGATGCACTTGGCCAAAAAGGGCGTATGCTTTTTCTCCTGAATATATTCAGCAGAAAACACATACGCCCTTTTTTGCCAAGCAAGCAAGCGGGCAATGCAAATCTCCACTACACAGAAGTATCACTTCCCACCGGTCAAAAGGGACATCCACAAAATGTGTAAAAACCAGAAAGGCAAGACAGGCCCTGGAGAACAGGGAGCCTTGTTATGCTGATGGGCGGAATGTAAATTGCCAACTGCCTCTCTGGAGGAGTACATTGTGTTCCCTAAAACAAGTAAAGAACAGAGCTACAGAGCCAAGGTCACTTCCAGTCTAGGAAATATACCTTGGGACAACTGAAAATCAATAAGACAGAGCCACCCCAAAATTTAGGGCTGCACTGTTTACAAGGACCTCAACTTGGGTACACCTTAAATATCCCAGGAATTATCAAAATGGTTCAAAAAATTGTGGTACTTACGTACGATGGAATATCCCTCAGCCATGAAATCAATGTCATAAGACCAGTAGCAACAAAATGGGTGGATTCAGGTACGATGATTCTAAGTGAAATAAGTCACAGATAAAAAGAAACTTATCATAAGATATCACTTATGAAGATCCTGTAAACATGGCTACACTTGAACTGAGTTAGGAAAGAGAACAGTGTCTCACATTTAGAAAACACTCTTATGCCTGCTTAAGGGGGAAGGAGAGGTGGGGTGATGCATAAAACCAGAGTTTGATATAAGCACAGGTACCGTTCCAAAAACCAACTATGGAACAGACAAGACCTACACCTTCCTCAGTGAAAGGGACTCAAAACGCCATATTTCCCGCAGAGGAATATATCTGACTCGTAAGAATCTTAAAACCTATGTATTGATATGTCTCCGTAAGGGAATCAAGTGTGTCTAGACTGGCATAAACATGGCAGCGAGAATCAGCTCAAACCCACTATAAAAAGGAATTTCAAAAACAAAACAACAAAACTGGGATATTCTTTACAATTCCTTCAGGGTCTCTGATGAATCCTGGAATGACCCTATCTACAACGACAGCTGGATGTGGCATAAGGCTGGACACTTGGGACTGAGAGGATTGGTGAGATTGGGTGAGAAAATGCAGACCCTTTAAAGCAATAATGCATGGCACCCATTCCATGGGTCCCAACTCTCCAGGTTGAAGGGAATATTACTACAGTTATAACATGTACGGGAAACCTAGAGAACGGACCCACTGTGAATACGAAAGGTTTCTAAAACTCAACGAATAGTCCCTCTCCTGGTGCTCCGGTTTGACTTTCCATCTGCTTTACTATCAACCTCCCAACTTGGAGAGACAGATCCTTTAACCTCCTGTTTCGCACAGGTTGACAATTTGGCAGAGGATGAAAGGGAAGAGGGAGAACCAATGAGAGAGTAGCTGTTAGGCATTTGGACGGGCACATATCACTGTAATTTCCCGGCAGGAAGAAGAATTAACCAAAGTCTCAGCCCCACACCGGGAACCAGTATAGGTCCTGAACCTAAATTTTGGACTTGCGGTCAGCTCACCAAAAACGAGTTGAAAAATGGAGCTCAGGGGCACAGCAATTCACAAACTGGTGGAGTAATAAAGGACAACTATCGTCCAAAAATCTGTTGAGGGAAGGCAACGAGGCGGACTTGAAAGCGAGGCAGAATAGCAGGAAACAGATTTCCAGAGGTACGTTGGAATCGCCTTTAAAGCACAGGAAGAGGGGCACAACTTCGACAATGATGCACTTGGCCAAAAAGGGCATATGCGTTTTCTCCTGAATATATTCAGCAGAACACGCATACGCCCTTTTTGGCCAAGCAAGCAAGCGGGCAATGCAAATCTGCACTACAAAGAAGTATCACTTCCCACCGGTCAAAAGGGACATCCACAAAATGTGTAAAAACCAGAAAGGCAAGACAGGCCCTGGAGAACAGGGAGCCTTGTTATGCTGATGGGTGGAATGTAAATTGCCAACTGCCTCTCTGGAGGAGTACATTGTGTTCCCTAAAACAAGTAAAGAACAGAGCTACAGAGCCAAGGTCACTTCCAGTCTAGGAAATATACCTTGGGAAAACTGAAAATCAATAATACAGAGCCACCCCAAAATTTAGGGCTGCACTGTTTACAAGGACCTCAACTTGGGTACACCTTAAATATCCCAGGAATTATCAAAATGGTTCAAAAAATTGTGGTACTTACGTACGATGGAATATCCCTCAGCCATGAAATCAATGTCATAATACCAGTAGAAGCAAAATGGGTGGATTCAGGTATGATGATTCTAAGTGGAATAAGTCCCACAGAAAACGAAACTTATCATAAGATATCACTTATGAAGATACTGTAAACATGGCGACACTTGAACTGAGTTAGGAAAGAGAACAGTGTCTGACATTTAGAAAACACTCTTATGCCTGCTTAAGGGGGAAGGAGAGGTGGGGTGATGCATAAAACCAGAGTTTGATATAAGCACAGGTACCGTTCCAAAAACCAACTATGGAATAGACAAGACCTTCACCTTCCTCAGTGAAAGGGACTCAAAACGCCATATTTCCGGCAGAGGAATATATCTGACTAGTAAGAATCTTAAAACCTATGTATTGATATGTCTCCGTAAGGGAATCAAGTGTGTCTAGACTGGCATAAACATGGCAGCGAGAATCAGCTCAAACCCAGTATAAAAAGGAATTTCAAAAACAAAACAAAAAAACTAGGAAATTCTTTACAATTCCTTCAGGGTCTCTGATGAAACCTGGAATGACCCTATCTACAACGACAGCTGGATGTGGCATAAGGCTGGACACTTGGGACTGAGAGGATTGGTGAGATTGGGTGAGAAAATGCAGACCCTTTAAAGCAATAATGCATGGCACCCATTCCATGGGTCCCAACTCCCCAGGTTGAAGGGAATATTACTACAGTTATAACATGTACGTGAAACCTAGAGAACGGACCCACTGTGAATACGAAAGGTTTCTAAAACTCAACGAATAGTCCCTCTCCTGGTGCTCCGGTTTGACTTTCCATCTGCTTTACTATCAACCTCCCAACTTGGAGAGACAGATCCTTTAACCTCCTGTTTCGCACAGGTTGACAATTTGGCAGAGGATGAAAGGGAAGAGGGAGAACCAATGAGAGAGTAGCTGTTAGGCATTTGGACGGGCACATATCACTGTAATTTCCCGGCAGGAAGAAGAATTAACCAAAGTCTCAGCCACCCACCGGGAACCAGTATAGGTCCTGAACCAAAATTTTGGACTTGCGGTCAGCTCACCAAAAACGAGTTGAAAAATGGAGCTCAGGGGCACAGCAATTCACAAACTGGCGGAGTAATAAAGGACAACTATCGTCCAAAAATCTGTTGAGGGAAGGCAACGAGGCGGACTTGAAAGCGAGGCAGAATAGCAGGAAACAGATTTCAAGAGGTACGTTGGAATCGCCTTTAAAGCACAGGATAAGGGGCACAACTTCGACAATGATGCACTTGGCCAAAAAGGGCATATGCGTTTTCTCCTGAATATATTCAGCAGAACACGCATACGCCCTTTTTGGCCAAGCAAGCAAGCGGGCAATGCAAATCTGCACTACAAAGAAGTATCACTTCCCACCGGTCAAAAGGGACATCCACAAAATGTGTAAAAACCAGAAAGGCAAGACAGGCCCTGGAGAACAGGGAGCCTTGTTATGCTGATAGGCGGGATGTAAATTGCCAACTGCCTCTCTGGAGGAGTGCATAGTGTTCCCTAAAACAAGTAAACAACAGAGCTACAGAGCCAAGGGCACTTCCAGTCTAGGGAATATACTTTGGAAAAACTGAAAATCAATAAGACAGAGCCACCCCAAAATTTAGGGCTGCACTACTTACAAGGACCTCAACTTGGGTACACCTTAAATATCCCAGGAAATATAAAAATGGTTCAAAATATTGTGGAACTTACGTACGATGGAATATCCCTCAGCCATGAAATCAATGTCATAATACCAGTAGAAGCAAAATTGGTGGATTCAGGTATGATGATTCTAAGTGGAATAAGTCCCACAGAAAACGAAACTTATCATAAGATATCACTTATGAAGATACTGTAAACATGGCGACACTTGAACTGAGTTAGGAAAGAGAACAGTGTCTGACATTTAGAAAACACTCTTATGCCTTCTTAATGGGGAAGGAGAGGTGGGGTGATGCATAAAACCAGAGTTTGATATAAGCACATGTACCGTTCAAAAAACCAACTATGGAATAGACAAGACCTACACATTCCTCAGTGAAAGGGACTCAAAACGCCATATTCCCCGCAGAGGAATATATCTGAGTAGTAATAATCTTAAAACCTATGTATTGATATGTCTCCGTAAGGGAATCAAGTGTGTCTAGACTGGCATAAACATGGCAGCGAGAATCAGCTCAAACCCACTATAAAAAGGAATTTCAAAAACAAAACAAAACAACTGGGAAATTCTTCACAATTCCTTCAGGGTCTCTGATGAAACCTGAAATGACCCTATCTACAACGACACCTGGATGTGGCATAAGGCTGGACACTTGGGACTGAGGGGACTGGTGAGATTGGGTGAGCAAATGCAGACCCTTTAAAGCACAAATGCATGGCACCCATTCCATGGGTCCCAACTCTCCAGGTTGAAGGGAATATTACTACAGCTATAACATGTACGGGAAACCTAGAGAACGGACACACTGTGAATACGAAAGGTTTCTAAAATTCAAAGAATAGTCCCTCTCCTTGTGTTCCGCTTTGACTTTCCATCTGCTTTACTATCAATCTCCCAACTTGGAGAGACAGCCCCTTTAACCTCCTGGTTCGCACAGGTTTCCAATATCGCAGAGTATGAAAGGGAAGAGAGAGAACCAATGAGAGAGTAGCTGTTAGGCATTTGGACGGCACATATCACTCTAACTTCGCAGCAGGATGAAGAATTAATCAAAGTCTCAGCCCCCCATCGGGAACCAGCATAGGTCCTGAGCCAAAATTTTGGACTTGCGCTCAGCTCACAAAAAACGCGTTGAAAAATGGAGCTCAAGGGCACACCAATTCAAAAACTGGCAGAGTAATAAAGGACATCTATCGTCCAAAAATCTGTTGAGGGAAGGCAACGAGGCGGACTTGAAAGCGAGGCAGAATAGCAGGAAACAGATTTCAAGAGGTACGTTGGAATCGCCTTTAAAGCACAGGAAGAGGGGCACAACTTCGACAATGATGCACTTGGCCAAAAAGTGCGTATGCGTTTTCTCCTGAATATATTCAGGAGAAAACACATACGATCTTTTTGGCCAAGCAAGCAAGAAGGCAATGCAAATCTGCACTACAAAGAAATGTCACTTCCCACTGGTCAAAAGGGACATCCACAAAATGTGTAAAAACCAGAAAGGCAAGACAGGCCCTGGAGAACAGGGAGCCGTGTTATGCTGATGGGCGGGATGTAAATTGCCAACTGCCTCTCTGGAGGATTGCATTGTGTTCCCTAAAACAAGTAAACAACAGAGCTACAGAGCCAAGGACACTTCCACTCTAGGGAATATACCTTGGGAAAACTGAAAATCAATAAGAGAGAGCCAACCAAAAATTTAGTGATACACTGCTTACAAGAACCTCAACTTGGGTACACCTTAAATATCCCAGGAAATATAAATATGGTTCAAACTATTGTGGTACTTCCGTACGAAGGAATATCCCTCAGCCATGCAATCAATGTCATAAGACCAGTAGCAGCAAAATGGGTGGATTCAGGTACGATGATTCTAAGTGAAATAAGTCACACAGAAAAAGAAACTTTTCATAAGATATCACTTATGAAGATCCTGTAAACATGGCTACACTTGAACTGAGTTAGGAAAGAGAACAGAGTCTCACATTTGGAAAACACTCTTATGCCTGCTTATGAGGGAAGGAGAGGTGGGGTGATGCATAAGACCAGAGTTTGATATAAGCACAGGTACCGTTCCAAAAACCAACTAAGGAATAGACAAGACCTAAACCTTCCTCAGTGAAAGGGACTCAAAACCCCATATTTCCCACAGAGGAATATATCTGACTAGTAAGAATCTTAAAACCTATGTATTGATATGTCTCTGTAAGGGAATCAAGTGTGTCAAAACTGGCATAAAATGGCAGCGAGAATCAGCTCAAACCCACTATAAAAAGGAATTTCAAAAACAAAACAAAAAAACATGGAAATTCTTTCCAATTCCTTCAGGGTCTCTGATGAAACCTGGAATGACCCTATCTACAATGACAGCTGGATGTGGCATAAGGCTGGACACTTGGGACTGAGAGGATTGGTGAGATTGGTTGAGCAAATTCCGACATTTTAAAGCAATAATGCGTGGCACCCATTCTATGGGTCCCAACTCTCCAGCTTGAAAGGAATATTACTACAGATATAACATGTAAGGGAAAAATAGAGAATGGACACACTGTGAATACGAAAGGTTTCTAAAACTCAACGAATAGTCCCTCTCCTGGTGCTCCGGTTTCATTTACCAACTGCTTTTCTATCAATCTCCCAACTTGGAGAGACAGCCCCTTTAACATCCTGGTTCGCACAGGTTGCCAATTTGGCAGAGGATGAAAGGGAAGAGGGAGAACCAATGAGAGAGTAGCTCTTAGGCATTTCGACGGGCACATGTCAGTCTAATTTCTCGGCAGGAAGAAGAATTAACCAAACTCTCAGCCACCCATCGGGAACCAGTATAGGTCCTGAACCAAAATTCTGGTCTTTTGGTCAGCTCACATAAAACAAGTTGAAAAAGGCAACTCAGGGGCACAGCAATTCACAAACTGACAGAGTAGTAAAGGACAACTATTGTCCAAATATCTGTTGAGGGAAGGCAACGAGGTAGACTTGAAAGCTAGGCAGAATAGCAGGAAACAGATTTCAAGAGGTACGTTGGAATCGCTTTTAAAGCACAGGATGAGGGGCACAACTTCAACAATGATGCACTTGGGCAAAAAGGGCGTATGCGTTTTCTCCTGAATATATTCAGGAGAAAACACATACGCCCTTTTTGGCCAAGCAAGCAAGCGGGAAATGCAAATCTGCACTACAAAGAAGTATCACTTCCCACCGGTTAAAGAGGCATCGACAAACTGTGTAAAATCCAGAAAGGCAAGACAGGCCCTGGAGAAAAAGGAGCCTTTTTACGCTGATGGGCGGAATGTAAATTGCCAACTGCCTTTCTGGAGGAGTGCATTGTGTTCCCTAAAAAAGTAAACAACAGAGCTACAGAGCCAAGGGCACTTCCAGCCTAGGGAATATACCTTGGGAAAACTGAAAACCAATAAGACAGAGCGACCCCAAAATTTAGGGCTGCACTGCTTACAAGGACCTCAACTTGGGTTCACCTTAAATATCCCAGGAAATATAAAAATGGTTCAAAAAATTGTGGAACTTACGTACGATGGAATATCCCTCAGCCATGAAATCAATGTCATAAGACCAGTAGCAGCAAAATGGGTGGATTCAGGTACGATGATTCTAAGTGAAATAAGTCACACAGAAAAAGAAACTTATCATAAGATATCACTTATGAAGATCCTGTAAACATGGCTACACTTGAACTGAGTTAGGAAAGAGAACAGTGTCTCACCTTTGGAAAGCACTCTTATGCATGCTTAAGAGGGAAGGAGAGGTGGGGTGATGCATAAAACCAGAGTTTGATATAAGCACAGGTACTGTTCCTAAAACAAACTATGGAATAGACAAGACCTAAACCTTCCTCAGTGAAAGGGACCCGAGGCATCTGTGAGTAACCGTGAGCTGAGCCCCAGGCCAGCTGCTGTTGAACTTTTCCCACCCTTCCCAGGTAAAACACCTGAATATGTACAAGGGCTTGAAAGCCTAGACGAAGGGGCGTGGAGCCACACCAGCGACAGCACGCAGGCCAACTTGGTGCCTGCAGGCCAGCCAGGATGGTCCTGGCCCTGGGCGCTCTTCTGGAAGCTTTCCATTGCCCTGCAAGAGATACCCCTCCTGTCACGGCCCCCACTGCTTTTTTCCTTCCTCACCTCTGTCCGGAGAGAAATTCCAGCGGATGGTATGGGTGACACATCCTCTTCTTTACAGGTGGAAGCCTGGCAACTCCTGCAGAAAGTGCAGCAGAGACCCACTCACACCGGGCCACCCACAAAGCCGTGGCCCCTCACTCCCTCCCACCAGCACAGCCCCGAGACTGCTGACGGGGCAGAGAATATGGAGTCAGGCACAGCTTCAGGGGCTATTGCTGCCTGCAGCGCTGTTTATATTGACCTCAACCCAGGCACACCTGGTTAGGGCCGGCCAGCAGGGTCAGGCTACCCAGGTCAGCTAATCCTCAGGCCTCAGGGAATCACATTGTTGAAAATGGACCTCACTAAGGCAGAATAGAAGCCAAGGAATAAAAGGACACAATGCCATTTGCAGCACCGTAGATGTGTCTAGAGGTAATCACGTGACTTGTAGTAAGTCAGAAAGTGAAAGACACATTTCATATCATATCTCTTATAGGTGTGACCGAAAAATGGATACCAGGGCAGATACTTCCACGGAGAAGGGCAATCACAGATACATTAAACAAACTTACGGTTCACCAATGGAAAGGTGTGTGGGTTTGTTTCATTATTATATTGGGGTTAACCAACATATACAAACACAGGTGACATATATAATAACCAAAGACCTACAGAATACCAAGAGAAGACTACTCAACATTCTGTCATAAGGTACATCGGAAAAGGATTTCAGGAATAACAGACATATGTATATGTGTAAAAGACCTACATGTTCCACACCTACAACAAGCCAAACACTGTAATCAATTTTGCTGTAATAAAAAATAAAAAATAAAATTAAAAACACGAACAAGAAGAAGTGAGATAAACTTGAGGGGCTTTCTCCTGGCACATTCCGTTCTAAATTCCAATCTAGAACACGACTTCCATTGAGGCTCTGTTGCCCCAGTAACCAGATTTGGTAAGGGAGAACTGCTGCCAGCTTGTGGCCGTTTCACACAACAGCAGCTTTAATCCCAGCGCTAATGGTCAGTTGATATTCAAAATCATTGCAGGCCTGTAAATGACACCTGCCCTGAAAACAAATCCTGGGTTCATATATCGACCAAAAAATTCAAAGGACGTCCATATTTCAAAACGACAGTTTCAAAAGGCATATTTTACACACATTAGTGTTCTGCTTCTTTTTCTTTCTTTCTTTTTTTGTTACAAAAACGGGAATGGCAAAAAGCATCCCTGAGAATGGGCGAAAATATTTGCAAACGAATCAATGGACAAAGCTTTAAACTCCAATAAATATAAAGAGCTCATGCAGCTTAATATTCAAAAAACAAACAACCCAATACAAAAATGGGCAGAAGATCTAAAGAGACGTTTATTCAAAGAAGACACAGATATGGCCAAGACGCACATGAAAAGCTGCTCAACATCACTAATTATTAGAGAAATGCAAATCAAAACTACAATGAGGTATCACCTCACACCTGTTAGAATGGGCATCATCAGAAAATCTACAAACAACGAATTTTGGGTAGGGTGTGGAGAAAAGGATCCCTCTTCCACTAGTGGTGGAAATGTAAATTGATACAGTCACGATGGAGAACAGTATGGAGTTTCCTTAAAAAACCTAGAAATAGAATTACCATATGATCCAGCAATCCCACTTCTGGGCATATACCCAGAGAAAACCATAAATCAAAAAGGCACATTCACCACAATGCTCATTTCAGCACTATTTACGATAGCCAGGTAATGGAAGCAACCTAAATACCCACAGACAGACGAATGGATAAAGATGTGGTACATATATAAAATGGAATATTACTCAGCCATAAGAAGGAATGAAACTGGGTCATTTGTAGAGACGTCGATGGATCTAGAGACTGTCATACAGAATGAAGTAAGTCAGAAAGAGAAAAACAAATATTGTATATTAATGCATATATGTGGAACCTAGAAAAATGGTACAGATGAACTGGTTTGCAGGGAAGAAATAGAGACACAGAGGTAGAGAACACATGTATGGACACCAAGTGTGGGAAGCCATGGGGTGGTGGTGGTGGGATGAGTTGGGAGATTGGGATTGACCTGTATACATGTATATGCATAAAACACATAACTAATAATAACCTGCTGTATAAAAAATAAATAAAATTAAATTTCAAAATTTTTAAAAATAAAATTTAAAAATAAAACAGAAAAAAGTTCTTCCCTTCACACAGATGTATTTATATGAATGAATTATTTCCATGCTTATATCTATAAATACATAAAAGAGGAATAAAATCTAACTTGAACCAAAAAAGAAAAAAAAAACCTGAACCCACGAGTTAGACAGAGGAAATCCCTATCAGGTCACTTGCTCCAGCCGTAAAAAGTTCTGAAATTGGTCAGAGGTGGGGAATCATCTCCCATAGGGCCAGCAGGCCACTCCTACGCAAGGAGCGTCCTCATTGCAAGTCTGGGGGCCATGCCGAGGCAGCTATGAGTAACCGTGAGCTGAGCCCCAGGCCAGCTGCTGTTGAACTTTTCCCACCCTTCCCAGGTAAAACACCTGAATATGTACAAGGGCTTGAAAGCCTAGAGGAAGGGTCGTGGAGCCACACCAGTGAGGGCACACAGGCCAACTTGGTGACTGCAGGCCAGCCAGGAAGGTCCTGGCCCTGTGTGCTCTTCTGGAAGCTTTCCATTGCCCTGCCTGAGATACCCCTCCTGTCCCGGCCCCCACTGCTTTTTTCCTTCCTCACCTCTGTCCGGAGAGAAATTCCAGCGAAAGGTTTGTGTGACACATCCTCTTCTTTACAGGTGGCAGCCTGGCAACTCCTGCAGAAAGTCCAGCAGAGACCCACTCACACCGGGCCACCCACAAAGCCATGGACCCTCACGCCCTCCCACCAGCACAGCCCCGAGACTGCTGACGGGGCAGAGAATATGGAGTCAGGCACAGCTTCAGGGGCTATTGCTGCCTGCAGCGCTGTTTAAATTGACCTCAACCCAGGCACACCTGGGGAGGGCCGGCTGGCAGGGTCAGGCTACCCAGGTCAGCTAATCCTCAGACTTCAGGGAATCACATTGTTGAAAATGGACCTCGCTAAGGCAGAATAGTAGCCAAGGAAAAAAGGACACAATGCCATTTGCAGCACGGTAGGTGTGTCTAGAGGTAATCACGTGACTTGTAGTAAGTCAGAAAGTGAAAGACACATATCATATCATATCTCTTATAGGAGTGACCGAAAAGTGGATACCAGGGCAGATATTTCCACAGAGAAGGGCAATCACAGATTCATTCAAAAACTTATGGTTCACCAAAGGAAAGGTGGGAGGATTTGTTTCATTATGATATCGGGGTTAACAGACATATACAAACACAGGTGACATTTATAATCACCAAAGACCTACAGAATACCAAGAGAAGACTACTCAACATTCTGTCATAACGTACATGGGAAAAGGATCCCAGGAAGAACAGACATATGTATATGTGTAAAAGAACCACATCTTCCACACCTACAACAAGCCAAACATTGTAATCAAAATTGCTGTAATAAAAAATAAAAAAATTAATTTAAAAACACGAACAAGAAGTAATGAGACAAACTTGAGGGGCTTTCTCCTGGCACGTTCCATTCTAAATTACAATCTAGAACACGACTTCCATTGAGGCTCTGGTGCCCTAGTAACCAGATATGGTAAGGGAGAACTGCTGCCACCTTGTGGCCGTTTCACACAACAGCAGCTTTAATCCCAGCGCTAATGGTCAGTTGATATTCAAAATCATTGCAGGCCTGTAAATGACACCTGCCCTGAAAACAAATCCTGGGGTCATAGATCGACCAAAAAATTCAAAGGACGTCCATATTTCAAAACGACAGTTTCAAAAGGGATATTTTACACACATTAGTGTTCTGCTTCTTTTTCTTTCTTTCTTTTTTTGTTAAAAAAACGGGAATGGAAAAAGGCATCCCTCAGAATGGGCGAAAATATTTGCAAACGAATCAATGGACAAAGGTTTAATCTCCAATATATATAAAGAGCTCATGCAGCTTAATATTAAAAAAACAAACAACCCAATGCAAAAATGGGCACAATATCTAAAGAGACGTTTCTTCAAAGAAGACACAGAGATGGCCAAGACGCACATGAAAAGCTGCTCAACATCACTAATTATTAGAGAAATGCAAATCAAAACTACAATGAGGTATCACCTCACACCTGTTAGAATCGGCATCATCAGAAAATCTACAAACAACAAATTCCGGGGAGTGTGTGGACAAAAGGATCCCTCTTCTTCTATTGGTGGGAATGTAAATTGATACAGTCACGATGGAGAACAGTATGGAGTTTCCTTAAAAAAAACTAGAAATAGAATTACCATATGATCCAGCAATCCCGCTTCTGGGCATATACCCAGAGAAAACCATAAATCAAAAAGGCACATTCACCACAATGCTCTTTGCAGCACTATTTACAATAGCCAGGTAATGGAAGCAACCTAAACACCAACAGACAGACGAATGGATGAAGATGTGGTACATATATAAGAGGGAATATTACTCAGCCATAAGAAGGAATGAAACTGGTTCATTTGTAGAGACGTCGATGGATCTAGAGACTGTCATACAGAATGAAGTAAGTCAGAAAGAGAAAAACAAATAATGTACATTAATGCACATATGTGGAACCTAGAAAAATGGTACAGATGAACTGGTTTGCTGGGTAGAAACAGAGACACAGAGGTAGAGAACACACGTATGGACACCAAGTGTGGGAAGCCATGGTGTGGTGGTGGTGGGATGAGTTGGAAGATTGGGATTGACCTGTATACATGTATATGCATTAAATACATAACTAATAATAACCTGCTGTATAAAAAAATAAATAAAATTAAATTTCATAATTTTAAAAAAATTAAATATAAAACATAAAAAAGTTCTTCCCTTCACACAGATGTATTTATATGAATGCATTATTTCCATGCTTATATCAATAAATACATAAAAGAGGAATAAAATCTAACTTGAACCGAAAACGGAAAAAAAACCTGAACCCAAGAGTTATACAGAGGAAAACCCTATCAGGGCACTTGCTCCAGCGGTAAACAATTGTGAAATTGGTCAGAGGTGGGGAATCATCTCCCATACAGCCAGCAGCCCACCCCCGTCGCAAGGAGCGTACTCATTGCAAAGCTGGGGGCCATGCCGAGGCATCTGTGAGTAAACGTGAGCTGAGCCCCAGGCCAGCTGCTGCTGAACTGTTCCCACCCTTCCCAGGTAAAACACCTGAATATGTACAAGGGCTTGAAAGCCTAGAGGAAGGGCCGTGGTGCCACACCAGCGACAGCACGCAGGCCAACTTGATGCCTGCAGGCCAGCCAGGAAGGTCCTGGCCCCGGGCGCTCTTCTGGAAGCTTTCCATTGCCCTGCCTGAGATACCCCTCCTGTCCAGGACCCCACTGCTTTTTTCCTTCCTCACCTCTGTCCGGAGAGAAATTCCAGCGGAAGGTATGGGTGACATATCCTCTTCTTTACAGGTGGCAGCCTGGCAACTCTTGCAGAATGTCCAGCAGATACCCACTCACACCGGGCCACCCACAAAGCCATGGCCCCTCACTCCCTCCCACCAGCACAGCCCCGAGCATGCTGACGGAGCAGAGAATATGGAGTCAAGCACAGCTTCAGGGGCTATTGCTGCCTGGAGTGCTGTTTATATTTACCTCAACCCAGGCACACCTGGGGAGGGCCGGCCGGCAGGGTCAGGCTACACAGGTCAGCTAATCCTCAGCCCTCAGGGAATCACATTGTTGAAAATGGACCTCGCTAAGGCAGAATAGAAGCCAAGGAAAAAAAGGACACGATGCCATTTGCAGCACCGTAGATGAGTCTAGAGGTAATCACGTGACTTGTAGTAAGTCAGAAAGTGAAAGACACATATCGTATCATATCACTTATAGGTATTACCTAAAAATAGATACCAGGGCAGATATTTCCACGCAGAAGGGCAATCACAGATTCATTAAACAAACTTATGGTTCACCAATGCAAAAGTGTGAAGATTGGTTTCATTACGATATTGAGGTTAACAGACATATACAAACACAGGTGACATATATAATCACCAAAGACCTACACAATACCGAGAAGACTACTCAACATTCTGTCATAACGTACATGGGAAAAGGATCCCAGGAAGAACAGACATATGTATATGTGTAAAAGAACCACATCTTGCACACCTACAACAAGCCAAACATTGTAATCAAAATTGCTGTAATAAAAAATAAAAAATTAAATTAAAAACACGAACAAGAAGTAGTGAGACAAACTTTAGGGGCTTTCTCCTGGCACATTCCATTCTAAATTACAATCTAGAACACGACTACCATTGAGGCTCTGTTGCCCCAGTAACCAGATTTGGTAAGGGAGAACTGCTGCCACCTTGTGGCCGTTTCACACAACAGCAGCTTTAATCCCAGCGCTAATGGTCAGTTGATATTCAAAATCATTGCAGGCCTGTAAATGACACCTGTCCTGAAAACAAATCCTGGGTTCATATATCGACCAAAAAATTCAAAGGACGTCCATATTTCAAAACGACAGTTTCAAAAGGCATATTTTACACACATTAGTGTTCTGCTTCTTTTTCTTTCTTTCTCTTTTTGTTAAAAAAACGGGAATGGCAAAAAGCATCCCTCAGAATGGGCGAAAATATTTGCAAACGAATCAATGGACAAAGGTTTAATCTCCAATATATATAAAGAGCTCATGCAGCTTAATATTAAAAAAACAAACAACCCAATACAAAAATGGGCAGAAGATCTACAGAGACGTTTCTTCAAAGAGACACAGAGATGGCCAAGACACACATGAAAAGCTGCTCAACATCACTAATTATTAGAGAAATGCAAATCAAAACTACAGTGAGGTATCACCTCACACCTGTTAGAATCGGCATCATCAGAAAATCTACAAACAACGAATTCTGGGGAGGGTGTGGACAAAAGGATCCCTATTCCATTATTGGTAGAAATGTAAATTGATACAGTCACGATGGAGAAGAGTATGGAATTTCCTTAAAAAACCTAGAAATACAATTAACATATGATCCAGCAATTCCACTTCTGGGCATATACCCAGAGAAAACCATAAATCAAAAAGGCACATTCACCACAATGCTCATTTCAGCACTATTTACGATAGCCAGGTAATGGAAGCAACCTAAATACCCACAGACAGACGAATGGATAAAGATGTGGTACATATATAAAATGGAATATTACTCAGCCATAAGAAGGAATGAAACTGGGTCATTTGTAGAGACGTCGATGGATCTAGAGACTGTCATACAGAATGAAGTAAGTCAGAAAGAGAAAAACAAATATTGTATATTAATGCATATATGTGGAACCTAGAAAAATGGTACAGATGAACTGGTTTGCAGGGAAGAAATAGAGACACAGAGGTAGAGAACACACGTATGGACACCAAGTGTGGGAAGCCATGGGGAGGTGGTGTTGGGATGAGTTGGGAGATTGGGATTGACCTGTATACATGTATATGCATAAAATACATAACTAATAATAACCTGCTGTATAAAAAATAAATAAAATTAAATCTCAAAATTTTAAAAAATAAAACTTAAAAATAAAAGAGAAAAATGTTCTTACCTTCTCACAGATGTATTTATATGAATGAATTATTTCCATGCTTATATCTATAAATACATAAAAGAGGAATAAAATCTAACTTGAACCAAAAAAGAAAAAAAAACCTGAACCCACGAGTTAGACAGAGGAAAACCCTATCAGGGCACTTGCTCCAGCGGTAAACAATTCTGAAATTGGTCAGAGGTGGGGAATCATCACCGATAGAGCCAGCAGCCCACTCCTATGCAAGGAGCGTCCTCATTTCAAAGCTGGGGGCCATGCCGAGGCATCTGTGAGTAACGGTGAGCTGAGCCCCAGGCCAGCTGCTGTTGAACTTTTCCCACCCTTCGCAGGTAAAACACCTGAATATGTACAAGGGCTTGAAAGCCTAGAGGAAGGGGCGTGGAGCCACACCAGCAACAGCACGCAGGCCAACTTGGTGCCTGCAGGCCAGCCAGGATGGTCCTGGCCCTGGGCACTCTTCTGGAAGCTTTCCATTTCCCTGCCTGAGATACCCCTCCTGTCCCGGGCCCCACTGCTTTTTTCCTTCCTCACCTCTGTCCGGAGAGAAATTCCAGCGGAAGTTATGGGTGACACATCCTCTTCTTTACAGGTGGCAGCCTGGCAACTCCTGCAGAAAGTCCAGCAGAGACCCACTCACACAGGGCCACCCACAAAGCCGTGGCCCCTCACTCCCTCCCACCAGCACAGCCCCGAGACTGCTGACGGGGCAGAGAATATGGAGTCAGGCACAGCTTCAGGGGCTATTGCTGCCTGCAGCGCTGTTTATATTGACCTCAACCCAGGCACACCTGGGGAGGGCCGGCCGGCAGGGTCAGGCTACCCAGGTCAGCTAATCCTCAGCCCTCAGGGAATCACATTGTTGAAAATGGACCTCGCTAAGGCAGAATAGAAGCCAAGGAATAAAAGGACACAATGCCATTTGCAGCACCGTAGGTGTGTCTAGAGGTAATCATGTGACTTGTAGTAAGTCCGAAAGTGAAAGACACATATCATATCATATCTCTTATAGGTGTGACCGAAAAATGGATACCAGGGCAGATATTTCCATGGAGAAGGGCAATCACAGATTAATTAAACAAACTAATGTTTCCCCAATGGAAAGGTGTGAGGATTGGTTTCATTTTGATATTGGGGTTAACAGACATATACAAACACAGGTGACATATATAATCACCAAAGACCTACAGAATACCAAGAGAAGACTACTCAACATTCTGTCATAAGGTACATGGGAAAAGGATCCCAGGAAGAACAGAAATATGTATATGTGTAAAAGAACCACATCTTCCACACCTACAACAAGCCAAACATTGTAATCAAATTTGCTGTAATAAAAAATAAAAAATTAAACTGAAAACACGAACAAGAAGTAGTGAGACAAACTTGAGGGGCTTTCTCCTGGTACATTGCATTCTACATTCCAATCTAGAACACGACTTCCATTGAGGCTCTGTTGCCCCAGTAACCAGATTTGGTAAGGGAGAACTGCTGCCACATTGTGGCCGTTTCACAAAACAGCAGCTTTAATCCCAGCGCTAATGGTCAGTTGATATTCAAAATCATTGCAGACCTGTAAATGACACCTGCCCTGAAAACAAATCCTGGGTTCATATATCGACCAAAAAATTCAAAGGACATCCATATTTCAAAACGACAGTTTCAAAAGGCATATTTTACACACATTAGTGTTCTGCTTCTTTTTCTTTCTTTCTTTTTTTCTTAAAAAAACGGGAATGGCAAAAAGCATCCCTCAGAATGGGCGAAAATATTTGCAAACGAATCAATGGACAAAGGTTTAATCTCCAATATATATAAAGAGCTCATGCAGCTTAATATTAAAAAAACAAACAACCCAGTACAAAATTGGGCAGAAGATCTAAAGAGACGTTTCTTCAAAGAAGACACAGAGATGGCCAAGACGCACATGAAAAGCTGCTCAACATCACTAATTATTAGAGAAATGCAAATCAAAACTACAATGAGGTATCACCTCACACCTGTTAGAATCAGCATCATCAGAAAATCTACAAACAACAAATTCTGGGTAGGGTGTGGACAAAAGGATCCCTCTTCCACTAGTGGTGGAAATGTAAATTGATACAGTCACGATGGAGAAGAGTATGGAGTTTCCTTAAAAAAACTAGAAATAGAATTACCATATGATCCAGCAATCCCACTTCTGGGCATATACCCTGAGAAAACCATAAATCAAAAAGGCACATTCACCACAATGCTCATTTCAGCACTATTTACGATAGCCAGGTAATGGAAGCAACCTAAATACCCACAGACAGACGAATGGATAAAGATGTGGTACATATATAAAATGGAATATTACTCAGCCATAAGAAGGAATGAAAGTGGGTCATTTATAGAGACGTCGATGGATCTAGAGACTGTCATACAGAATGAAGTAAGTCAGAAAGAGAAAAACAAATATTGTATATTAATGCATATATGTGGAACCTAGAAAAATGGTATAGATGAACTGGTTTGCAGGGAAGAAATAGAGACACAGAGGTAGAGAACACACGTATGGACACCAAGTGTGGGAAGCCATGGTGTGGTGTTGGTGGCATATGTTGGGAGATTGGGATTGACCTGTATACATGTATATGCATAAAATACATAACTAATAATAACCTGCTGTATAAAAATATAAATAAAATTAAATTTTAAAATTTAAAAAAATAAAATTTAAAAATAAAACAGAAAAAGTTCTTCCCTTCACACAGATGTATTTATATGAATGAATTATTTCCATGCTTATATCAATAAATACATAAAAGAGGAATAAAATCTAACTTGAACCAAAAAAGGAAAAAAAACCTGAACCCACCAGTTATACAAAGGAAAACCCTATCAGGGCACTTGTTCCAGCAGTAAACAATTCTGAAATTGGTCAGAGGTGGGGAATCATCTCCCATACAGCCAGCAGCCCGGCCCCCAAGCAAGGAGGGTCCTCATTGCAAAGCTGGGGGACCGTTCCAAGGCATCTGTGAGTATACGTGAGCTGAGCCCCAGTCGTGCTTCAGCTGAACTCTTCCCACCCTTTCCAGGTAAAACACCTGAATATGTACAAGAACTTGCAAGCTTAGAGGAAGGGCTGTGGAGCCAAACCAGCGACAGCACACAGGCCGACTTGGTGCCTGCAGGCCAGTCAGGATGGTCCTGCCCCAGATGCTCATCTGGAAGCTTTCCATTTCCCTGCCTGAGATACCGCTCCTGACACGGCCCCCACTGCTTTTTTACTTCCTCACCTCTGCCTGGGGAGAAATTCCAGCGGCAGGTATCGGTGACACATCCTCTTCTTTAGCAGGTGGCAGCCTGGCAACTCCTGCAGAAAGTCCAGCAGAGCCCCACTCACACTGGGCCACCCACAAAGCCACGGCCCCTCACTCCTTCCCACCAGCACAGCCCCGGCACTGCCTACGGGGCAGAGAATATGGCGTCAGTCACAGCTACAAGGGCTGTCGCTCACTGGAGAGCTGTTTATATTGCCCTCAACCCAGGCACACCTGTGGAGGGCTGGCAGGCAGTTTCAGGCTACCAAAATCAGCCAATCCCCACCCCTCAGGGGCTCACAGTTGCAGAAAATGAAACTTGCTAAACGGGCCAGGCCCTAGGAACAGGTGTGGGCTCTTGAGAGTCAGGATAGACAAGGGGCTGCAGCTGCGGCTTGTTTTCTTATCATTTTATCTGGTCCATGAGTGGAAAACAACTTCAAGAAGACCCTATCCTAATGAGAGGAACCCAGGAGTCAGGGAGAGGAGTGATGGTGGGTGGAGACAGAGGCCTGGTGCCCTGGCTGCAGTGGAAGTGTCTGGAAGACCAGGCAGAAAGAGCCTGCAGAGAGTGATAGCCATGGTCACAGACCTGTCAGAGCTGCTGTTTGTTAGTTCAAGTCCTGCTCTGAGGTATTCTGTGTCAGCTGTGAGCGACAGGTGAGCTGGGGGTTCTCTGCAAGGTGGGCTATGTGCACAGTTCCTGTATGTCCAGCCCTGCTGGGGTACCTGCCCAGGGGAGCTCCGTATCCTGGGAAGGGCCTGAGTAGGAGAGCCCCATGGGCTGCTGGGTAGCTGCAGAGTTGAGCTCCATACCCTGGGAGGGACTTGACCACGAGAGCCCCGTGGGCTGTGGGGTAGGGGCGCAGCCCAGGTGAGCTCCATATCCTGGGATTGGCCTGACCATGAGAGCCCCATGGGCTGCTGGAGACCTGATAAAGGATATCAGGACAGTCAGTGAAGCCACCGAGGATATACATCCAGTAGCTCCTATTTCCTACTCCCTGCTGGTCATTCTACCTTCCACCAGGCCATGGCATTCTGTATTAGACTTCAATGATGCCTTCTTCTGTATTCCATTCATCTCAGAGTCACAAGAATTTTTGGCTTGTGAGTGGCAGGACACAACATGCAACAAAAGCAATAATGCTGGGCCGTCCTGCCCCAATGGTTCAAAAATCCCCACACCATCATTGGGGAAATGTCCTCTAAAGACCTAAAAGTTCAACCTCTGTAAAAGGGAACCCTCCTTCAATATGCAGATGACATTCTGATCGCCAGGCCTACTAAAGACGCCTCTGAACTACCTAGCCAAGAAAGGATAGAAGGTGTCCAAGAAAAACGCTCAAATATCCCAGGCTAAGGTGACATGCCTGGGCTTCATTCTCACAGATATTCGGAGAAACGCATCCCAGGATAGGGAAGAAGCCATTTGCAGCCTTACCTCTTCTAAAACTAGAAGACAGCTTAGGGGTTCCTGGGGAGGCCAAGGTTTTCTGCATCTGGATCCCTAACTACAGTCTAATAGCTGGGCCTCTACATGAAACACTGACACGAAAAGATGATGATCCTTTTGAATAGAATCCAGAAGCAGCCTTTCAAGAATGGAAAGAGCAGTCAATACAGACCCTTGCCCAGGAACTCCCTAATTTAGCTAAACCCTTTGACCTTTACATACCCGGTCAAAGGTTAATCGCCCTTGGAGCCTTAGTGCAAAAACTGGGACCACTTGAAATGGAGCAACACAAGAATGCCCTTCAGGTATGATAAACTATGGTCACCAAGGGCTTTGCCCACCGACTCATCAGGCCAGGATACTGGGGTATCTAAAAAGCTGGAAATCAGCAGCCCACAAGGCCAGCTCCCTCCTAAGGGAAAAGGACCCCACGTGGTGATCTTAACCACCAATCATGCCCTGAAGTTGCAGGGGTCGCTCTGTGGACACACTGACCTCGAGTGAGGAGGCCCTCCAACTCCAACCTCCAGAGAGATAAACGGGGGCAACGGGCCCCCAAGATGACTCGTGTGACCATCACTTGACCTGGAGTTTCTCTCAGAAAACGACAAGACTGTGCCCCGAAAGAGCAGACTACTGCTTGCAGGACTTACTGCACCCAGAGGGGAGCTAATAAGCTTGGCGGGGGAAACGTATATCACGCTTTCACCATAGAAAACCCTACAGACACCGCGGTGATGGTGGCCAATATGACCGGCTGGACTGCTGGCTACTTCTAAAGGCCGTTGACTCAGTGGACGTCATGGTCCTGGATCACCACTGACCCTGGACTGTCTGGGAGTTGCGCGGGCAGGGCTCTGACACATGGTGCTGTTTGTACATTAATTCAGGGACCTAATTAAAGAAAGCACAGACTACTGGTCAGAGCATCTAGTCTGGCAAAAACTGTCAGCCTAAGGTCGCCGAACATAAGTGGGGTGGGGTGAAACCTGCCACCGCAGCATCTCTGCGCCTCTCTTTCCTGGACCCTTAAAGGTCATTAGAATCTGTAACACTTCCAATGCTGGTGCTCAGGCGGACGAGAAGTGAGGCAGGAGGCCTTGGGACAATCAACCTCACCAGGAGGCTGGTGGGGAGACGTTTTGCCCCTCCCCCCATGTATCAGGGCTCCCACCACAGCATGAAGCAGTTACAAAAGAGGGGTCTGCACCCTCAACACCCCAAGAATAAGGAACGGAACAAAAAGCAGAGGAGGTGTTCGTCTCCGGCAACGTTCATTAAAAATTCCTGGGAGATAAAAAGAGAATCTGGGCAATAAAATAAAGTCTAACCTGTTTTTCCTTTGTGCTTTGTCTAATTTCACGTGCTCCTAGGGTTCCGCATGCAGAGGTCCCACACCCGGCACTTCAGACCCGATTTCCTAGTGCAGAATGGCTGGGTCGACACCTCAGCTAGCGGGGTCCCATGCAGACTCCGCGGCATAGAGCCTGAGCTGCAGCCAATGCAGCCCTCGAGAGCTCCATCACCTCCCTCCCACTGACACTGCCGGGGACCCTACACAGCAGCCCAGCCCACAGCCCATGGGGGAGTGCACGCTCTCACCTCTCCATTCTGTTTTCAAAATAATGTTTCCTTTGCTTCTGAACCAAACTCAGTCTTGATCTGTTGGCTCCAATGACACTGGGCACGGGGACTCCTGTTGGGGTCCACTCTGGAGGATCAGTAACAGAAATTGAGAACATTGTAACTTCAATGAACAGATGTGTGAGCCAAACTGTAGTTAACATTGAGCAGTGTATAATGCTCGGGTAAAATAAGATGTTTCTAAGACTTACATTTGATATTTCCATCACTTTCCTATAAGCAAGTTCAGTGAAGACGTCTGTCTTATTTGTCAGGTCAACATTAGAGAAATGAAGTGATTTATTTCCATGGATGTACATCGAATACTCTTGGCTGAAGCTTCAATCTTGTTTTGAATGCTTTTCCATTGAAAATGATACCTCTCTTTCAGCTCCCCCATTTCTGAGAAGTATAAAACCTTATAATTTATTATTACCAAAGGGGAAAGGTAGGAGAAGGGATAAATTAACAGTTTGGGATTAACACATACACACTGCTATGTATAAAATAGATCATCAACAATGAACTACTGTATAGCACAGGGAACTACACTGAATATTTTGCAATAACCTATAAGGGGAAATAATCTGAAAAAGAATAGATATTTTTATTGACATCATCTATCAATGACAGATAAAATGTAACCTAAGCAAGGCCGATGGTGAGCGCTTCTGACCCTGAAGATTTCAGTCATCTAAAGTTTGGGCTCTGCCTATTTCCCAAGGCCCTTAAAGGACATACGTGTAGCCGTAGCTTAAAAATTCCCCAGTTTGGGGTTCGGGGAGGCACTGAATTGGAAAAATCCCTGGTTTTCTCCTTACATGCACGGGACCCTTCCTACAGCTAAAACATGCCTGTCACACCTAGAGGATGGTACACCGTTTGATCGGAAAGAGTTTGGAAAAGGCACCTCATCTCCTCATCGCCTGGTGCTCGGGTTCAACCCTCCAGCATCTTTCCTAACAATCTCCTCACTTGGGGATATCAGCACCGTCAACATCCTGTTGCACACAGTTTGGAATTTGTCCAGAGGATGAAGCGGAAGGATGAGAAAAATTTAGAGACAAGTCTTAGGTGTTCGGACAGGCACATGCCACTCTAATTTCCAATCCAGAAGACAAATTCATCAAAGGCTAGAATTGCCCATGGAAACAGAATAGGGCTAGAGGAAATCCCGCTGTTTTGTGTCCAGTTTCCAAAAACACAAGTTGAAAAATGGAACTCAGGGGCACTAAAATTCATGAAACTGCAGAGTTGAAAATATCTATCGTCGAAAAATGTCTTGAGGTAAGTCACAGAAAAGGAATTGTAAGCAAGGGAGAGTGGCAGGAAACAGATTTGAAGAGGTAGAAAGGACTCCCCATTAAAGCACAAGAAAAGGGGCTGAACATCGCCAATGATGCAGTTGGCCAAAAAGGGTGTATGCATTTTTTTCTGAATATATTCAAGTAAAGGCCATACACACTTTTTATCCAACCAAACAGGTGGGCACTGGAAATCAATATCACAAAATGTATCACTTCACATCAGTCAGAAGGGCCATTAAAATAAAGTGTAAACACCAGAAATGCAGGACAGGGCGAGGAGAAAAGGGAGCCCTGTGAGGCTGATAGTGGAAATGTAATTTGCCAACGGCCACTCTGGAGAAGTGTATTGTGTTTGCTAAAACATCTAAAAAATGAGCTACAGAGCATAGGACACTTGCACTCATGGGCGTGTACCTTGGGAAAAACAAAAATCGACAGAAAACAGGCACCCGAACGTTTACCACCTCTCTGTTAAAAAGGGCCTCAACTTGGATATAACCTAAATGTCCCTGGAAGGATAAAATGGATAAAAGAGATGGGGTACTTATGTAGAGTGGAATATTACTCATCCAGAAATCAATGAAATAAGGCCAGTTGTAACAACTCTGGAGGAGTTACATACGATCATTCTAAGTGACATATGTCAGAAAGAAAAAGACACATATCATAAGATGTCACTTAAAGGTGGAATCAAAAATGGCTACACATGAAATAAATTACAAAACAGAAACATAGTCAAATATGTAGAAAATAGACATAAGGCTGCTAAATGGGAAAGGTGGGGAATGGTGAGGTATTATCCAGGAGGTTGAAATTAGCAAAGATACCATTCCAAGTACCAAATTGAATAACTGACAAGGCCTACACGGTACCTCAAAGAACTGCACTCAGCCCACTCAAGTCACTGGAAAATAATACATATGACTGGTAAGCATCTGAAAAAGAAGTTATTGTTGTCTCACAGTACATGAATCAAGTGGATGTACAGCAGCAAAAAACAGAGCTTTGAAAATCAGCTGTAACCAATATAAAAATAAATTTAAAACTATTTATAAAAACAGTGAGACAGGCAAAAATTCTTACAACTTTTGTTGAAGGGCTACGATGTAACATGGATTGAACACATGTAGACCCACAGCAGGATGATTATATAAGGCTGGAATCTATGCACGCTAAGAGATGTTAGAGAGGCTGGGTGAGGAAATGCAGACCTTTTAAAGTAATACTGCCTGGTACCCATTCCATGGGTCCCAAATCTGCAGGTTCAAGGGAATCTTCTGACAGCGAAAACATGCCTGGGAAACCGAGATGAATGTACACCGTGTGCTCAGGAAAGGTGTCTAAAATGCACCTCATTTTTGATCTCCTGGTGCTGGGGTTCGCCATTCCAGCCACATTACTAACAATCTCCCCACTTGGAGAATCAGCACCTTTTACCTCCTGTTTCACACAGTTTGCAATTTGTGCAGAGGATAAATGGGAAGAGGGGGAACCAATGAGAGATTAGCTGTAGGACTTTTGACAGGCACATGTCACTCTAATTTCCCATTAGGAAGAAGAATTAACCAAAGGCTCAGCCTGCCTCCCCAGAACCAGAATAGGGCCAGAAGTAATCCAAATGTTTGGCGGCCAGCTCACAAAAAAAGCGAGTTGCAAAATGGAGCTCAGGAGCAGACAATTCAAAGACCTGCAAAGATATAAATGATAACCAACGTCCAAAAATATATTCAGGTAAGGTAACGAAGAGGATCTGAATGAGAGGCAGAATTGCAGGAAACAGATTTCAAAAGGTAGATTGTACTCACATTTAAAGCATATGAAAAACAGCAGAATTTCTAAAATGATGCGGTTGGGCAAAAGGGTGTATGCGTTTTTTTCGTGAATATCTTCAGGAAAAAAACACATGCAGAGTTTTTGGCCAACCAAGCAAGAGGGAAATGCAAATCCGCACAACAAAGAAGTCTCAATTTCCACTGCTCAGAAAGGCCATCCAAAAAATGTGTACAAACCAGAAATGCAGGAGAGGCCATGGAAAACAGGGAGCCTAGTCACGCTGATGGGTGGGGTATAAATATCCAAGAGCCACTCTGAAGAAGTGTATGCTGTTTTTAAAACATCTAAAATACAAAGCCCCGGAGCAAGGGGACTTCAACTCATGGACATATAACTTGGGAAGACTAAATGTCAATAAGACACAGGCACCCCAAAGTTTAGGGCTGCTCTGCATACAAGAACCTCAACTTTGGTACACCTAAAATATCCCAGGAAAAAGAGAAATGCATAAAGAACTTGTGGTAATTTTGTACAACGGAATATCACTCAGACGTGAAATCAATGTATATAAGGCCAGTAGCAGCATAAAGAGTGGATTTAGGTATGATGAGTTTAAGGGAAATTAGTCACACAGAAAAAGAATCTTATCATAAGATATCACTTATAGAGGGAATGTCAATATCACAACACATGAACTGAATTAGGAAAGAGAACAGAGTCTCACATTTAGCAAAAATCTCTTATGCCTGCTTCAGGGCAAAGGAGAGGTGGGGTGATGCATAAAACCAGAGTTTGATATTAGCACAGGTACCATTCCATAAACCAAATACAGAATAGACAAGACCTACACCATCCTCAGTGAACGGGACTCAACACCCCTATGCCCCACAGAGGAATATATCTGACTACTAAGAATCTTAAAACCTATGTATTGATATGTCTCCGTAAGGGAATCAATTGTGTCTAGACTGGCATAAACACGTCAGTGAAAATCAGCTCAACCCCATTATAAAAATGAATTTCAAAAAAACCCCAAAAAACAGCGAAATTCTTACACAATTCCTTCAGGGTTTCTGATGAAACCTGGAATGACCCTATCTGCAAAGACAGCTGGATGAGACATAAGGCTGGACACTTGGGACTGAGAGGACTGGTGAGATTGGGAGAGAAAATGCAGACCTTTTAAAGTAGTAATGCATGCCACCATTCCATGTGTCCCAAATCTCCAGGTAGAAGGGTATATCACTACAATTATAACATGTATGGGAAACCTAGAAAATGGACACCCTGTGATGGCGAAAGGTTTCTAAAACTCTCCTAATTTTTCCTCTCCTTCTGCTCCACTTTGGCATTCCAACTGCTTTACTATCAATCTCCCAACTTAGGAGAGTCAGCCCCTATAACCTCCTGGTTCGCACAGTTTGCTAATTGTGCAGAGGATGAAAGGGAAGAGGGAGAACCAATCAGAGAGTAGATGTAGGCATTTGGACGGGCACATGTCACTCTAAGTTCCCGGCAGGAAGAAGAATTAACCAAAGCCTCAACCACCCACAGGGAACCAATATAGCGACCCCTGGAACCAGTATAGGTCCTGAAGCAAAATTGTGGATTTGCGGCCAGCTCACAAAGATGGGATTTGAAAATTGGAGCTCAGGGGCACAGCAATTCACAAACCTGCAGACTTATAAAGGACTACTCTCTTCCAAAAATCTGTTGAGGGAAGGCAATGAAGCGGACTTGAAAATGAGGCAGAATTGCACAAAACATATTTCAAGAGGTAAATTGGAATCGCCTTTAAAGCACAGGAAAAGCATCCCAACTTGGACAGAGATGCACTTGGCCAAAAAGGGTGTATGCCTTTTCTCCTGAATATATTCAGAAGAAAACGCATACGCCCTTTTTGGCCAATCAAGCAAGCGCGCAATACAAATCCACACTACAAAGAATTGTCACTTACCACCGGTCAAAAGGGACATCCGAATATCTGTAAAATCCAGAAAGGAAAGAGAGAGATGGCAAGGGCATGAAGCAATGTGATCCCAATGGTCATGGAGGATTGTGATGACAAGCGCATGGAGAATTGTGATGACAAGATTATGTACCATTTTGTTGACAAAGGCAAGGAGCATTATGATGACAAGGTTCATGGAGCACTGTGATGAGAAGCATCACGGAGCATTGTGATTACAGGGGTCATGGAGCATTGGGATGACAAGCACTTGGATCATTGTGATGACAATGGTCATGGAGCATTTTAATGACAAGAGTCCCGGATCATTGTGTTGTCAGGGTTCATGCAGCGTTGTGATGACAGTGGTCATGGAGCATTGTGATGACAGGGGTCATGGCGCATTGTGATGAGAAGGTCGTGGAGCATTGGGCTGAAAATGTCCATGGAGTACTGGGATGACAGGGGTCATGGAGCATTGTGATGACAAGGTACTGGAGCACTGTGATGAGAGGACCATGGAGCCTTGTGATGACAAGTCTCATGGAGCATTCTGATGAAAAGTGCCATGGAGCATTGTGATTACAGGGGTCTTGGAGCATTGTGATGACAAGGGCATGGAGCATTGGGATGAGAAGGCCATGGAGTGTTCTGATGACATGCATCATGGAGCTTTGTGAGGACAAGGGCATGGAGCATTGTGATTACAGCGGTCTTGGAGCACTGTGATGAAAAGGGCATGGATCATTGTGATGAAAAAGGCATGGAGCCTTGTCATGACAGGGTTCAAGGAGCAAACTGACAACAAGTGTCAGGGAGCATTGTGATGACAAGGGTATTGAGTATTGTGATGACAAAGGTCATGGAGCATTGTGATGAGAAGACGATGGATAATTGTGATGACGAGCGTCATGGGGCGTTGTGATGATAAGTGTTATGGAACATATTGATCTCAAGGATTTGGAGCATTGTGATGACAGAGGTCATGGAGCATTTTGGTTTCATTGTGATGACAATAGCCTGAAGCATTATGATGATGGGCATGGTGCATTGTGATGACAGGGTTCATGGAGCATTGAGATGAAAAGGGGCATGGAGCATTGCGATTACAGGAGTCTTGGAGCATTGTGATGACAAAGGCATGGAACATCGTGAATGAGAAGGCCATGGAGCATTCTGTTGACATGCATCATTGAGCTTTGTGATGACAAGGGCATGGAGCATTGTGATTACAGGGGTCTTGGAGCATTGTGATGACAAGGGTCATGGAGCCTTGTGATGACAAGGCTGTGGAACATTGTGATGGCAGGGGTCATGGAGCATTGTTATGACAGGGGTAATGGAGCATTGTGATGACAAGGGCATGGAGCATTGGTCTGAAAAGTTTCATGGATTATTGTGATGAGAGGGGGCAAGGAGCATTGTGATGACAAGGGCATGGAACACTGTGATACATGGGTCATGGAGGATTGTAATGAGAAGCGCATGGAGCATTGTGATAAGAATGGCATCGAGCATTGTGATGAAAAGCATCATGGAGCCTGTGATGACAAGGGCATGGAACAATTTGATGAGATGGTTCATGGAGCATTGTGATGACAATGGCATGCAGCATTGTGATGACAAGGGTCATTGAGCTTTGTGATGACAAAGGTCATGGAGCATTTTGATGACAGGGGGGCGGTGCATTCTGTTGTGAAGGGCAGGGAGCATTGTGATGACAGGGGTTATGGAACATTGTGATGTCAGGGGAATGGAGCATTGTGATGATAAAGGCATGTAGCATTGTTGTGACAAGGGTCATGGAATATTGTGATGACAGGGGTGAGGGAGTATTGTGTTGACCGGGGACATGGAGCATTTTGATGTCCAAGGCATGGAGCATTGTGATGGCAAGACCGTGGAGCATTGTGATGAGAAGACCATGGATAATTGTGATGAGGAGCATCATGGAACACTGTAAAGACAAGTGGTATGGATCCTTGTGATGACAGGGGTCATGGAGCATTGTTATGACAGTGGTCATGGAGCATTGTGATGACAATGGTCATGGAGCATTTTGATGACAAGGGCATGGAGCATTGTGATGAGAAGACCATAGACAATTGTGATTACGAGTGTCATGGAGCACTGTAATGACAAGCAGTATGGAGCATTGTGATGACAGGGGTCATGGAGCATTGTGATGACTGGGGACATGGAGCATTGTGATGACCAGGGCATGGAGCATTGTGATGGCAAGACCGTGGAGCACTGTGATGAGAAGACCATGGATAATTGTGATAACGAACATCATGGAGCACTGTAATGACAAGGGGCATGGAGCATTGTGATGACAGGTGTCATGGAGCATTGTGATGACAGGGGTCATGGATCATTGAGATGACAAGGGTCACGGAGCATTCTGATGACAGACTTGTGGAGTATTGTGATGACAATGGCATGAAGCATTGTGATGAAAAGGGCATGGATCATTGTGATGAAAAAGGCATGGAGACTTGTCATGACAGGGTTCAATGAGCATACTGATGACAACTGTCAGGGAGCATTGTGATGACAAGTGTATTGAGAATTGTGATGACAAAGGTCATGGAGCATTGTGATGAGAAGTCCATGGATAATTGTGATGACCAGCGTCATGGGCGTTGTGATGACAAGTGTTATGGAACATTGTGATCACAAGGGTTTGGAGCATTGTGATGAGAGAGGTCATGGAGAATTTTGATTTCATTGTGATGACAATAGCATGAAGCATTATGATGATGGGCATGGTGCATTGTGATGACAGGGTTCATGGAGCATTGAGATGCAAAGAGGCATGGATCATTGTAATAACAAGGGTCTTGGAGCATTGTGATGACAAGGGCATGGAGTATTTTAATGAGAAGGCCATGGAGCATTCTGATGACATGCGTCAGGGAGCTTTGTGATGACATGGGCATGGAGCATTGTGATTACAGGGGTCTTGGAGCATTGTGATGACAAGGGTCATGGAGTCTTGTGATGACAATGCCGTAGAACATTGTGATGGCAGGGGTCATGGAGCATTGTTATGACAGGTGTAATGGAGCATTGTGATTACAAGGGCATGGAGCATTGGTCTGAAAAGTTTCATGGATTATTGTGATGAGAGTGAGCATGGAGCATTGTGATGACAAGGGCACGGAACACAGTGATACATGTGTCATGGAGGATTGCAATGACAAGGGCATGGAGCATTGTGATGACAAGCGTCATGGAGCTTTGTGATGACAACGGCATGGAGCAATGTGATGAGAGGTTTTATGGAGCTTTGTGATGACAATGGCATGGAGCATTGTGATTCCATGGGTCATGGAGCTTTGTGATGACATAGGCCATGGAGCATTTTTATGACAAGGGCGTGGTGCATTGTGATGAGAAGGGCAGGGAGAATTGTGATGACAGGGTCATGGAGCAATTGGATGAAAAGGGTCATGGAACATTTTGATGACAGTGTTTATGGAACATTGTGATGTTAGGGGTCATGGAGCATTGTGATGAAAAGGGTCATGGAGCATTGTGATGACAGGGGTTATGGAACATTGTGATGTCAGGGGTCATGGAGCATTGTGATGATAAGAGCATGTAGCATTGTTGTGACAAGCGTCATGGAACATTGGGATGACAGGGTGGAGGGAGTATTGTGTTGACTAGTGATGGAACATTGTGATATCAGTGGTGAGAGAGCATTTTGATGAGAGGTGCATGGAGCATTGTGATGACAAAGCTGTGGAGCATTGTGATGAGAAACTCAGGGCACATTGTGATGACATGGGTCATGGAACATTGTGATGACAAACGCATGGAGCATTGTGATGACAAGGTTTATGGAGCATTGTGATGACAACGATGTGGAGCATTGTGATGACAAGCGCATGGCACATTTGATGCCATGTGTCATGGAGTAATGTGCTGACAAAGGCATGGAGCATTGTGATGACAAGGGTCACCGAGCATTGTGATGAAATGTTCATGGAGTGTTGTGGTCACAAAGGTCACAGAGCCTTGTGATGACGAGGTCATGGACCATTGTGATGACAAAGGTCATGAAGCATTGTGATGACTGGAGTCACGGAGCATTGTGATGACAGGGGTCATAGAGCATTGTGATGAAAGGGCATGGAGCATTGTGATGACAGGGTCATGGAGCATTTTTCTGACAAGTTTCAGGGATTATTGTGATGACAGTGGGCATGGCGCATTGTGATGACAAGGGCATGGAGCATTGTGATGAGAAGGTCATGGAGTATTGTGAAGAAGGGTGTCAGGGAGCATTGTGATGACATATGTCATGGTCTATTGCAATGACAATGGAATGTAGCATTGTGATGCCAAGTGTCATGGAGGATTGTGATGACAAAGGTAATGGAGCATTTTGATGACAAGGGCTTGGAGCATTGTGATGACAAGGGTCATGGAGCATTGTGATAACAAGGGCCATTGAGAATTTTGATGACATGTTCATGAAGCATTGTGATGACAATCACATGGAGCTTGCTATGACAGGGGTCATGGAGCATTGCGATGACAAGTGCATAGAGAATTGTGATGACAAAACATGTAACACTGTGAGGAGAAGTATCATGGAGCATAGTGATGCCAAGAACGTGGAGAATTGTGATGACAGGGGACATGGAGCATTGTGATGACCAGGGCATGGAGCATTGTGATGGCAAGACCGTGGAGCACTGTGATGAGAAGACCATGGATAATTGTGATGACGAGCGTCATGGAGCACTGTAATGACAAGGGGTATAGAGCATTGTGATGACAGTGGTCATGGAGCATTGTGATGACCGGGGACATGGAGCATTGTGATGACTGGGGACATGGAGCATTGTGATGACCAGGGCATGGAGCCTTGTGATGGCAAGGTCGTGGAGCACTGTGATGAGAAGACCATGGATAATTGTAATGACGAGGGTCATGGAGCACTGTAATGACAAGGGGTATAGAGCATTGTGATGACAGTGGTCATGGAGCATTGTGATGACCGGGGACATGGAGCATTGTGATGCCCAAGGCATGGAGCACTGTGATGACAAGACCGTGGAGCATTGTGATGAGAAGACCATGGATAATTGTGATGAGGAGCGTCATGGAGCACTGTAATGACAAGTGGTATGGAGCCTTGTGATGACAGGGGTCATGGAGCATTGTTATGACAGTGGTCATGGAGCATTGTGATGACAAGGGTCATGGAGCATTTTGATGACAATGGCGTGGAGCATTGTGATGAGAAGACCATGGACAATTGTGATTACGAGTGTCATGGAGCACTGTAATGACAAGCGGTATGGAGCATTGTGATGACAGGGGTCATGGAGCATTGTGTTGACTGGGGACATGGAGCATTGTGATGACCAGGGCATGGAGCATTGTGATGGCAAGACCGTGGAGCACTGTGATGAGAAGACCATGGATAATTGTGATAACGAACATCATGGAGCACTGTAATGACAAGGGGCATGGAGCATTGTGATGACAGGTGTCATGGAGCATTGTGATGACAGGGCCCATGGATCATTGAGATGAAAAGTGTCACGGAGCATTCTGATGACAAGCTTGTGGAGTATTGTGATGACAATGGCATGGAGCATTGTGATGAAAAGGGCATGGATCATTGTGATGAAAAAGGCATGGAGACTTGTCATGACAGGGTTCAATGAGCATACTGATGACAAGTGTCAGGGAGCATTGTGATGACAAGTGTATTGAGAATTGTGATGACAAAGGTCATGGAGCATTGTGATGAGAAGTCCATGGATAATTGTGATGACCAGCGTCATGGGGCGTTGTGATGACAAGTGTTATGGAACATTGTGATCACAAGGGTTTGGAGCATTGTGATGAGAGAGGTCATGGAGAATTTTGATTTCATTGTGATGACAATAGCATGAAGCATTATGATGATGGGCATGGTGCATTGTGATGACAGGGTTCATGGAGCATTGAGATGCAAAGAGGCATGGATCATTGTAATAACAAGGGTCTTGGAGCATTGTGATGACAAGGGCATGGAGTATTTTAATGAGAAGGCCATGGAGCATTCTGATGACATGCGTCAGGGAGCTTTGTGATGACATGGGCATGGAGCATTGTGATTACAGGGGTCTTGGAGCATTGTGATGACAAGGGTCATGGAGTCTTGTGATGACAATGCCGTAGAACATTGTGATGGCAGGGGTCATGGAGCATTGTTATGACAGGTGTAATGGAGCATTGTGATGACAAGGGCATGGAGCATTGGTCTGAAAAGTTTCATGGATTATTGTGATGAGAGTGAGCATGGAGCATTGTGATGACAAGGGCACGGAACACAGTGATACATGTGTCATGGAGGATTGCAATGACAAGGGCATGGAGCATTGTGATGACAAGCGTCATGGAGCTTTGTGATGACAACGGCATGGAGCAATGTGATGAGAGGTTTTATGGAGCTTTGTGATGACAATGGCATGGAGCATTGTGATTCCATGGGTCATGGAGCTTTGTGATGACATAGGCCATGGAGCATTTTTATGACAAGGGCGTGGTGCATTGTGATGAGAAGGGCAGGGAGAATTGTGATGACAGGGTCATGGAGCAATTGGATGAAAAGGGTCATGGAACATTTTGATGACAGTGTTTATGGAACATTGTGATGTTAGGGGTCATGGAGCATTGTGATGAAAAGGGTCATGGAGCATTGTGATGACAGCGGTTATGGAACATTGTGATGTCAGGGGTCATGGAGCATTGTGATGATAAGAGCATGTAGCATTGTTGTGACAAGCGTCATGGAACATTGGGATGACAGGGTGGAGGGAGTATTGTGTTGACTAGTGATGGAACATTGTGATATCAGTGGTGAGAGAGCATTTTGATGAGAGGTGCATGGAGCATTGTGATGACAAAGCTGTGGAGCATTGTGATGAGAAACTCAGGGCACATTGTGATGACATGGGTCATGGAACATTGTGATGACAAACGCATGGAGCATTGTGATGACAAGGTTTATGGAGCATTGTGATGACAACGATGTGGAGCATTGTGATGACAAGCGCATGGCACATTTGATGCCATGTGTCATGGAGTAATGTGCTGACAAAGGCATGGAGCATTGTGATGACAAGGGTCACCGAGCATTGTGATGAAATGTTCATGGAGTGTTGTGGTCACAAAGGTCACAGAGCCTTGTGATGACGAGGTCATGGACCATTGTGATGACAAAGGTCATGAAGCATTGTGATGACTGGAGTCACGGAGCATTGTGATGACAGGGGTCATAGAGCATTGTGATGAAAGGGCATGGAGCATTGTGATGACAGGGTCATGGAGCATTTTTCTGACAAGTTTCAGGGATTATTGTGATGACAGTGGGCATGGCACATTGTGATGACAAGGGCATGGAGCATTGTGATGAGAAGGTCATGGAGTATTGTGAAGAAGGGTGTCAGGGAGCATTGTGATGACATATGTCATGGTCTATTGCAATGACAATGGAATGTAGCATTGTGATGCCAAGTGTCATGGAGGATTGTGATGACAAAGGTAATGGAGCATTTTGATGACAAGGGCTTGGAGCATTGTGATGACAAGGGTCATGGAGCATTGTGATAACAAGGGCCATTGAGAATTTTGATGACATGTTCATGAAGCATTGTGATGACAATCACATGGAGCTTGCTATGACAGGGGTCATGGAGCATTGCGATGACAAGTGCATAGAGAATTGTGATGACAAAACATGTAACACTGTGAGGAGAAGTATCATGGAGCATAGTGATGCCAAGAACGTGGAGAATTGTGATGACAGGGGACATGGAGCATTGTGATGACCAGGGCATGGAGCATTGTGATGGCAAGACCGTGGAGCACTGTGATGAGAAGACCATGGATAATTGTGATGACGAGCGTCATGGAGCACTGTAATGACAAGGGGTATAGAGCATTGTGATGACAGTGGTCATGGAGCATTGTGATGACCGGGGACATGGAGCATTGTGATGACTGGGGACATGGAGCATTGTGATGACCAGGGCATGGAGCCTTGTGATGGCAAGGTCGTGGAGCACTGTGATGAGAAGATCATGGATAATTGTGATGACGAGGGTCATGGAGCACTGTAATGACAAGGGGTATAGAGCATTGTGATGACAGTGGTCATGGAGCATTGTGATGACCGGGGACATGGAGCATTGTGATGCCCAAGGCATGGAGCACTGTGATGACAAGACCGTGGAGCATTGTGATGAGAAGACCATGGATAATTGTGATGAGGAGCGTCATGGAGCACTGTAATGACAAGTGGTATGGAGCCTTGTGATGACAGGGGTCATGGAGCATTGTTATGACAGTGGTCATGGAGCATTGTGATGACAAGGGTCATGGAGCATTTTGATGACAATGGCGTGGAGCATTGTGATGAGAAGACCATGGACAATTGTGATTACGAGTGTCATGGAGCACTGTAATGACAAGCGGTATGGAGCATTGTGATGACAGGGGTCATGGAGCATTGTGTTGACTGGGGACATGGAGCATTGTGATGACCAGGGCATGGAGCATTGTGATGGCAAGACCGTGGAGCACTGTGATGAGAAGACCATGGATAATTGTGATAACGAACATCATGGAGCACTGTAATGACAAGGGGCATGGAGCATTGTGATGACAGGTGTCATGGAGCATTGTGATGACAGGGCCCATGGATCATTGAGATGAAAAGTGTCACGGAGCATTCTGATGACAAGCTTGTGGAGTATTGTGATGACAATGGCATGGAGCATTGTGATGAAAAGGGCATGGATCATTGTGATGAAAAAGGCATGGAGACTTGTCATGACAGGGTTCAATGAGCATACTGATGACAAGTGTCAGGGAGCATTGTGATGACAAGTGTATTGAGAATTGTGATGACAAAGGTCATGGAGCATTGTGATGAGAAGTCCATGGATAATTGTGATGACCAGCGTCATGGGGCGTTGTGATGACAAGTGTTATGGAACATTGTGATCACAAGGGTTTGGAGCATTGTGATGAGAGAGGTCATGGAGAATTTTGATTTCATTGTGATGACAATAGCATGAAGCATTATGATGATGGGCATGGTGCATTGTGATGACAGGGTTCATGGAGCATTGAGATGCAAAGAGGCATGGATCATTGTAATAACAAGGGTCTTGGAGCATTGTGATGACAAGGGCATGGAGTATTGTGATGAGAAGGCCATGGAGCATTCTGATGACATGCGTCAGGGAGCTTTGTGATGACATGGGCATGGAGCATTGTGATTACAGGGGTCTTGGAGCATTGTGATGACAAGGGCCATGGAGTCTTGTGATGACAAGGCCGTAGAACATTGTGATGGCAGGGGTCATGGAGCATTGTTATGACAGGTGTAATGGAGCATTGTGATGACAAGGGCATGGAGCATTGGTCTGAAAAGTTTCATGGATTATTGTGATGAGAGTGAGCATGGAGCATTGTGATGACAAGGGCACGGAACACAGTGATACATGTGTCATGGAGGATTGCAATGACAAGGGCATGGAGCATTGTGATGACAAGCGTCATGGAGCTTTGTGATGACAATGGCATGGAGCAATGTGATGAGAGGTTTCATGGAGCTTTGTGATGACAATGGCATGGAGCATTGTGATTCCAAGGGTCATCGAGCTTTGTGATGACATAGGCCATGGAGCATTTTGATGACAAGAGCGTGGTGCATTGTGATGAGAAGGGCAGGGAGCATTGTGATGACAGGGTTATGGAGCAATTGGATGAAAAGGGTCATGGAACATTTTGATGACAGTGTTTATGGAACATTGTGATGTTAGGGGTCATGGAGCATTGTGATGAAAAGGGTCATGGAGCATTGTGAAGATAAGAGCATGTAGCATTGTTGTGACAAGGGTCATGGAACATTGGGATGACAGGGTGGAGGGAGTATTGTGTTGACTAGTGGTGGAACACTGTGATATCAGTGGTGAGAGAGCATTTTGATGAGAGGTGCATGGAGCATTGTGATGACAAGGCTGTGGAGCATTGTGATGAGAAACGCAGGGCACATTGTGATGACATGGGTCATGGATCATTGTGCTGACAAACGCATGGAGCATTGTGATGACAAGTTTTGTGGAGCATTGTGATGACAGCGATGTGGAGCATTGTGATGACAAGCGCATGGCACATTTGATGCCATGTGTCATGGAGTAATGTGCTGACAAAGGCATGGAGCATTGTGATGCCAAGGGTCACCGAGCATTGTGATGAAATGTTCATGGAGTGTTGTGGTCACCAAGGTCACAGAGTCTTGTGATGACGAGGGCATGGACCATTGTGATGACAAAGGTCATGAAGCATTGTGATAACTGGAGTCACAGAGCATTGTGATGACAGGGGTCATAGAGCATTGTGATGAAAGGGCATGGAGCCTTGTGATGACAGGGTCATGGAGCATTTTTCTGACAAGTTTCATGGATTATTGTGATGACAGTGGGCATGGCGCATTGTGATGACAAGGGCATGGAGCATTGTGATGAGAAGGTCATGGAGTATTGTGAAGAAGGGTGTCAGGGAGCATTGTGATGACATATGTCATGGTCTATTGCGATGACAATGGAATGTAGCATTGTGATGCCAAGTGTCATGGAGGATTGTGATCACAAAGGTAATGGAGCATTTTGATGACAAGGGCTTGGAGCATTGTGATGACAAGGGTCATGGCGCATTGTAATAACAAGGGCCATTGAGAATTTTGATGACATGTTCATGAAGCATTGTGATGACAATCACATGGAGCTTGCTGTGACAGGGGTCATGGAGCATTACGATGACAAGTGCATAGAGAATTGTTATGACAAAACATGTAACACTGTGATGAGAAGTATCATGGAGCATAGTGATGCCAAGAACGTGGAGAATTGTGATGACAGGGGACATGGAGCATTGTGATGACCAGGGCATGGAGCATTGTGATGGCAAGACCGTGGAGCACTGTGATGAGAAGACCATGGATAATTGTGATGACGAGCGTCATGGAGCACTGTAATGACAAGGGGTATGGAGCATTGTGATGACAGGGGTCATGGAGCATTGTGATGACTGGGGACATGGAGCATCGTGATGACCAAGGCATGGAGCATTGTGATGGCAAGACTGTGGAGCATTGTGATGAGAAGACCATGGATAATTGTCATGACGAACGCCATGGAACACTGTAATGACAAGGGGTATGGAGCATTGTGATGACAGGGGTCATGGAGCATTCTGAAGACAATGATCATGGAGCATTCTGATGACAAGCTTGTGGAGTATTGTGATGACAATGACCTGGATCGTTGTGATGAAAAGGGCATGGAGCATTCTGATGAAAAAGGCATGGAGCCTTTTCATGACTGTGTTCAATGAGTATTCTGACGACAAGTGTCAGGGAGCATTGTGATGACAAGTGTATTGAGAATTGTGATGACAAAGGTCATGGAGCATTGTGACGACAAGTGCATGGAGTATTGTCATGACAGTCATCATGGAGTGTTGTGATGACAAGTGTTATGGAACATTGTGATCACAAGGGGTTGGAGCATTGTGATGACAGAGGTCATGGACCATTTTGATTTCAAGGAGCATGGAGCATTGTGATGACAAGGGCATGGAGCAATGTGATCCCAAGGTTCATGGAGGATTGTGATGAAAATGGTAATGGAGTATTGTGATGACAAGCACATGGAGCATTGTGATGACAAGGTCATGTAGGATTTTGATGACACAGGCATGGAGAATTGTGATGATAAGGGTCATGGAGCACTGTGATGATAAGCGTCATGGAGCATTGTGATCACAGGGGTCATGGAGCATTGGGATGACAAGGGCATGGATCATTGTGATGACAAGTGTCATGGAGCATTGGGCTGAAAATGTTCATGGAGCATTGTGATGACAAGGGAATGGAGCATTGTGATGACAAGAGTCCCGGATCATTGTGTTGTCAGGGGTCATGGAGTGGTGTGATGACAGTGGTCATGGAGGATTGTGATGATATGGGTCATGGAGCATTGTGATGAGAAGGTCATGAAGCATTGGGCTGAAAATGTTCATGGAGTATTGTGATGACAGGGGTCATGGAGCATTGTAATGAGAAGGGAATTGAGCACTGTGATGACAAGGTCCTGGAGCATTGTGATGGGAAGTCCATGGAGCCTTGTGATGACAATTCTCATGGAACATTCTGATGAAAAGGGGCATGGAGCATTGTGATTACAGGGGTCTTGGAGCATTGTGATGAGAAGGCCATGGAGCATTCTGATGACATGCGTCATGGAGCTTTGTGCTGACAAGTGCATGGAGTATTGTGATGAAAATGGCATGGATCATTGTTATGAAAAAGGCATGGAGCCTTGTCATGACAGGGTTCAAGGAGCATACTGAGGACAAGTGTCACGGAGCATTGTGATGACAAGTGTATTGAGCATTGTGATGACAAAGTTCATGGAGCATTGTGATGAGGAGACCATGGATAATTGTGATGATGAGCGTCATGGGGTGTTGTGATGATAAGTTTTATGGAACACTGTGATCACAAGGTTTCGGAGCATTGTGATGACAGAGGTCATGGAGCATTTTGATTTCATTGTGATGACAATAGCCTGAAGCATTATGGTGATGGGCATGGTGCATTGTGATGACAGGGTTCATGGAGCATTGAGATGAAAAGGGGCATGGAGCATTGTGATTACAGGGGTCTTGGAGCATTGTGATGACAAGGGCAAGGAGCATTGCGATGAGAAGGCCATGGAGCATTCTGATGACATGCGTCATTGAGCTTTGTGATGACAAGGGCATGGAGCATTGTGATTACAGGGGTCTTGGAGCATTGTGATGACAAGGGTCATGGAGCCTTGTGATGACAATGGTGTGGAACATTGTGATGGCAGTGGTCATGGAGCATTGTTATGACAGGGGTAATTGAGCATTGTGATGAGAAGGGCATGGAGCATTGGTCTGAAAAGTTTCATGGATTATTGTGATGAGAGTGGGCATGGAGCATTGTGATGACAAGGTCACGGAACACTGTGATCCATGGGTCATGGAGGATTGTAATGACAAGGGCATGGAGCATTGTGATGAGAAGGGCATCGAACATTGTTTTGGCAAGCGTCATGGAGCTTTGTGATGACAAGGGCATGGAACAATGTGATGAGAGGGTTCATGGAACACTGTGATTCCAAGGGTTATGGAGCTTTGTGATGACAAAAGTCATGGAGCATTTTGATGTCAAGGGCGTGGTGCATTGTGATGAGAAGGGCAGGGAGCATTTTGATGACAGGGTCATGCAGCAATTTGATGAAAAGTGTAATGGAACATTTTGATGACAGGGGTTATAGAACATTGTGATGTCAGGGGTCATGGAGCTTTGGGATGAAAAGGGTCATGGAGCATTTTGATGACAGGGGTTATGGAACATTGTGATGTCAGGGGTCATGGAACATTGTGATGATAAGGGGATGTAGCATTGTGATGACAGGGGTCATGCAACATTGTGATTACAGGGGTGAGGGAGTATTGTGATGACTAGTGATGGAACATTGTGATATCTCTGTTGAGAGAGCATTTTGATGAGAAGTGCATGGAGCATTGTGATTACAAGGTTTATGGAGCATTACGATGACAAGGTTGTGGACCGTTGTGATGAAAATCACGTGGCACATTGTGATGACAAGGGTCATGGAGCATTGTTCTGACAAAAGCATGGAGCATTGTGATGACAAGGGTCACGGAGTATTGTGATGAAAAGTTCATGGAGTATTGTGGTTACAAAGGTCACAGAGCCTTGTGATGATGTGGGCATGGAACACTGTGATGACAAATGTTATGAAGCATTGTGAACACTGGAGTCACAGAGCATTGTGATGACAGGGGTCATGGAGCATTGTGATGACAAGGGCATGGAGCATTGTGATGACAGGGGCATGGAGCATTGGTCTGACAAGTTTAATAGATTATTGTGATGACAGTGGGCATGGGGCATTGTGATGACAAGGGCATGGGGCATTGTGATGAGAAGGTCATGGAGTATTGTGAAGACAAGTGTCAGGGAGCATTGTGATGACATATGTCATGGTCCATTGCGATGACAATGGCATGGAGCATTGTGATGCCAAATGTAATGGAGGATTGTGATGACAAATATAATGGAGCATTGTGATGACTAGGGCTTGGAGCATTATGATGACAAGTGCCATTGAAAATTTTCATGACAAGGTTGTGAAGCATTGTGATGACAAGGTGCTGGAGCATTGTGATGAGAAAACCATGGAGCCTTGTGAGACAAGTCTCATGGAGCATACTGATGAAAAGGGGCATGGAGCATTTTGATTAGAGTGTCTTGGAAAATTGTGATGACAAGGGCATGGAGCATTGTGATGAGAAGGCCAAGGAGCAGTCTGATGACATGCGTCATTGAGCTTTGTGATGACAAGGGCATGGAGCATTGTAATTACAGGTGTCTTGGAGCATTGTGATGAAAAAGGCATGGATCATTGTGATGAAAAAGGCATGGAGCCTTGTCATGACAGAGTTCAAGGAGCATACAGAGAACAAGTGTCTGGGAGCATTTTGATGACAAGTGTATTGAGCACTGTGATGACAAAGGTCATGGAGCATTGTGATGAGAAGACCATAGATAATTGTGATGACGAGCATCATGGGGCATTGTGATGACAGGTGTTATGGAATATTGTGATCACAAGGGTTTGGAGCAGTGTTATGACAGAGGTCATGGAGAATTTTGATTTCATTGTGATGACAATAGCCTGAAGCATTATGATGATGGTCATGGTGCATTGTGATGACAGGGTTCATGGATCATTGAGATAAAAAGGGACATGGAGCATTGTGATTACAGGGGTCTTGGAGCATTGTGATGAGAAGGGTCATGGAGCCTTGTGATGACAAGGCCATGGAACATCTTGATGGCAGGGGTCATGGAGCATTGTTATCACAGGGGTAATGGAGCATTGTGATGGCAAGGGCATGGAGCATTGTGATGACATGCATCATGGAGCTTTGTGATGACAAGGGCATGTAGCACTGTGATTACAGGGGTCTTGGAGCATTGTGATGACAAGGGTCATGGAGCCATGTGATGACAAGGCCGTGGAACGTTGTGATGGCAGGGGTCATGGAGCATTGTTATGACAGGGGTAATGGAGCATTGTGATGACAAGGGCATGGAACATTTGTCTGAAAAGTTTCATGGATTATTGTGATGAGAGTGGGCATGGAGCATTGTGATGAAAAGGGCATGGAACACAGTGATCCATGGGTCATGGAGGATTGTAATGACAAGGGCATGGAGCATTGTGCTGAGAAAGGCATAGAGCATTGTGATGACAAGGGTCAAAGAGCATTGTGATGAAAAGTTCATGAAGCATTGTGGTTAAAAAGGTCACAGAGACTGTTGATGACAAGGGCATGGACCATTGTGATGACAAAGGTCATGAAGCCTTGTGATGACTGGAGTCACGGAGCATTGTGATGACAGGGGTCATGGAGCATTGTGATAACAAGGGCATGGGGCATTGTGATGACAAGGGCATGGAGCATTGGTCTAATAAGTTTCATGGCTTATTGCGATGACAGTTGGAATGGCGCATTGTGATGACAAGGGCATGGAGCATTGTGATGACCAGGTCATTCATTATTGTGAAGACAGGTGTCAGGGAGCATTGTGATGACATATGTAATGGCCCATTGTGATGACAATGCCATGGAGCATTGTGATGCCAAGTGTCATGGAGGATTCTGATGACAAAGGTAATGGAGCATTGTGATGACAATGGCTTGGAGCATTGTGATGACAAGGGTCAGGGAGCATTGTGCTGACAAGTGCATGGAAAATTGTGATGACAAGGGACATGGAGCATTCTGATGACAAGCTTGTGGAGTATTTTGATGACAATGGCATGGAGCATTGTGATGAAAACGGCATGGTGCATTTTGATGAAAAAGGCATGGAGCCTTTTTGTGACAGGGTTCAAGGAGCATTCTGATGACAAGTGTCAGGGAGCATTGTGATGACAAGTGTATCGAGAATTGTGATGACAAAGGTCATGGAGCATTGTGATGAAAAGGGCATGGAGTATTGTGATGACAGGCATCATGGAGCATTGTGATGACAAGTGTTATGGAACATTGTGATCACAAGGGTTTGGAGCATTGTGATGACATAGGTCATGGATCATTTTGATTTCAAGGAGCATGGAGCATTGTGATGACAAGGGCATGGAGCAATGTGATCCCAAGGTTCATGGAGGATTGTGATGGCAATGGTAATGGAGTATTGTGATGACAAGTGCATAGAACATTGTAATGACAAGTCATGTAGCATTTTGCTGACAAAGGCATGGAGCATTGTGATGACAGGTGTCATGGAGCACTGTGATGACAAGCGTCACGGAGCATTGTGATTACAGGGGTCATGGAGCATTGGGATGACAAGGGCATGCATCATTGTGATGACAAGTGTCATGGAGCATTGGGCTGAAAATATTCATGGAGTATTGTGATGACAGGGGTCATGGAGCATTGTGATGACTAGGGAATGGAACATTGTGATGACAAGAGTCCCGGATCATTGTGTTGTCAGGTGATATTGAGCGTTGTGATGACTGTGGTCATGGAGCATTGTGATGATATTGGTCATGGAGCATTGTGATGAGAAGGTCATGGAGCATTGGGCTGAAAATGTTCATGGAGTATTGTGATGACAGGGGTCATGGAGCATTGTGATGATAAGGGAATGGAGCATTTTGATGACAATGTCCTGGAGCATTGTGATGAGAAGACCATGGAGCCTTGTGATGACAAGTCTCATGGAGCATTCTGATGAAAAGGGGCATGGACCATTGTGATTACAGGGGTCTTGGAGCATTGTGATGACAAGGGCATGGAGCATTGTGATGAGAAGGCCATTGAGCATTCTGATGACATGCATCATGGAGCTTTGTGATGACAAGGGCATGGAGCATTGTGATTAAAGGGGTCTTGGCGCATTGTGATGAAAATGGCATGGATAATTGTGATGAAAAAGGCATGGAGCCTTGTCATGAAAGGTTTCAGGGAGCATACTGATGGCAAGAGTCAGGGAGCATTGTGATGACATGTGTATTGCGCATTGTGATGACAAATGTCATGGGGCATTGTGATGAGAAGTCCATGGATAATTGTGATGAGTAGCGTCATGGGGTATTGTGATGACAAGTGTTATGGAACATTGTGATCACAAGGGTTTGGAGCATTGTGATGACAGAGGTCACGGAGCATTTTGATTTCATTGTGCTGACAAGAGCATGAAGCATTATGATGATGGGCATGGTGCATTGTGATGACAGGGTTCATGGAGCATTGTGATGAAAGGTGGCATGGAGCTTTGGTCTGACAAGTTTCATGGATTATTTTGATGACAGTGGGCATGGCACATTGTGATGACAAGGGCATGGAGCATTGTGATGACAAGGTCATGGAGTATTGTGAAGACAGGTGTCAGGGAGCATTGTGATGACATATGTCATGTTCCATTGTGATGACAATAGCACGGAGCATTGTGATGCCAAGTGTCATGGAGGATTGTTGTGACAAAGGTAAAGGAGCATTGTGATGATAAGCGCATGGAGCATTGAGATGACAAGGGCCATTGATAATTTTAATGTCCATGTCCTGAAACATTGTGATGACAAGCGCATGGAGCTTCCTATGACAGGGGTCATGGAGCATTGCGATGACAAGTGCATGGAGTATTGTTATGACAAGTGCATATAACATTGTGATGAGAAGTGCCATGGAGCATTGTGATGACAAGGACGTGGAGAATTGTGAGGACAAGGGACATTGAGCTTTGAGATGACCAGGGCATGGAGCATTGTGATGGCAAAACCATGGAGCATTGTGATGAGAATACCATGGGTAATTGTGATGACGAGCATCATGGAGCACTGTAATGACAAGGGGCATGAAGCATTGTGATGATAGGTGTCAGGGAGCATTGTGATGACAAGGGCATGAAGCATTGTGATGACAAGGGTACGGAACATTGTGATGAAAAGTGCCATTGAGAATTTAGATGATAAAGTCGTGAAGCATTGTGATGACAAACACTTGGAGCTTGCTATGACAGGGGTCATGGAACATTGCAATGACAAGTGCATGGAGAATTGTGATGAAACGAGCATGTAACTTTGTGAAGAGAAGTGTCATGTAGCATTGTGATGACAAGTACGTGAAGAATTGTTATGACAAGCGACATGGAGCATTGTGATAACCAGGGAATGGAGCATTGTGATGACAGGGGTCATGGAGCATTATTATGACAAGGGCCATGGTGCATTCTGATATAAGATATCACTTATGAAGGGACTGTAAACCTGGCTACATATGAACTGAATTAGGAAAGAGAACAGAGTCTCAGATTTAGAAAACACTCTTATGCTTGCTTAAGGGGGAAGGAGAGGTGGGGAGACACACAAAACCAGAGTTTGATATTAACACAGGTACCGTTCCATAATCCAAATACAGAAGAGACAAGCCCGACTCCTTCCTCAGTGAATGGGACTCAACACCCCTATTCCCCACAGAGAAATATATCTGACTAGTAAGGATCTTAAAACCTATGTATTGATATGTCTCCATAAGGGAACCAAGTGTGTCTAGAATGACATAAACACGGCAGTGAGAATCAGCTCAAACCCACTATAAAAAGGAATTTCAAAACAAAACAAAGAAACAGTGAAATTCTTACACAACACCTTCAGGGGTTCTGATGAAACTTGGAATGACCCTATCTACAACAACAGCTGGATGTGGCATAAGGCTGTTCACCTGGGACTGAGAGGATTGGTGAGATTGGGTGAGAAAATGCAGATGCTTTAAAGCAATAATGCCTGCCACTGATTCCATGGTTCCCAACTCTCCAGGTAGAAGGGAATATCACTACAGTTATAACATGTATGGGAAACCTAGAGAATGGACACCCTCTGATGGTGAAAGGTTTCTAAAACTCTACTAATTTTTTTCTCTCCATGTGCTGCAGCTTGACATTCCAACTGCTTTAATATCAATCTCCCAACTTGGAGAGTCAGCCCCTATAACATCCTGGTTCGCACAGTTGGCACATTGTGCAGAGGATATAAGGGAAGAGGGAGAACCAATGAGAGAGTAGCTGTAGGCATTTGGACGGCCACATGTCACTCTAATTTCCCGTCATGAAGAAGAATTAACAAAACTCTCAGCCTGCCCCACCCCCATAACTAGTATAGGTCCTGAAGCAAAATTGTGGGTTTAAGGTCAGCTCACAAAAACACAAGTTGAAAAATGGAGCTCAGGGGCACAGCAATTCACTAACTTGCAGAGTTATACAGGACTACTCTCTTCGAAAAATCTGTTGAGGAAAAGCCATGAGGCGGACTTGAAAATGAGGGAGATTTGCACGAAACAGATTTCCAGACGTACATTGGAATCGCCTTTAAACACAGGGAAAGCATCACAACTTCGACAATTAGGGAATTGTCCATAAAGGGCGCATGTGTTTTCTCCTGAATATATTCAGGAGAAAACGCATACACCCATTTTAGCCAACCAAGCAACCGCACAATGCAAATCTGCACTACAAAGAAGTATCACTTCCCACCAGTCAAAAGGGATATCTGTAAAATGTGTAAAAACCAGAAAGGCAAGAGGGGCTCTAGAGAACAGGGAGCCTTGTTATGCTGATGGGTGGGATGCAGATTGCCAACAGCCACTCTGCAGGAGTGCATTGTGTTCCCTAAAAGAATTAAACAACAGAGCTTCACAACCAAAGGCACTTCCAGTCATGGGAATATACCTTGGGGAAATTGAAAATCAATAAGACACAGCCAACCCAAAATATAGGGCAGCACTGCTTACAAGAACCTCGACTTCGGGACACCTTAAATATCCCAGTAAAGACAAAAATAGTAAAGAAATTGTGGTACATACGTACGATGGAATATCCCTCAGCCATGAAATCAATGTGATAAGGCAAGTAGCAGCATAATGAGTGGATTCATGTACGATGATTCTAACTGAAATAAGTCACACAGAAAAAGAAACTTATCATAAGATATCACTTATGAAGGTCTTGTAAACATGTCTACACATGAACTGAATTAGGAAAGAGAAGAGTCTCACATTTAGAAAACACTCTTATGCCTGCTCAAGAGGAAAGGAGAGGTGGGGTGATGCATAAAACCAGAGTTTGATATTAGCACAGGTACGGTTGCATAATCCAAATACAAAATAGACAAGACCTACTCTTTCCTCACTGAACGGGGCTCAACACCCCTATTCCCCGCAGAGTAGTATATCTGACTAGTAAGAATCTTAAAACCTATGTATTGATATGTCTCCATAAGGTAACTAAGTATGTCTAGAATGACATAAACACGGCAGAGAGAATCAGCTCAAACCCACTATAAAAATGAATTTCAAAACAAAACAAATAAACAGTGAAATTCTTACACAATACCTTCAGGGGTTCTGATGAAACTTAGAATGACCCTATCTACAACGACAGCTGGATGTGGCATAAGGCTGGTCACTTGGGACTGAGAGGATTGGTGAGATTGGGTGAGAAAATGCAGACCGTTTAAAGCAATAATACCTGGCACTCATTCCATGGGTCCCAACTCTCCAGGTAGAAGGGAATATCACTACAGTTATAACATGTATGGGAAACCTAGAGAATGGACACCATCTGATGGTGAAAGGTTTCTAAAACTCTACTAATTTTTTTATCTCCTTGTGCACCAGTTTGACATTCCAACTGCTTTAGTATCAATCTCCCAAATTGGAGAGTCAGCACCTATAACCTCCTGGTTCGCGCAGTTGGCACATGGTGTAGAGGATATAAGGGAAGAGGGAGAAACAATTAGAGAGTAGCTGTAGACATTTGGATGGTCACATGTCACTCTAAATTCCCGTCACGAAGAAGAATTAACAAACGCTGAGCCAGCCCCCCCAATGGAACCAGTATAGGTCCTGAAGCAAAATTGTGGATTGGCAGTCAGCTCAAAAAAACGCGAGTTGAAAAATGGAGCTCAGGGGCACAGCAATTCACTAACTTGCAGAGTTATAAAGGACTACTCTCTTCCAAAAATCTGCTGAGAGAAAGCCATGAGGCGGATTTGAAAATGAGGCAGAAGGGCACGAAACAGATTTCCAGAAGTACATTGGAATCGCCTTTAAACACAGGAAAAGCATCACAACTTCGACAATTATGGAATTGTCCATAAAGGGCACATGCGTTTTCTCCTGAATATATTCAGGAGAAAACGCATACGCCAATTTTGGCCAACCAAGCAACCGCACAATGCAAATCTGCACTACAAAGAAGTATCACTTCCAACTGGTCAAAAGGGATATCCGTAAAATGTGTAAAAACAAGAAAGGCAAGACAGGATCTGGAGAACAGTGAGCCTTGTTATACGGATGGGTGGGATGTAAATTGCCAACAGCCACTCTGGAGGAGTGCATTGTGTTCCCAAAAAGAAGTAAACAACAGTGCTTCACAACCTAAGGCACGTCCAGTCACGGGAATATACCTTGGGAAAATTGAAAATCAATAAGACACAGCCACCCCAAAATTTATGGCAGCACTGCTTACAAGAACCTCGACTTCGGGACACCTTATAAATACCAGGAAAGACAAAAATGGTAAAGAAATTGTGGTACATACGTATGATGGCATATCCCTCAGCCATGAAGTCAATGTCATAAGGCCAGTAGCAGCATAATGACGGGATTCATGTACGATGATTCTAACTGAAATAAGTCACACAGAAAAATAAACTTATCATAAGATATCACTTATGAAGGGTATATAAACATGGCTACACATGGAATGAATTAGGAAAAGGAACAGTGTCTCACATTTAGAAAACACTCTTATGCCTGCTTAAGGGGGAAGGAGAGGTGGGGTGATGCATAAAACCAGAGTTTGATATAAGCACAGGTACCGTTCCAAAAACCAACTATGGAATAGACAAGACATACACCTTCCTCAGTGAAAGGGACTCAAAACCCCACATTTCCCGCAGAGGAATATATCTGACTAGTAAGAATCTTAAAACCTATGTATTGATATGTCTCCGTAAGGGAATCAAGTGTGTCTAGACTGGCATAAACATGGCAGCGGGAATCATCTCAAACCCACTATAAAAAGGAATATCAAAAACAAAACAAAAAAACTGGGAAATTCTTTACAATTCCTTCAGGGTCTCTGATGAAACCTGGAATGACCCTATCTACAATGACAGCTGGATGTGGCATAAGGAGGGACACTTGGGACTGAGAGGATTGGTGAGATTGGGTGAGCAAATGCAGACCCTTTAAAGCACAAATGCCTGGCACCCATTCCATGGGTCCCAACTCTCCAGGTTGAAGGGAATATTACTACAGCTATAACATGTACGGGAAACCTAGAGAACAGACACACTGTGAATACGAAAGGTTTCTAAAACTCAACGAATAGTCCCTCTCCTGGTGCTCCGGTTTGACTTTCCATCTGCTTTACTATCAACCTCCCAACTTGGAGAGACAGCCCCTTTAACCTCCTGGTTCGCGCAGGTTGCCAATTTGGCAGAGGATGAAAGGGAAGAGGGAGAACCAATGAGAGGGTAGCTGTTAGGTATTTGGACGGGCACATATCACTGTAATTTCCCGGCAGGAAGAAGAATTAACCAAAGTCTCAGCCCACCACCGGGAACCAGCAAAGGTCCTGAACCAAAATGTTGGACTGGCGGTCAGCTCACCAAAAACCAGTAGAAAAATGGAGCTCAGGGGCACAGCAATTCACAAACTGGCCGAGTAATAAAGGACAACTATCGGCCAAAAATCTGTTGAGGGAAGGCAACAAGGCGGACTTGAAAGCGAGGCAGAATAGCAGGAAACAGATTTCAAGAGGTACGTTGGAATCGCCTTTAAAGCACAGGAAGAGGCGCACAACTTCGACAATGATGCACTTGCCCAAAAAGGGCGTATGCGTTTTCTCCTGAATATATTCAGGAGAAAACGCATACGCCCTTTTTGGCCAAGCAAGCAAGCGGGCAATGCAAATCTGCACTACAAAGAAGTATCACTTCCCACCGGTCAAAAGGGACATCCACAAAATGTGTAAAAACCAGAAAGGCAAGACAGGCCCTGGAGAACAGGGAGCCTTGTTATGCTGATGGGCGGGATGTAAATTGCCAACTGCCTCTCTGGAGGAGTACATTGTGTTCCCTAAAACAAGTAAAGAACTGAGCTACAGAGCCAATAGCACTTCCAGTCTAGGGAATATACCTTGGGAAAACTGAATATCAATAAGACAGAGCCACCCCAAAATTTAGGTCTGCACTGCTTATAAGGACCTCAACTTGGGTACACCTTAAATATCCCAGGAAATATAAAAATGGTTCAAAAATTGTGGTACTTATGTACGATGGACTATCCCTCAGCCATGAAATCAATGTCATAAGACCAGTAGCAGCAAAATGGGTGGATTCAGGTACGATGATTCTAAGTGAAATAAGTCACACAGAAAAAGAAACTTATCATAAGATATCATTTATGAAGATCCAGTAAACATGGCTACACTTGAACAGAGTTAGGAAAGAGAACAGTGTCTCACATTTAGAAAACACTCTTATGCCTGCTTAAGGGGGAAGGAGAGGTGAGGTGATGCATAAAACCAGAGTTTGATATAAGCACAGGTACCGTTCCAAAAAGCAACTATGGAATAGACAAGACCTACACCTTCCTCAGTGAAAGGGACTCAAAACCCCATATTTGCCGCAGAGGAATATATCTGACTAGTAAGAATCTTAAAACCTATGTATTGATATGTCACCGTAAGGGAATCAAGTGTGTCTAGACTGGCATAAACATGGCAGTGGGAATCAGCTCAAACCCACTATAAAAAGGAATATCAAAAACAAAACAAAAAAACTGGGAAATTCTTTACAATTTCTTCAGGGTCTCTGATGAAACCCGGAATGACCCTATCTACAACGACAGCTGGATGTGGCATAAGGCTGGACACTTGGGACTGAGAGGATTGGTGAGATTGGGTGAGCAAATGCAGACCCTTTAAAGCAGTAATGCATGGCACCCATTCCATGGGTCCCAACTCTCCAGGTTGAAGGGAATATTACTACAGTTATAACATGTACGGGAAACCTAGAGAACGGACACACTGTGAATACGAAAGGTTTCTAAAACTCAACGAATAGTGTCTCTCCTGGTGCTCCGGTTTGACTTTCCATCTGCTTTACTATCAATCTCCCAAGTTGCAGAGACAGCCACTTTAACCTCTTGGTTCGCACAGGTTTCCAATTTGGCAGAGGGTGAAAGGGAAGAGGGACAACCAATGAGAGAGTAGCTGTTAGGCATTTGGACGGGCACCTATCACTCTAACTTCCCGGCAGGAAGAAGAAGTAACCAAAGTCTCAGCACCGCACCGGGAACCAGCAAAGGTCCTGAACCAAAATGTTGGACTTGCGGTCAGCTCACCTAAAACGAGTTGAAAAAATGGAGCTCAGGGGCACAGCAATTCACAAACTGGCCGAGTAATAAAGGACAACTATCGTCCAAAAATCTGTTGAGGGAAGGCAACGAGGCGGACTTGAAAGCGAGGCAGAATAGCAGGAAACAGATTTCAAGAGGTACGTTGGAATCGCCTTTAAAGCACAGGAAGAGTGGCACAACTTCGACAATGATGCACTTGGCCAAAAAGGGCGTATGCGTTTTCCCCTGAATATATTCAGGAGAAAACGCATACGCCCTTATGGGCCAAGCAAGCAAGCAGGCAATGCAAATCTGCACTACAAAGAAGTATCACTTCCCACCGGTCAAAAGGGACTTCCACAAAATATGTAAAAACCAGAAAGGCAAGACAGGCCCTGGAGAACAGGGAGTCTTGTTATGCTGATGGGCGGGATGTAAATTGCAAACTGCCTCTCTGGAGGAGTGCATTGTGTTCCCTAAATCAAGTAAACAACAGAGCAACAGAGCCAAGGGCACTTCCAGTCTAGGGAATATACCTTGGGAAAACTGAAAATCAATAAGACAGAGCCACCCCAAAATTTAGGGCTGCACTGCTTACAAGGACCTCAACTTGGGTACACCTTAAATATACCAGGAAATATAAAAATGGTTCAAAAAATTGTGGTACTTACGTATGATGGAATATCCCTCAGCCTTGAAATCAATGTCATAAGACCAGGAGCAGCAAAATGGGTGGATTCAGGTACGATGATTCTAAGTGAAATGAGTCACACAGAAAAAGAAACTTATCATAAGATATCACTTATGAAGATCCTTTAAACATGGCTACACTTGAACTGAGTTAGGAAAGAGAACAGTGTCTCACATTTAGAAAACACTCTGATGCCTGCTTAAGGGGGATGGAGATGTGGGGTGATGCATAAAACCAGAGTTTGATATAAGCACAGGTACCGTTCCAAAAACCAATAATGGAATAGACAAGACCTACATCTTCCTCAGTGAAAGGTACTCAAAACCCCATATTTCCCGCAGAGGAATATATCTGACTAGAAAGAATCTTAAAACCTATGTATTGATATGTCTCCTTAAGGTAATCAAGTGTGTCTAGACTGGCATAAACATGGCAGTGAGAATCAGCTCAAACCCACTATAAAAAGGAATTTCAAAAACAAAACAAAAAACCTGGGAAATTCTTTACAATTCCTTCAGGGTCTCTGATGAAACCTGGAATGACCCTATCTACAATGACAGCTGGATGTGCAAAAAAGTGGGACACTTGGGACTGAGACGATTGGTGAGATTGGGTGAGCAAATGCAGACCCTTTAAAGCACAAATGCCTGGCACACATTCCATGGGTCCCAACTCTCCAGGTTGAAGGGAATATTACTACAGCTATAACATGTACGGGAAACCAAGAGAACGGACACACTGTGAATACGAAAGGTTTCTAAAACTCAACGAATAGTCCCTCTCCTGGTGCTCTGGTTTGACTTTCCATCTGCTTTACAATCAACCTCCCAACTTGGAGAGACAGCCCCTTTAACCTCCTGGTTCGCACAGGTTGCCAATTTGGCAGAGGATGAAAGGGAAGAGGGAGAACCAATGAGAGAGTAGCTGTTAGGCATTTGGACGGGCACATATCACTGTAATTTCCCGGCAGGAAGAAGAATTAACCAAAGTCTCAGCCACCCACCGGGAACCAGCATAGGTCCTGAACCAAAATGTTGGACTTGCGGTCAGCTAACCAAAAACGAGTTGAAAAATGGAGCTCAGGGGCACAGCAATTCACAAACTGGCCGAGTAATAAAGGACAACTATCGTCCAAAAATCTTTTGAGGGAAGGCAACGAGGAGGACTTGAAAGCGAGGCAGAATAGCAGGAAACAGATTTCAAGAGGTACGTTGGAATCGCTTTTAAAGCACAGGAAGAGGGGCACAACTTCCACAATGATGGACTTGGCCAAAAAGGGCGTATGCGTTTTCTCCTGAATATATTCAGGAGAAAACGCATACGACCTTTTTGGCCAAGCAAGCAAGCGGGCAATGCAAATCTGCACTACAAAGAAGTATCACTTCCCACGGGTCGAAAGGGACATCCACAAAATGTGTAAAAACCAGAAAGGCAAGACAGGCCCTGGAGAACAGGGAGCATTGTTATGCTGATAGGCGGGATGTAAATTGCCAACTGCCTCTCTGGAGGAGTGCATTGTGTTTCCTAAATCAAGTAAACAACAGAGCTACAGAGCCAAGAGCACTTCCAGTCTAGGGAATATACCTTGGGAAAACTGAAAATCAATAAGAGAGAGCCACCCCAAAATTTAGGGCTGCACTGCTTACAAGGACCTCAACTTGGGTACACCTTAAATATCCCAGGAAGTATAAAAATGGTTCAAAAAATTGTGGTACTTACGTATGATGGAATATCCGTCAGCCATGAAATCAATGTCATAAGACCAGTAGCAGCAAAATGGGTGGATTCAGGTACGATGATTCTAAGTGAAATGAGTCACACAGAAAAAGAAACTTATCATAAGATATCACTTATGAAGATCCTGTAAACATGGCTACACTTGAACTGAGTTAGGAAAGAGAACAGTGTCTCACATTTAGAAAACACTCTTATGCCTGATTAAGGAGGAAGGAGAGGTGGGGAGATGCATAAAACCAGAGTTTGATATAAGCACAGGTACCGTTCCAAAAACCAACTATGGAATAGACAAGACCTACACCTTCCTCAGTGAAAGGGACTCAAAACCCCATATTTCCCGCAGAGGAATATATCTGACTAGTAAGAATCTTAAAACCTATGTATTGATATGTCTCCATAAGGGAATCAAGTGTGTCTAGACTGGCATAAACATGGCAGCGAGAAACAGCTCAAACCCACTATAAAAAGGAATTTCAAAAACAAAACAAAAAAACTGGGAAATTCTTTACAATTCCTTCAGGGTCTCTGATGAAACCTGGAATGACCCTATCTACAATGACAGCTGGATGTGGCATAAGGAGGGACACTTGGGACTGAGAGGATTGGTGAGATTCGGTGAGCAAATGCAGACCCTTTAAAGCAATAATGCATGGCAAACTTTCCATGGGTCCCAACTCTCCAGGTTGAAGGGAATATTACTACAGTTATAACATGTACGGGAAACCTAGAGAACAGACACACTGTGAATACGAAAGGTTTCTAAATCTCAACGAATAGTCCCTCTCCTGGTGCTCCGGTTTGACTTTCCATCTGTTTACTATCAACCTCCTACCTTAGAGAGACAGCCCCTTTAACCTCCTGGTTCGCACACGTTTCCAATTTGGCAGAGGATGAAAGGAAAGAGGGAGAACCAATGAGAGAGTAGCTGTTAGGCATTTGGACGGGCACATAACACTCTAACTTCCCGGCAGTTAGAAGTAGTAACCAAAGTCTCAGCCCCCCACCGGGAACCAGCATAGGTCCTGAACCAAAATGTTGGACTTGCGGTCAGCTCACTAAAAACGAGTTGAATAATGGAGCTCAGGTGCAGAGCAATTCACAAACTGGCCGAGTAATAAAGGACAACTATCGTCCAAAATCTGTTGAGGGAAGGCAACGAGGCGGACCTGAAAGCGAGGCAGAATAGCAGGAAACAGATTTCAAGAGGTACGTTGGAATCACCTTTAAAGCACAGGAAGAGGGGCACAACTTCGACAATGACGCACTTGGCCAAAAAGGGCGTATGCGTTTTCTCCTGAATATATTCAGGAGAAAACGCATACGCCCTTTTTGGCCAAGCAAGCAAGCAGGCAATGCAAATCTGCACTACAAAGAAGTATCACTTCAGACTGGTCAAAAGGGACTTCCACAAAATATGTAAAAACCAGAAAGGCAAGACAGGCCCTGGAGAAGAGGAAGCCTTGTTATGCTGATGGGCGGGATGTAAATTGCCAACTGCCTCTCTGTAGGAGTACATTGTGTTCCCTAAAACAAGTAAAGAACAGAGCTACAGAGCCAAGGGCACTTCCAGTCTAGGGAATATACCTTGGGAAAACTGAAAATCAATAAGACAGAGCCACCCCAAAACTTAGGGCTGCACTGCTTACAAGGACCTCAACTTGGGTACACCTTAAATATCCCAGGAAATATAAAAATGGTTCAAAAAATTGTGGTACTTACGTACGATGGAATATCGCTCAGCCATGAAATCAATGTCATAAGACCAGTAACAGCAAAATGGGTGGATTCAGCTACGATGATTCTAAGTGAAATAAGTCACACAGAAAAAGAAACTTATCATAAGATATCACTTATGAAGATCCTGTAAACATGGCTACACTTGAACTGAGTTAGGAAAGAGAACAGTGTCTCACATTTAGAAAACACTCTTATGCCTGCTTAAGGGAGAAGGAGAGGTGGGGTGATGCATAAAAACAGAGTTTGATATAAGCACAGGTACCGTTCCAAAAACCTTCTATGGAATAGACAAGACCTACACCTTCCTCAGTGAAAGGGACTCAAAACCCCATATTTCCCGCAGAGGAATATATCTGTCTAGTAAGAATCTTAAAACCTATGTATTGATATGTCTCCGTAAGGGAATCAAGTGTGTCTAGACTGGCATAAACATGGCAGCGGGAATCAGCTCAAACCCACTATAAAAAGGAATATCAAAAACAAAACAAAAAAACTGGGAAATTCTTTACAATTCCTTCAGGGTCTCTGATGAAACCTGGAATGACCCTATCTACAACGACAGCTGGATGTGGCATAAGGCTGGACACTTGGGACTGAGATGATTGGTGAGATTGGGTTAGCAAATGCAGACCCTTTAAAGCAATAATGCATGGCACCCATTCCACGGGTCCCAACTCTCCAGGTTGAAGGGAATATTACTACAGTTATAACATGTACGGGAAACCTAGAGTACGGACACACTGTGAATACGAAAGGTTTCTAAAACTCAACGAATAGTCTCTCTCCTGGTGCTCCGGTTTGACTTTCCATCTGCTTTACTATCAACCTCCCAACTTGGAGAGACATCCCCTTTAACCTCCTGGTTCACACAGGTTTCCAATTTGGCAGAGGATGAAAGGGAAGAGGGAGAACCAATGAGAGAGTAGCTGTTAGGCATTTGGACGGGCATATATCACTCTAATTTCCCGGCAGGAAGAAGAATTAACCAAACTCTCAGCCACCCACCGGGAACCAGCATAAGTCCTGAACCAAAATGTTGGACTTGTGGTCAGCTCACAAAAAACGAGTTGAAAAATGGAGCTCAGGGGCACAGCAATTCACAAAATGGCCGAGTAATAAAGGACAACTATCGTCCAAAAATCTGTTGAGGGAAGGCAACGAGGCAGACTTGAAAGCGAAGCAGAATAGCAGGAAACAGATTTCAAGATGTACGTTGGAATCGCCTTTAAAGCACAGGAAGAGGGGCACAACTTCGACAATGATGCACTTGGCCAAAAAGGGCGTATGCGTTTTCTCCTGAATATATTCAGGAGAAAACGCATACGCCCTTTTTGGCCAAGCAAGCAAGCGGGCAATGCAAATCTGCACTACAAATAAGTATCACTTCCCACGGGTTGAAATGGACATCCACAAAATGTGTAAAAACCAGAAAGGCAAGACAGGCCCTGGAGAACAGGGAGCCTTGTTATGCTGATGGGCGGGATGTAAATTGCCAACTGCCTCTCTGGAGGAGTGCATTGTGTTCCCTAAAACAAGTAAACAACAGAGCTACAGAGCCAAGGGCACTTCCAGTCTAGGGAATATACCTTGGGAAAACTGAAAATCAATAAGACAGAGCCACCCCAAAATTTAGGGCTGCACTGCTTACAAGGACCTCAACTTGGGTACACCTTAAATATCCCAGGAAATATAAAAATGGTTCAAAAAATTGTGGTACTTACGTACGATGGAATATCCCTCAGCGATGAAATCAATGTCATAAGATCAGTAGCAGCAAAATGGATGGATTCAGCTACGATGATTCTAAGTGAAATAAGTCACACAGAAAAAGAAACTTATCATAAGATATCACTTATGAAGATCCTGTAAACATGGCTACACTTGAACTGAGTTAGGAAAGAGAACAGTGTCTCACATTTAGAAAACACTCTTATGCCTGCTTAAGGGTGAAAGAGAGGTGGGGTGATGCATAAAAACAGAGTTTGATATAAGCACAGGTACCGTTCTAAAAACCAACTATGGAATAGACAAGACCTACACCTTCCTCAGTGAAAGGGACTTAAAACACCATATTTCCCACAGAGGAATATATCTGACTAGTGAGAATCTTAAAACCTATGTATTGATATGTCTCCGTAAGGGAATCAAGTGTGTCTAGACTGGCATAAACATGGCAGCGAGAATCAGCTCAAACCCACTCTAAAAAGGAATTTCAAAAACAAAACAAAAAAACTGGGAAATTCTTTACAATTCCTTCAGGGTCTCTGATGAAACCTGGAATGACATTATCTACAACGACAGCTGGATGTGGCATAAGGCTGGACACATGGGACTGAGAGGATTGGTGAGATTGGGTGAGCAAATGCAGACTCTTTAAAGCACAAATTCCTGGCAACCATTTCATGGGTCCCAACTCTCCAGGTTGAATGGAATATTACTACAGTTATAACATGTACGGGAAACCTAGAGAACGGACACACTGTGAATACGAAAGGTTTCTAAAACTCAACGAATAGTCCCTCTCCTGGTGCTCCGGTTTGACTTTCCATCTGCTTTACTATCAACCTCCCAACATGGAGAGACATCCCCTTTAACCTCCTGGTTCGCACAGGTTGCCAATTTGGCAGAGGATGAAAGCGAAGATGGAGAACCAATGAGAGAGTAGCTGTTAGGCATTTGGATGGGCACATATCACCGTAATTTCCCGGCAGGAAGAAGAATTAACCAAAGACACAGCAACCCTCCGGGAACCAGAATAGGTCCTGAACCAAAATTTCGCACTTGCGGTCACCTCACCAAAAACGAGTTGAAAAATGGAGCTCAGGGGCACAGCAATTCACAAACTGGCCGAGTAATAAAGGACAACTATCGTCCAAAAATCTGTTGAGGGAAGGCAACGAGGCGGACTTGAAAGCGAGGCAGAATAGCAGGAAACAGATTTCAAGAGGTACGTTGGAATCACCTTTAAAGCTCAGGAAGAGGGGCACCAGTTCGACAATGATGCACTTGGCCAAAAAGGGCGTATGCGTTTTCTCCTGAATATATTCAGGAGAAAACGCATACGCCCTTTTTGCCCAAGCAAGCAAGCGGGCAATGCAAATCTGCACTACAAAGAAGTATCACTTCCCACCGGTCAAAAGGGACATCCACAAAATGTGTAAAAACCAGAAAGGCAAGACAGGCCCTGGAGAACAGGGAGCCTTGTTGTGCTGATGGGCAGAATGAAAATTGCCAACTGCCTCTCTGGAGGAGTACATTGTGTTCCCTAAAACAAGTAAAGAACAGAGCTACAGAACCAAGGGCACTTCCAGTCTAGGGAGTATACCTTGGGAAAACTGAAAATCAATAAGACAGAGACACCCCAAAATTTAGGGCTGCACTGCTTACAAGGACCTCAACTTGGGTACACCTTAAATATCCCAGGAAATATAAAAATGGTTCAAAAAATTGTGGTACTTACGTACGATGGAATATCCCTCAGCCATGAGATCAATATCATAAGACCAGTAGCAGCAAAATGGGTGGATTGAGGTACGATGATTCTAAGTGAAATAACTCACACAGAAAAAGAAACTTATCATAAGATATCACTTATGAAGATTCTGTAAACATGATTACACTTGAACTGAGTTAGGAAAGAGAACAGGGTCTCACATTTAGAAAACACACTTATGCCTGCTTAAGGGGGAAGGAGAGGTGGGGTGATGCATAAAACCAGAGTTTGATATAAGCACAGGTACCGTTCCAAAAACCAACTATGGTATAGACAAGACCTACACCTTCCTCAGTGAAAGGGACTCAAAACCCCATATTTCCCGCAGAGGAACATATCTGACTAGTAAAAATCTTAAAACCTATGTATTGATATGTCTCCGTAAGGGAATCAAGTGTGTCTAGACTGGCATAAACATGGAAGCGAGAATCAGCTCAAACCCACTATAAAAAGGAATTTCAAAAACAAAAAAAAAAACTGGGAAATTCTTTACAATTCCTTCAGGGTCTCTGATGAAACCTGGAATGACCCTATCTACAACGACAGCTGGATGTGGCATGAGGAGGGACACTTGGGACTGAGAGAATTGGTGAGATTGGGAGAGCAAATGCAGACCCTTTAAAGCAATAATGCATGGCAAACTTTCCATGGGTCCCAACTCTCCAGGTTGAAGGGAATATTACTACAGTTATAACATGTACGGGAAACCTAGAGAACAGACACACTGTGAATACGAAAGGTTTCTAAAACTCAACGAATAGTCCCTCTCCTGGTGCTCTGGTTTGACTTTCCATCTGTTTACTATCAACCTCCTACCTTAGAGAGACAGCCCCTTTAACCTCCTGGTTCGCACAGGTTTCCAATTTGGCAGAGGATGAAAGGAAAGAGGGAGAACCAATGAGAGAGTAGCTGTTAGGCATTTGGACGGGCACATAACACTCTAACTTCCCGGCAGTTAGAAGTAGTAACCAAAGTCTCAGCCCCCCACCGGGAACCAGCATAGGTCCTGAACAAAATGTTGGACTTGCGGTCAGCTCACTAAAAACGAGTTGAATAATGGAGCTCAGGTGCAGAGCAATTCACAAACTGGCCGAGTAATAAAGGACAACTATCGTCCAAAATCTGTTGAGGGAAGGCAATGAGGCGGACCTGAAAGCGAGGCAGAATAGCAGGAAACAGATTTCAAGAGGTACGTTGGAATCGCCTTTAAAGCACAGGAAGAGGGGCACAACTTCGACAATGACGCACTTGGCCAAAAAGGGCGTATGCGTTTTCTCCTGAATATATTCAGGAGAAAACGCATACGCCCTTTTTGGCCAAGCAAGCAAGCGGGCAAAGCAAATCTGCACTACAAATAATTATCACTTCCCACGGGTTGAGAGGGATATCCACAAAATGTGTAAAAACCAGAAAGGCAAGACAGGCCCTGGAGAACAGGGAGCCTTGTTATGCTGATGGGCGGGATGTAAATTGCCAACTGCCTCTCTGGAGGAGTGCATTGTGTTCCCTAAAACAAGTAAACAACAGAGCTACAGAGCCAAGGGCACTTCCAGTCTACGGAATATACCTTGGGAAAACTGAAAATCAATAAGACAGAGCCACCCCAAAATTTAGGGCTGCACTGCTTACAAGGACCTCAACTTGGGTACACCTTAAATATCCCAGGAAATATTAAAATGGTTCAAAAAATTGTGGTACTTACGTACGATGGAATATCCCTCAGCCATGAAATCAATGTCGTAAGACCAGTAGCAGCAAAATGGTTGGATTCAGGTACGATGATTCTAAGTGAAATGAGTCACACAGAAAAAGAAACTTATCATAAGATATCACTTATGAAGATCCTGTAAACATGGCTACACTTGAACTGAGTTAGGAAAGAGAACAGTGTCTCACATTTAGAAAACACTCTTATGCCTGCTTAAGGGAGAAGGAGAGGTGGGGTGATGCATAAAACCAGAGTTTGATATAAGCACAGGTACCGTTCCAAAAACCAACTATGGAATAGACAAGACCTACACCTTCCTCAGTGAAAGGGACTCAAAACCCCATATTTCCCGCAGAGGAATATATCTGTCTAGTAAGAATCTTAAAACCTATGTATTGATATGTCTCCGTAAGGGAATCAAGTGTGTCTAGCCTGGCATAAACATGGCAGCGAGAATCAGCTCAAACCCACTATAAAAAGGAATTTCAAAAACAAAACAAAAAAACTGGGAAATTCTTTACAATTCCTTCAGCGTCTCTGATGAAACCTGGAATGACCCTATCTACAACGACAGCTGGATGTGGCATAAGGCTGGACACTTGGGACTGAGATGATTGGTGAGATTGGGTTAGCAAATGCAGACCCTTTAAAGCAATAATGCATGGCACCCATTCCACGGGTCCCAACTCTCCAGGTTGAAGGGAATATTACTACAGTTATAACATGTACGGGAAACCTAGAGTACGGACACACTGTGAATACGAAAGGTTTCTAAAACTCAACGAATAGTCTCTCTCCCGGTGCTCCGGTTTGACTTTCCATCTGCTTTACTATCAACCTCCCAACTTGGAGAGACATCCCCTTTAACCTCCTGGTTCACACAGGTTTCCAATTTGGCAGAGGATGAAAGGGAAGAGGGAGAACCAATGAGAGAGTAGCTGTTAGGCATTTGGACGGGCATATATCACTCTAATTTCCCGGCAGGAAGAAGAATTAAACAAACTCTCAGCCACCCACCGGGAACCAGCATAGGTCCTGAACCAAAATGTTGGACTTGCGGTCAGCTCACAAAAAACGAGTTGAAAAATGGAGCTCAGGGGCACAGCAATTCACAAAATGGCCGAGTAATAAAGGACAACTATCGTCCAAAAATCTGTTGAGGGAAGGCAACGAGGCAGACTTGAAAGCGAAGCAGAATAGCAGGAAACAAATTTCAAGATGTACGTTGGAATCACCTTTAAAGCACAGGAAGAGGGGCACAACTTCGACAATGATGCACTTGGCCAAAAAGGGCGTATGCGTTTTCTTCTGAATATATTCAGGAGAAAACGCATACGCCCTTTTTGGCCAAGCAAGCAAGCGGGCAATGCAAATCTGCACTACAAATAAGTATCACTTCCCACGGGTTGAAATGGACATCCACAAAATGTGTAAAAACCAGAAAGGCAAGACAGGCCCTGGAGAACAGGGAGCCTTGTTATGCTGATGGGCGGGATGTAAATTGCCAACTGCCTCTCTGGAGGAGTGCATTGTGTTCCCTAAAACAAGTAAAGAACAGAGCTACAGAGCCAAGGGCACTTCCAGTCTAGGGAATATACCTTGGGAAAACTGAAAATCAATAAGACAGAGCCACCCCAAAATTTAGGGCTGCACTGCTTACAAGGACCTCAACTTGGGTACACCTTAAATATCCCAGGAAATATAAAAATGGTTCAAAAAATTGTGGTACTTACGTACGATGGAATATCCCTCAGCCATGAAATCAATGTCATAAGATCAGTAGCAGCAAAATGGGTGGATTCAGCTACGATGATTCTAAGTGAAATAAGTCACACAGAAAAAGAAACTTATCATAAGATATCACTTATGAAGATCCTGTAAACATGGCTACACTTGAACTGAGTTAGGAAAGAGAACAGTGTCTCACATTTAGAAAACACTCTTATGCCTGCTTAAGGGTGAAAGAGAGGTGGGGTGATGCATAAAAACAGAGTTTGATATAAGCACAGGTACCGTTCTAAAAACCAACTATGGAATAGGCAAGACCTACACCTTCCTCAGTGAAAGGGACTTAAAACACCGTATTTCCCACAGAGGAATATATCTGACTAGTGAGAATTTTAAAACCTATGTATTGATATGTCTCCGTAAGGGAATCAAGTGTGTCTAGACTGGCATAATCATGGCAGCGATAATCAGCTCAAACACATTATAAAAAGGAATTTCAAAAACAAAACAAAAAAACTGGGAAATTCTTTACAATTCCTTCAGGGTCTCTGATGAAACCTGGAATGACCCTATCTACAATGACAGCTGGATGTGGCATAAGGCTGGACACTTGGGACTGAGACGATTGGTGAGATTGGGTGAGCAAATGCAGACGCTTTAAAGCAATAATGCATGGCACCCAATCCATGTGTCCCAACTCTCCAGGTTGAAGGGAATATTACTACAGTTATAACATGTACGGGAAACCTAGAGTACGGACACACTGTGAATATGAAAGGTTTCTAAAACTCAACGAATAGTCCCTCTCCTGGTGCTCCGGTTTGACTTTCCATCTGCTTTACTATCAACCTCCCAACTTGGAGAGACATCCCCTTTAACCTCCTGGTTCGCACAGGTTTCCAATTTGGCAGAGGATGAAATGGAAGAGGGAGAACCAATGAGAGAGTAGCTGTTAGGCATTTGGACGGGCATATATCACTCTAATTTCACGGCAGGAAGAAGAATTAACCAAACTCCCAGCCACCCACCGAGAACCAGCATAGGTCCTGAACCAAAATGTTGGACTTGCGGTCAGCTCACAAAAAACGAGTTGAAAAATGGAGCTCAGGGGCACAGCAATTTACAAAATGGCCGAGTAATAAAGGACAACTACCGTCCAAAAACCTGTTGAGGGAAGGCAACGAGGCAGACTTGAAAGTGAAGCAGAATAGCAGGAAACAGATTTCAAGATGTACGTTGGAATCGCCTTTAAAGCACAGGAAGAGGGGCACAACTTCGACAATGATGCACTTGGCCAAAAAGGGCGTATGCGTTTTCTTCTGAATATATTCAGGAGAAAACGCATACGCCCTTTTTGGCCAAGCAAGCAAGCGGGCAATGCAAATCTGCACTACAAATAAGTATCACTTCCCACGGGTTGAAATGGACATCCACAAAATGTGTAAAAACCAGAAAGGCAAGACAGGCCCTGGAGAACAGGGAGCCTTGTTATGCTGATGGGCGGGATGTAAATTGCCAACTGCCTCTCTGGAGGAGTGCATTGTGTTCCCTAAAACAAGTAAACAACAGAGCTACAGAGCCAACGGCACTTCCAGTCTACGGAATATACCTTGGGAAAACTGAAAATCAATAAGACAGAGCCACCTCAAAATTTAGGGCTGCACTGCATACAAGGACCTCAACTTGGGTACACCTTAAATATCCCAGGAAATATTAAAATGGTTCTAAAAATTGTGGTACTTACGTAGGATGGAATATCCCTCAGCCATGAAATCAATGTCATAAGACCAGTAGCAGCAAAATGGGTGGATTCAGGTACGATGATTCTAAGTGAAATGAGTCACACAGAAAAAGAAACTTATCATAAGATATCACTTATGAAGATCCTGGAAACATGGCTACACTTGAACTGAGTTAGTAAAGATAACAGTGTCTCACATTTAGAAAACACTCTTATGCCTGCTTAAGGGGGAAGGAGAGGTGGGGTGATGCATAAAAGCAGAGTTTGATATAAGCACAGGTACCGTTCCAAAAACCAACTATGGAATAGACAAGACCTACACCTTCCTCAGTGAAAGGGACTCAAAACCCCATATTTCCCGCAGAGGAATATATCTGTCTAGTAAGAATCTTAAAACCTATGTATTGATATGTCTCCATAAGGGAATCAAGTGTGTCTAGACTGGCATAAACATGGCAGCGAGAATCAGCTCAAACCCACTCTAAAAAGGAATTTCAAAAACAAACAAAAAAACTGGGAAATTCTTTACAATTCCTTCAGGGTCTCTGATGAAACCTGGAATGACATTATCTACAACGACAGCTGGATGTGGCATAAGGCTGGACACTTGGGACTGAGAGGATTGGTGAGATTGGGTGAGCAAATGCAGACTCTTTAAAGCACAAATTCCTGGCAACCATTTCATGGGTCCCAACTCTCCAGGTTGAATGGAATATTACTACAGTTATAACATGTACGGGAAACCTAGAGAACGGACACACTGTGAATACGAAAGGTTTCTAAAACTCAACGAATAGTCCCTCTCCTGGTGCTCCGGTTTGACTTTCCATCTGCTTTACTATCAACCTCCCAACATGGAGAGACATCCCCTTTAACCTCCTGGTTCGCACAGGTGGCCAATTTGGCAGAGGATGAAAGCGAAAATGGAGAACCAATGAGAGAGTAGCTGTTAGGCATTTGGATGGGCACATATCACCGTAATCTCCCGGCAGGAAGAAGAATTAACCAAAGACACAGCAACCCTCCGGGAACCAGAATAGGTCCTGAACCAAAATTTCGCACTTGCGGTCACCTCACCAAAAACGAGTTGAAAAATGGAGCTCAGGGGCACAGCAATTCACAAACTGGCCGAGTAATAAAGGACAACTATCGTCCAAAAATCTGTTGAGGGAAGGCAACGAGGCGGACTTGAAAGCGAGGCAGAATAGCAGGAAACAGATTTCAAGAGGTACGTTGGAATCACCTTTAAAGCTCAGGAAGAGGGGCACAAGTTCGACAATGATGCATTTGGCCAAAAAGGGCGTATGCGTTTTCTCCTGAATATATTCAGGAGAAAACGCATACGCCCTTTTTGCCCAAGCAAGCAAGCGGGCAATGCAAATCTGCACTACAAAGAAGTATCACTTCCCACCGGTCAAAAGGGACATCCACAAAATGTGTAAAAAACAGAAAGGCAAGACAGGCCCTGGAGAACAGGGAGCCTTGTTGTGCTGATGGGCAGCATGAAAATTGCCAACTGCCTCTCTGGAGGAGTACATTGTGTTCCCTAAAACAAGTAAAGAACAGAGCTACAGAACCAAGGGCACTTCCAGTCTAGGGAGTATACCTTGGGAAAACTGAAAATCAATAAGACAGAGACACCCCAAAATTTAGGGCTGCACTGCTTACAAGGACCTCAACTTGGGTACACGTTAAATATCCCAGGAAATATAAAAATGGTTCAAAAAATTGTGGTACTTACGTACGATGGAATATCCCTCAGCCATGAGATCAATATCATAAGACCAGTAGCAGCAAAATGGGTGGATTGAGGTACGATGATTCTAAGTGAAATAACTCACACAGAAAAAGAAACTTATCATAAGATATCACTTATGAAGATTCTGTAAACATGATTACACTTGAACTGAGTTAGGAAAGAGAACAGGGTCTCACATTTAGAAAACACTCTTATGCCTGCTTAAGGGGGAAGGAGAGGTGGGGTGATGCATAAAACCAGAGTTTGATATAAGCACAGGTACCGTTCCAAAAACCAACTATGGAATAGACAAGACCTACACCTTCCTCAGTGAAAGGGACTCAAAACCGCATATTTCCCGCAGAGGAACATATCTGACTAGTAAAAATCTTAAAACCTATGTATTGATATGTCTCCGTAAGGGAATCAAGTGTGTCTAGACTGGCATAAACATGGCAGCGAGAATCAGCTCAAACCCACTATAAAAAGGAATTTCAAAAACAAAAAAAAAACTTGGAAATTCTTTACAATTCCTTCAGGGTCTCTGATGAAACCTGGAAAGACCCTATCTACAACGACAGCTGGATGTGGCATAAGGAGGGAAACTTGGGACTGAGACGATTGGTGAGATTGGGAGAGCAAATGCAGACCCTTTAAAGCAATAATGCATGACACCCATTCCATGGGTCCCATCTCTCCAGGTTGATGGGAATATTACTACAGCTATAACATGTACGGGAAACCTAGAGATCAGACAGACTGTGAATACGAAAGGTTTCTAAAACTCAACGAATAGTCCCTCTCCTGGTGCTCCGGCTTGACTTTCCACCTGCTTTACTAGCAACCTCCCAACTTGGAGAGACTGCCCCTTCAACCTCCTGGTTCGCACAGGTTGCCAATTTGGCAGAGGATGAAAGGGAAGAGGGAGAACCAATGAGAGAGTAGCTGTTAGGCATTTGGACGGGCATATATCACTCTAATTTCCCGGCAGGAAGAAGAATTAACCAAAGTCTCAGCCACCCACTGGGAACCAGTATAGGTCCTGAACCAAAATTTTGGATTGCGGTCGGCTCACCAAAAACGAGTTGAAAAATGGAGCTCAGGGGCACAGCAATTCACAAACTGGCCGAGTAATAAAGGACAACTATTATCCAAAAATCTGTTGAGGGAAGGCAACGAGGCGGACTTGAAAGCGAGGCAGAATAGCAGGAAACAGATTTCAAGAGGTACGTTGGAATCGCCTTTAAAGCACAGGAAGAGGGGCACAACTGCGACAAAGATGCACTTGGCCAAAAGGGCGTATGCGTTTTCTCCTGAATATATTCAGGAGAAAACGCATACGCCCTTTTTGGCCAAGCAAGCAAGCGGGCAATGCAAATCTGCACTACAAAGAAGTATCACTTCCCACCGGTCAAAAGGGACATCCACAAAATGTGTAAAAACCAGAAAGGAAAGACAGGCCCTGGAGAACAGGGAGCCTTGTTATGCTGATGGGCGGGATGTATATTGCCAACTGCTACTCTGGAGGAGTGCATTGTGTTCCCTAAAACAAGTAAAGAACAGAGCTACAGAGCCAAGGGCACTTCCAGTCTAGGGAATATACCTTGGGAAAACTGAAAATCAATGATACAGAGCAACCCCAATATTTAGGGCTGCACAGCTTACAAGGACCTCAACTTGGGTACACCTTAAATATCCCAGGAAATATACAAATGGTTCAAAAAATTGTGGTACTTACGTACGATGGAATATCCCTCAGCCATGAAATCAATGTCATAACACCAGTAGCAGCAAAATGGGTGGATTCAGGTATGATGATTCTAAGTGAAATAAGTCTCACAGAAAAAGAAACTTATCATAAGATATCACTTATGAAGATCCTATAAACATGGCTACACTTGAACTGAGTTAGGAAAGAGAACAGTGTCTCACATTTAGAAAACACTCTTATGTCTGCTTAAGGGGGAAGGAGAGGTGGGGTGATGCATAAAACCAGAGTTTGATATAAGCACACGTACCGTTCCAAAAACCAACTATGGAATAGACAAGACCTACACCTTCCTCAGTGAAAGGGACTCAAAACACCATATTTCCCGCAGAGGAATATATCTGACTAGTAAGAATCTTAAAACCTATGTATTGATATGTCTCCGTGAGGGAATCAAATGTGTCTAGACAGGCATAAACATGGCAGCGAGAATCAGCTCAAACCCACTATAAAAAGGAATTTCAAAAACAAAACAAGAAAACTGGGAAATTCTTTACAATTCCTTCAGGGTCTCTGATGAAACCTGGAATGACCGTATCTACAACGACAGCTGGATGTGTCATAAGGAGGGACACTTGGGACTGAGACGATTTGTGAGATTGGGTGAGCAAATGCAGACCCTTTAAAGCACAAATGCCTGGCACCCATTCCATGAGTCCCAACTCTCCAGGTTGAAGGGAATATTACTACAGCTATAACATGTACGGGAAACCTAGAGAATGGACACACTGTGAATACGAAAGGTTTCTAAAACTCAACGAATAGTCCCTCTCCTGGTGCTCCGGTTTGACTTTCCATCTGCTTTACTATCAACCTCCCAACTTGGAGAGACAGCCCCTTTAACCTCCTGGTTTGCACAGGTTGCCAATTTGGCAAAGGATGAAAGGGAAGAGGGAGAACTAATGAGAGAGTAGCTGTTAGGCATTTGGAAGGGCACATATCACTGTAATTTCCCGGCAGGAAGAAGAATTAACCAAAGTCTCAGCCACCCACCAGGAACCAGTATAGGTCCTGAACCAAAATTTTGGACTTGCGGTCAGCTCACCAAAAACAAGTTGAAAAATGGAGCTCAGGGGCACTGCAATTCACAAACTGGCCGAGTCATAAAGGACAACTATCGTCCAAAAATCTGTTGAGGGAAGGCAACGAGGCGGACTTGAAAGCGAGGCCGAATAGCAGGAAACAGATTTCAAGAGGTACGTTGGAATCGCCTTTAAAGCACAGGAAGAGGGGCACAACTTCGACAATGATGCACTTGGCCAAAAAGGGCGTATGCGTTTTCTCCTGAATATATTCAGGAGAAAACGCATACGCCCTTTTTGGCCAAGCAAGCAAGCGGGCAATGCAAAGCTGCACTAAAAAGAAGTATCACTTCCCACCGGTCAAAAGGGACATCCACAAAATGTGTAAAAACCAGAAAGGCAAGACAGGCCCTGGAGAACAGGGAGCCTTGATATGTTGATGGGCGGGATGTAAATTGCCATCTGCCTCTCTGGAGGAGTGCATTGTGTTCCCTAAAACAAGTAAAGAACAGAGCTACAGAGCCAAGGGCATTTCCAAACTAGGGAATATACCTTGGGAAAACTGAAAATAAATAAGACAGAGCCACCCCAAAATTTAGGGCTGCACTGCTTACAAGGACCTCAACTTGGATACACCTTAAGTATCCCAGGAAATATAAAAATGGTTCAAAAAATTGTGGTACTTACGTACGATGGAATATCCCTCAGCCATGAAATCAATGTCATAAGACCAGTAGCAGCAAAATGGGTGTATTCAGGTACGATGATTCTAAGCGAAATAAGTCACACTGAAAAAGAAACTTATCATAAGATATAACTTATGAAGATCCTATAAACATGGCTACACTTGAACTGAGTTAGGAAAGAGAACAGTGTCTCACATTTAGAAAACACTCTTATGTCTGCTTAAGGGGGAAGGAGAGGTGGGGTGATGCATAAAACCAGAGTTTGATATAAGTACACGTACCGTTCCAAAAACCAACTATGGAATAGACAAGACCTACACCTTCCTCAGTGAAAGGGACTCAAAACACCATATTTCCCGCAGAGGAATATATCGGACTAGTAAGAATCTTAAAACCTATGTATTGTTATGTCACCGTAAGGGAAACAAGTGTGTCTAGACTGGCATAAACATGGCAGCGAGAATCAGCTCAAACACACTATAAAAAGGAATTTCAAAAACAAAACAAAAAAACTGGGAAATTCTTTACAATTCCTTCAGGGTCTCTGATGAAACCTGGAATGACCATATCTACAACGACAGCTGGATGTGGCATAAGGCTGGACACATGGGACTGAGAGAATCGGTGAGATTGGGTGAGCAAATGCAGACCCTTTAAAGCAATAATGCATGGCACCCATTCCTTGGGTCCCAACTCTCCAGGTTGAAGGGAATATTACTACAGTTATAACATGTACGGGAAACCTAGAGAACGGACACACTGTGAATACGAAAGGTTTCTAAAACTCAACGAATAGCCCCACTCCTGGTGCTCCGGTTTGACTTTCCATCAGCTTTACTATCAACCGCCCAACTTGGAGAAACAGCCCCTTTAACCTCCTGGTTTGCACAGGTTGCCAATTTGGCAGAGAATGAAAAGAAACAGGGAGAACCAATGAGAGAGTAGCTCTTAGGCATTTAGACGGGCACATATCACTCTAACTTCCCCGCAGGAAGAAGAATTAACCAAAGTCTCAGCCACCCACCGGGAACCAGTATAGGTCCTGAACCAAAATTTTGGACTTGCGGTCAGCTCACCAAAAACGAGTTGAAAAATGGAGCTCAGGGGCACAGCAATTCACAAACTGGCCGAGTAATAAAAGACAACTATCGTCCAAAAATCTGTTGAGCGAGGGCAACGAGGCGGACTTGAAAGCAAGGCAGAATAGCAGGAAACAGATTTCAAGACGTACGTTGGAATCGCCTTTAAAGCACAGGAAGAAGGGCACAACTTCGACAATGATGCCCTTGGCCAAAAAGGGCGTATGCGTTTTCTCCTGAATATATTCAGGAGAAAACGCATACGCCGTTTTTGGCCAAGCAAGCAAGCGGGCAATGCAAATCTGCACTACAAAGAAGTATCACTTCCCACCACTCAAAAGGGACATCCACAAAATGTGTAAAAACCAGGAAGGCAAGGCAGACCCTGGAGAACAGGGAGCCTTGTTATGCTGATGGGCGGGATGTAAATTGCCAACTGCCTCTCTGGAGGAGTGCATTGTGTTCCCTAAAACAAGTAAAGAACAGAGCTACAGAGCCAAGGGCACTTCCAGTCTAGGGAATATACCTTGGGAAAACTGAAAATCAATAATACAGAGCCACCCCAAAATTAAGGCTGCACTGCTTACAAAGACCTCAACTTGGATACACCTTAAGTATCCCAGGAAATATAAAAATGGTTCAAAAAATTGTGGTACTTACGTACGATGGAATATCCCTCAACCATGAAATCAATGCCATAAGACCAGTAGCAGCAAAATGGGTGGATTCAGGTACGATGATTCTAAGTGAAATAAGTCACACAGAAAAAGAAACTTATCATAAGATATCACTTATGAAGATCCTGTAAACATGGCTACTATTGAACTGAGTTAGGAAATAGAACAGTGTCTCTCATTTAGAAAACACTCTTATGCCTGCTTATGGGGGAAGGAGAGGTGGGGTGATGCATACAACCAGAGTTTGATATAAGCACACGTACCGTTCCAAAAACCAACTATGGAATAGACAAGACCTACACCTTCCTCAGTGAAAGGGATTCAAAACACCATATTTCCCGCAGAGGAATATATCTGACTAGTAAGAATCTTAAAACCTATGTATTGATATGTCTCCGTAAGGGAATCAAGTGTGTCTAGACTGGCATAAACATGGCAGCGAGAATCAGCTCAAACCCACTATAAAAAGGAATTTCAAAAACAAAACCAAAAAACTGGGAAATTCTTTACAATTCCTTCAGGGTCTCTGATGAAACCGGAATGACCCTATCTACAACGACAGCTGGATGTGGCATAAGGCTGGACACTTGGGACTGAGACGATTGGTGAGATTGGGTGAGCAAATGCAGACCCTTTAAAGCACAAATGCTTGGCACCCATTCCATGAGTCCCAACTCTCCAGGTTGAAGGGAATATTACTACAGCTATAACATGTACGGGAAGCCTAGAGAACGGACACACTGTGAATACGAAAGGTTTCTAAAACTCAACGAATAGTCCCTGTCCTGGTGCTCCGGTTTGACTTTCCATCTGCTTTACTATCAACCTCCCAACTTGGAGAGACAGCCCCTTTAACCTCCTGGTTCGCACAGGTTGCCAATTTGGCAGAGGATGAAATGGAAGAGGGAGAACCAATGAGAGAATAGCTGTTAGGCATTTGGACGGGCATATATCACTCTAACTTCCCGGCAGGAAGAAGAATTAACCAAAGTCTCAGCCCCCCACCGGAAACCAGCATAGGTCCTGAACCAAAATTTTGGACTTGCGGTCAGCTCACCAAAAACGAGTTAAAAAATGGAGCTCAGGGGCACAGCAATTAACAAACTGGCCGAGTAATAAAGGACAACTATCGTCCAAAAATCTGTTGAGGGAAGGCAACGAGGCGGACTTGAAAGCAAGGCAGAATAGCAGGCAACAGATTTCAAGAGGTACGTTGGAATCGCCTTTAAAGCACAGGAAGAGGGGCACAACTTCGACAATGATGCACTTGGCCAAAAAGGGCGTATGCGTTTTCTCCTGAATATATTCAGGAGAAAACGCATACGCACATTTTGGCCAAGCAAGCAGGCGGGCAATGCAAATCTGCACTACAAAGAAGTATCACTTCCCACCAGTCAAAAGGGACATCCACAAAATATGTAAAAACCAGAAAGGCAAGACAGGCCCTGGAGAACAGGGAGCCTTGTTATGCTGATGGGCGGGATGTAAATTGCCAACTGCCTCTCTGGAGGAGTACATTGTGTTCCCTAAAACAAGTAAAGAACAGAGCTACAGAGCCAAGGGCACTTCCAGTCTAGGGAATATACTTTGGGGAAACTGAAAATCAATAAAACAGACCCACGCCAAAATTTAGGGCTGCACTGCTAACAAGGACCTCAACTTGGGTACACCTTAAATATCCCAGGAAATATAAAAATGGTTCAAAAAATTGTGGTACCTACGTATGATGGAATATCCCTCAGCCATGAAATCAATGTCATAAGACCAGTAGCAGCAAAATGGGTGGATTCAGGTACGATCATTCTAAGTGAAATAAGTCACACAGAAAAAGAAACTTATCATAAGATATCACTTATGAAGATCGTATAAACATGGCTACACTTGAACTGAGTTAGGAAAGAGAACAGTGTCTCATATTTAGAAAACACTCTTATGCCTGCTTAAGGGGGAAGGAGAGGTGGGGTGATGCATAAAACCAGAGTTTGATATAAGCACAGGTACCGTTCCGAAAACCAACTATGGAATAGACAATACCTACACCTTCCTCAGTGAAAGGGACTCAAAACACCATATTTCCCACAGAGGAATATATTTGACTAGTAAGAATCTTAAAACTTATGTATTGATATGTCTCCGTAAGGGAATCAAGTGTGTCTAGACTGGCATAAACATGGCAGCGAGAATCAGCTCAAGCCCACTATAAAAAGGAATTTCAAAAACAAAACAAAAAAACTGGGAAATTCTTTACAATTCCTTCAGGGTCCCTGATGAAACCTGGAACGACCCTATCTACAACGACAGCTGGATTTGGCATAAGGAGGGACACTTGGGACTGAGAGGATTGGTGAGATTGGGTGAGCAAATGCAGACCCTTTAAATCACAAATGCCTGGCACCCATTCCATGGGCGCCAACTCTCCAGGTTGAAGGGAATATTACTCCAGCTATAACATGTACGGTAAACCTAGAGAACGGACACACTGTGCATACGAAAGGTTTCTAAAACTCAACGAATAGTCCCTCTCCTGGTGCTCCGGTTTGACTTTTCATCTGCTTTACTATCAACCTCCCATCTTGGAGAGACAGCCCCTTTGTCCTCCTGTTTCACACAGGTTGCCAATTAGGCAGAGGATGAAAGGGAAGAGGGAGAACCAATGAGAGAGTAGCTGTTAGGCATTTGGACGGGCACATATCACTGTAATTTCCCGGCAGGAAGAAGAATTAACCAAAGTCTCAGCCACCCACCGGGAACCAGTATAGGTCCTGAACCAAAATTTTGGACCTGCGGTCAGCTCACCAAAAACGAGTTGAAAAATGGAGATCAGGGGCACAGCAATTCACAAACTGGCCGAGTAATAAAAGACAACTATCGTCCAAAAATCTGTTGAGGGAAGGCAACGGGCCGACTTGAAAGCGAGGCAGAATAGCAGGAAACCGATTTCAAGAGGTACGTTGGAATCGCCTTTAAAGCACAGGAAGAGGGGCACAACTTCGACAATGATGCACTTGACCAAAAAGGGCGTATGCGTTTTCTCCTGAATATATTCAGGAGAAAACGCATACGCCCTTTTTGGCCAAGCAAGCAAGCGGGCAATGCAAATCTGCACTACAAAGAAGTATCACTTCCCACCGGTCAAAAGGGACATCCACAAAATGTGTAAAAACCAGAAAGGCAAGTCAGGCCCTGGAGAACAGGGAGCCTTGTTATGCTGATGGGCGGGATGTAAATTGCCAACTGCCTCTCTGGAGGAGTGCATTGTGTTCCCTAAAACAAGTAAACAACAGAACTACAGAGCCAAGGGCACTTCCAGTCTAGGGAATATACCTTGGGAAAACTGAAAATCAATAAGACAGAGCCACCCCATAATTAGGGCTGCACTGCTTACAAAGACCTCAACTTGGATACACCTTAAGTATCCCAGGAAATATAAAAATGGATCAAAAAATTGTTGTACTTATGTACGATGGAATATCCCTCAGCCATGAAATCAATGTCATAAGACCAGTAGCAGCAAAATGGGTGGATTCAGGTACGATGATTCTAAGTGAAATAAGTCACACAGAAAAAGAAACTTATCATAAGATATCACTTATGAAGATCCTGTAAACATGGCTACACTTGAACTGAGTTAGGAAAGAGAATAGTGTCTCACATTTAGAAAACACTCTTATGCCTGCTTAAGGGGGAAGGAGAGGTGGGGTGATGCATAAAACCAGAGTTTGATATAAGCACAGGTACCGTTCCAAAAACCAACTATGGATTAGACAAGACCTACACCTTCCTAAGTGAAAGGGACTTAAAACCCCATATTTCCCGCAGAGGAATATATCTGACTAGTAAGAATCTTAAAACCTATGTATTGATATGTCTCCGTAAGGGAATCAAGTGTGTCTAGACTGGCATAAACATGGCAGTGAGAATCAGCTCAAACCCACTATAAAAAGGAATTTCAAAAACAAAATAAAAAAACTGGGAAATTCTTTACAATTCCTTCAGGGACTCTGATGAAACCTGGAATGACCCTATCTACAACGACAGCTGGATGTGGCATAAGGAGGGACACTTGAGACTGAGACGATTTTTGAGATTGGGTGAGCAAATGCAGACCCTTTAAAGCAATAAAGGATGGCACCCATTTCATGGGTCCGAACTCTCCAGGTTGAAGGGAATATTACTACAGCTATAACATGTACGGGAAAACTAGAGAAAGGACACACTGTGAATACGAAAGGTTTCTAAAACTGAACGAATAGTCCCTCTCCTGGTGCTCCAGTTTGACTTTCCATCTGCTTTACTATCAACCTCCCAACTTGGAGAGACAGCCCCTTTAAACTCCTGGTTCGCACAGGTTCCCAATTTGGCAGAGGATGAAAGGGAAGAGGGAGAACCAATGAGACAGTAGCTGTTAGGCATTTGGACGGGCACATATCACTGTAATTTCCCGGCAGGAAGAAGAATTAACCAAAGTCTCAGCCCCCCACCGGGAATCAGCATAGGTCCTAACCAAAATGTTGGACTTGCGGTCAGCTCACCAAAATCGAGTTGATAAATGGAGCTCAGGGGCACAGCAATTCACAAACTGGCCGAGTAATAAAGAACAACTATCGTCCAAAAATCTGTTGAGGGAAGGCAACGCGGCAGACTTGAAAGCGAGGCAGGATAGCAGGAAACAGATTTCAAGAGGTACGTTGGAATCGCCTTTAAAGCACAGGAAGAGGGGCACAACTTCGTCAATGATGCACTTGGCCAAAAAGGGCGTATGCGTTTTCTCCTGAATATATTCAGGAGAAAACGCATACGCCCTTTCTGGCCAAGCAAGCATGCGGGCAATGCAAATCTGCACTACAAAGAAGTATCACTTCCCACCGGTCAAAAGGGACATCCACAAAATGTGTAAAAACCAGAAAGGCAAGACAGGCCCTGGAGAACAGGGAGCCTTTTTATGCTGATGGGCGGGATGTAAATTGCCAACTGCCTCTCTGGAGGAGTACATTGTGTTCCCTAAAACAAGTAAAGAACAGAGCTACAGAGCCAAGGGCACTTCCAGTCTAGGGAATATACCTCGGGAAAACTGAAAATCAATAAGACACAGCCACCCCAAAACTTAGGGCTGCACTGCTTACAAGGACCTCAACTTGGGTACACCTTAAATATCCCAGGAAATATAAAACTGGTTCAAAAAATTGTGGTACTTACGTACGATGGAATATCCCTCAGCCATGAAATCAATGTCATAAGAGCAGTAACAGCAAAATGGGTGGATTCTGGTACGATGATTCTAACTGAAATAAGTCACACAGAAAAAGAAACTTATCATAAGATATCACTTATGAAGATCCTGTAAACATGGCTACACTTGAACTGACTTAGGAAAGAGAACATTGTCTCACATTTAGAAAACACTCTTATGTCTGCTTAAGGGGGAAGGAGAGGTGGGGTGATGCATAAAACCAGAGTTTGATATAAGCACAGGTACCGTTCCAAAAATCAACTATGGAATAGACAAGACATACACCTTCCTCAGTGAAAGGGACTCAAAACCCCATATTTCCCACAGAGGAATATATCTGTCTAGTAAGAATCTTAAAACCTATGTATTGATATGTCACCGTAAGGGAATCAAGTGTGCCTAGACTGGCATAAACATGGCAGCGAGAATCAGCTCAACCCCACTATAAAAAGGAATTTCAAAAACAAAACAAAAAAATTGGCAAATTCTTTACAATTCCTTCAGGGTCTATGATGAAACCTGGAATGACCATATCTACAATGACAGCTGGATGTGGCATAAGGAGGGACACTTGGGACTGAGACGATTGGTGAGATTGGGTGTGCAAATGCAGACCCTTCAAAGAACAAATGCCTGGCACCTATTACATGGGTCCCAACTCTCCAGGTTGAAGGAAATATTACTACAGCTATAACATGTACGGGAAACCTAGAGAACAGACCCACTGTGAATACGAAAGGTTTTTAAAACTCAACGAATAGTCCATCTCCTGGTGCTCCGGTTTGATTTTCCATCTGCTTTACTATCAACCTCCCAACTTGGAGAGACAGCCCCTTTAACCTCCTGGTTCGCACAGGTTGCCAATTTGGCAGAGGATGAAAGGGAAGAGGGAGAACCAATGAGAGAGTAGCTGTTAGGCATTTGAACGGGCACATATCACTCCAACTTCCCGGCAGGAAGAAGAATTAACCAAAGTCTCAGCCCCCCACCGGGAACCAGCATAGGTCCTGAACCAAAATGTTGGACTTGCGGTCAGCTCACCAAAATCGAGTTGAAAAATGGAGCTCAGGGGCACAGCAATTCACAAACTGGCCGAGTAATAAAGGACAACTATCGTCCAAAAATCTGTTGAGGGAAGGCAACGTGGCAGATTTGAAAGCGAGGCAGGATAGCAGGAAACAGATTTCAAGAGGTACGTTGGAATCGCCTTTAAAGCACACAAGAGGGGCACAACTTCGACAATGATGCAATTGGCCAAAAAGTGCGTATGCGTTCTCTCCTGAATATATTCAGGAGAAAACGCATACGCCCTTTTTGGCCAAACAAGCAAGCGGGCAATGCAAATCTGCACTACAAAGAAGTATCACTTCCCACCGGTCAAAAGGGACATCCACAAAATGTGTAAAAACCAGAAAGGCAAGACAGGCCCTGGAGAACAGGGAGCCTTGTTATGCTGATGGGCGGGATGTAAATTGTCAACTGCCTCTCTGGAGGAGTACATTGTGTTCCCTAAAACAAGTAAACAACAGAACTACAGAGCCAAGTGCACCTCCAGTCTAGGGAATATACCTCGGGAAAACTGAAAATCAATAAAACAGAGCCACCCCAAAACTTAGGGCTGCACTGTTTACAAGGACCTCAACTTGGGTACACCTTAAATATCCCAGGAAATATAAAAATGGTTCAAAAAATTGTGGTACTTACGTACGATGGAATATCCCTCAGCCATGAAATCAATGTCATAAGACCAGTAGCAGCAAAATGGGTGGATTCAGGTACAATGATTCTAAGTGAAATAAGTCACAGAGAAAAAGAAACTTATCATAAGATATCACTTATGAAGATCCTATAAACATGGCTACACTTGAACTGAGTTAGGAAAGAGAACAGTGTCTCACATTTAGAAAACACTCTTATGCCTGCTTAAGGGGGAAGCAGAGGTGGGGTGATGCATAAAACCAGAGTTTGATATAAGCACAGGTACCGTTCCAAAAACCAACTATGGAATAGACAAGACCTACACCTTCCTCAGTGAAAGGGACTCAAAACACCATATTTCCCGCAGAGGAATATATCTGACTACTAAGAATCTTAAAACCTATGTATTGATATGTCTCCGTAAGGGAATCAAGTGTGTCTAGACTGGCTTAAACATGGCAGCGAGAATCAGCTCAAACCCACTATAAAAAGGAATTTCAAAAACAAAACAAAAAAACTGGGAAATTCTTTACAATTCCTTCAGGGTCAATGATGAAACCTGGAATGACCCTATCTACAAAGACAGCTGGATATGGCATAAGGCTGGACACTTGGGACTTAGAGGATTGGTGAGATTGGGTGAGCAAATGCAGACCCTATAAAGCAATAATGCATGGCACCCATTCCATGGGTCCCAACTCTCCAGGTTGAAGGGAATATTACTACAGTTATAACATGTACGGGAAACCGAGAGAACGGACACACTGTGAATACGAAAGGTTTCTAAAACTCAACGAATAGTCCCTCTCCTGGTGCTCCGGTTTGACTTTCCACCTGCTTTACTATCAACCTCCGAACTTGGAGAGACAGCCCCTTTAACCTCCTGGTTCTCACAGGTTGCCAATTTGGCAGAGGATGAAAGGGAAGAGGGAGAACCAATGAGAGAGTAGCTGTTAGGCATTTGGACGGGCACATATCACTGTAATTACCCGGCAGGAAGAAGAATTAACCAAAGTCTCAGCCACCCACCGGGAAGCAGTATAGGTCCTGAACCAAAATTTTGGACTTGCGGTCAGCTCACCTATAACGAGTTGAAAAATGGAGCTCAGGGTCACAGCAATTCACAAACTGGCCGAGTAATAAAGGACAACTATCGTCCAAAAATCTGTTGAGGGAAGGCAACGAGGCAGACTTGAAAGCGAGGCAGAATAGCAGGAAACAGATTTCAAGAGGTACGTTGGAATCACCTTTAAAGCACAGGAAGAGGGGCACAACTTCGACAATGATGCACTTGGCCAAAAAGGGCGTATGCCTTTTCTCCTGAATATATTCAGGAGAAAACGCATACGCCCTTTTTGGCCAAGCAAGCAAGCGGGCAATGCAAATCTGCACTACAAAGAAGTATCACTTCCCACCGGTCAAAAGGGACATCCACAAAATGTGTAAAAACCAGAAAGGCAAGACAGGCCCTGGAGAACAGGGAGCCTTGTTATGCTGATGGGCAGGATGTAAATTGCCAACTGCCTCTCTGGAGGAGTGAATTGTGTTCCCTAAAACAAGTAAACAACAGAGCTACAGAGCCAAGGGCACTTCCAGTCTAGGGAATATACCTTGGGAAAACTGAAAATCAAAAAGACACAGCCACCCCAAAATTTAGGTCTGCACTGCTTACAAGGACCTCAACTTGGGTACACCTTAAATATCCCAGGAAATATAAAAATGCTTCAAAAAATTGTGGTACTTATGTACGATGGAATATCCCTCAGCCATGAAATCAATGTCATAAGACCAGTAGCAGCAAAATGGGTGGATTCAGGTACGATGATTCTAAGTGAAATAAGTCACACAGAAAAAGAAACTTATCATAAGATATCACTTATGAAGATCCTGTAAACATGGCTACACTTGAACTGAGTTAGGAAAGATAACAGTGTCTCACATTTAGAAAACACTCTTATGCCTGCTTAAGGGGGAAGGAGAGGTGAGGTGATGCATAAAACCAGAGTTTGATATAAGCACAGGTACCGTTCCAAAAACCAACTATAGAATAGACAAGACCTACACCTTCCTCAGTGAAAGGGACTCAAAACACCATATTTCCCGCAGAGGAATATATCTGACTAGTAAGAATCTTAAAACCTATGTATTCATATGTGTCTGTAAGGGAATCAAGTGTGTCTAGACTGGCATAAACATGGCAGCGAGAATCAGCTCAAACCCACTATAAAAAGGAATTTCAAAACCAAAACAAAACAACGGGGAAATTCTTTACAATTCCTTCAGGGTCTCTGATGAAACCTGGAATGACTCTATCTACAACGACAGCTGGATGTGGCATAAGGCTGGACTCCTGGGACTGAGAGGATTGGTGAGATTGGGTGAGCAAATGCAGACCCTTTAAAGCAATAATGCATGGCACACATTCCATGGGTCCCAACTCTCCAGGTTGAAGGGAATATTACTACAGCTATAACATGTACGGGAAACCTAGAGAACGGAAAAACTGTGAATACAAATGGTTTCTAAAACTCAACGAATAGTCCCTCTCCTGGTGCTCCGGTTTGACTTTCCATCTGCTTTATTATCAACCTCCCAACTTGGAGAGACAGCCCATTTAACCTCCTGGTTCACAGAGGTTGCCAATTTGGCAGAGGATGAAAGGGAAGAGGGAGAACCAATGAGAGAGTAGCTGTTAGGCATTTGGACGGGCACATATCACTCTAATTTCCCGGCAGGAAGAAGAATTAACCAAAGTCTCAGCCACCCACCGGGAACCAGTATAGGTCCTGAACCAAAATTTTGGACTTGCGGTCAGCTCACCAAAAACGAGTTGAAAAATGGAGCTCAGGGGCACAGCAATTCACAAACTGGCCGAGTAATAAAGGACAACTATCGTCCAAAAATCTGTTGAGGGAATGCAACGAGGTGGACTTGAAAGCGAAGCAGAATAGCAGGAAACAGATTTCAAGAGGTACGTTGGAATCGCCTTTAAAGCACAGGAAGAGGGGCACAACTTCGACAATGATGCACTTGGCCAAAAAGGGCGTATGCATTTTCTCCTGAATATATTCAGGAGAAAACGCATACGCCCTTTTTGGCCAAGCAAGCAAGCGGGCAATGCAAATCTGCACTACAAAGAAGTATCACTTCCCACCGGTCAAAAGGGACATCCACAAAATGTGTAAAAACCAGAAAGGCAAGACAGGCCCTGGAGAACAGGGAGCCTTGTTATGCTGATGGGCGGGATGTAAATTGCCAACTGCCTCTCTGGAGGAGTGCATTGTGTTCCCTAAAACAAGTAAACAACAGAGCTACAGAGCCAAGGGCACTTCCAGTCTAGGGAATATACCTTGGGAAAACTGAAAATCAAAAAGACACAGCCACCCCAAAATTTAGGGCTGCACTGCTTACAAGGACCTCAACTTGGGTACACCTTAAATATCCCAGGAAATATAAAAATGGTTAAAAAATTGTGGTACTTACGTACGATGGAATATCCCTCAGCCATGAAATCAATGTCATAAGACCAGTAGCAGCAAAATGGGTGGATTCAGGTATGATGATTCTAAGTGAAATAAGTCACACAGAAAAAGAAACTTATCATAAGATATCACTTATGAAGATCCTGTAAACATGGCTACACTTGAACTGAGTTAGGAAAGATAACAGTGTCTCACATTTAGAAAACACTCTTATGCCTGCTTAAGGGGGAAGGAGAGGTGAGGTGATGCATAAAACCAGAGTTTGATATAAGCACAGGTACCGTTCCAAAAACCCACTATAGAATAGACAAGACCTACACCTTCCTCAGTGAAAGGGACTCAAAACACCATATTTCCCGCAGAGGAATATATCTGACTAGTAAGAATCTTAAAACCTATGTATTCATATGTGTCTGTAAGGGAATCAAGTGTGTCTAGACTGGCATAAACATGGCAGCGAGAATCAGCTCAAACCCACTATAAAAAGGAATTTCAAAACCAAAACAAAACAACGGGGAAATTCTTTACAATTCCTTCAGGGTCTCTGATGAAACCTGGAATGACTCTATCTACAACGACAGCTGGATGTGGCATAAGGCTGGACTCCTGGGACTGAGAGGATTGGTGAGATTGGGTGAGCAAATGCAGACCCTTTAAAGCAATAATGCATGGCACACATTCCATGGGTCCCAACTCTCCAGGTTGAAGGGAATATTACTACAGCTATAACATGTACGGGAAACCTAGAGAACGGAAAAACTGTGAATACAAATGGTTTCTAAAACTCAACGAATAGTCCCTCTCCTGGTGCTCCGGTTTGACTTTCCGTCTGCTTTATTATCAACCTCCCAACTTGAAGAGACAGCCCATTTAACCTCCTGGTTCACAGAGGTTGCCAATTTGGCAGAGGATGAAAGGGAAGAGGGAGAACCAATGAGAGAGTAGCTGTTAGGCATTTGGACGGGCACATATCACTCTAATTTCCCGGCAGGAAGAAGAATTAACCAAAGTCTCAGCCACCCACCGGGAACCAGTATAGGTCCTGAACCAAAATTTTGGACTTGCGGTCAACTCACCAAAAACGAGTTGAAAAATGGAGCTCAGGGGCACAGCAATTCACAAACTGGCCGAGTAATAAAGGACAACTATCGTCCAAAAATCTGTTGAGGGAAGGCAACGAGGCAGACTTGAAAGCGAGGCAGAATAGCAGGAAACCGATTTCAAGAGGTACGTTGGAATCGCCTTTAAAGAACAGGAAGAGGGGCACAACTTCGGCAATTATGCACTTGGCCAAAAAGGGCGTATGCGTTTTCTCCTGAATATATTCAGGAGAAAACGCATACGCCCTTTTTGGCCAAGCAAGCAAGCGGGCAATGGAAATCAGCACTACAAAGAAGTATCACTTCCCACCGGTCAAAAGGGACATCCACAAAATGTGTAAAAACCAGAAAGGCAAGACAGGCCCTGGAGAACAGGGAGCCTTGTTATGCTGATGGGCGGGATGTAAATTGCCAACTGCCTCTCTGGAGGAGTGCACTGCGTTCCCTAAAACAAGTAAACAACAGAGCTACAGAGCCAAGGGCACTTCCAGTCTAGGGAATATACCTTGGGAAAACTGAAAATCAATAAGACAGAGCCACCCCAAAATTTAGGGCTGCACTGCTTACAAGGACCTCAACTTGGGTACACCTTAAATATCCCAGGAAATATAAAAATGGTTCAAAAAATTGTGGTACTTACGTACGATGGAATATACCTCAGCCATGAAATCAATGACATAATACCAGTAGCAGTAAAATGGGTGGAATTAGGTACGATGATTCTAAGTGAAATAAGTCACAGAGAAAAGGAAACTTATCATAAGATATCACTTATGAAGATCCTGTAAACATGGCTACACTTGAACTGAGTTAGGAAAGAGAACAGTGTCTCACATTTAGAAAACACTCTTATGCCTGCTTAAGGGGGAAGGAGAGGTGGGGTGATGCATAAAACCAGAGTTTGATATAAGCACAGGTACCGTTCCAAAAACCAACTATGGAATAGGCAAGACCTACACCTTCCTCAGTGAAAGGGACTCAAAACCCCATATTTCCCGCAGAGGAATATATCTGACTAGTAAGAATCTTAAAACCTATGTATTGATATGTCTCCGTAAGGGAACCTAGTGTGTCTAGACTGGCATAAACATGGCAGCGCGAATCAGCTCAAACCCACTATAAAAAGGAAATTCAAAAACAAAACAAAAACCTGGGAAATTCTTTACAATTCCTTCAGAGTCTCTGATGAAACCTGGACTGACCCTATCTACAACGACAGCTGGATGTGGCATAAGCCGGGACACTTGGACTGAGAGGATTGGTGAGATTGGGTGAACAAATGCAGAACCTTTAAAGCATTAATGCATGGCACCCATTCCATGGGTCCCAACTCTCCAGGTTGAAGGGAATATTACTACAGTTATAACATGTACGGGAAACCTAGAGAACGGACACACTGTGAATACGAAAGGCTTCTAAAACTCAACGAATAGTCCCTCTCCTGGTGCTCCGGTTTGACTTTCCACCTGCTTTTCTATAAACCTACCAACTTGGAGAGACAGCCCCTTTAACCTCCTGGTTCGCACAGGTTGCCAATTTGGCAGAGGATGAAAGGGAAGAGGGAGAACCAATGAGAGAGTAGCTGTTAGGCATTTGGACGGGCACATATCACTGTAATTTCCCGGCAGGAAGAAGAATTAACCAAAGTCTCAGCCCCCCAGCGGGAACCAGCATAGAACCTGAACCAAAATTTTGGACCTGCGGTCAGCTCACCAAAAACGAGTTGAAAAATGGAGCTCAGGGGCACAGCAATTCACAAACTGGCCGAGTAATAAAGGACAACTATCGTCCAAAAATCTGTTGAGGGAAGGCAACGAGGTGGACTTGAAAGCGAAGCAGAATAGCGGGAAACAGATTTCAAGAGGTACGTTGGAATCGCCTTTAAAGCACAGGAAGAGGGGCACAACTTCGACAATGATGCACTTGGCCAAAAAGGGCGTATGCATTTTCTCCTGAATATATTCAGGAGAAAACGCATACGCCCTTTTTGGCCAAGCAAGCAAGCGGGCAATGCAAATCTGCACTACAAAGAAGTATCACTTCCCACCGGTCAAAAGGGACATCCACAAAATGTGTAAAAACCAGAAAGGCAAGACAGGCCCTGGAGAACAGGGAGCCTTGTTATGCTGATGGGCGGGATGTAAATTGCCAACTGCCTCTCTGGAGGAGTGCATTGTGTTCCCTAAAACAAGTAAACAACAGAGCTACAGAGCCAAGGGCACTTCCAGTCTAGGGAATATACCTTGGGAAAACTGAAAATCAAAAAGACACAGCCACCCCAAAATTTAGGGCTGCACTGCTTACAAGGACCTCAACTTGGGTACACCTTAAATATCCCAGGAAATATAAAAATGGTTCAAAAAATTGTGGTACTTACGTACGATGGAATATCCCTCAGCCATGAAATCAATGTCATAAGACCAGTAGCAGCAAAATGGGTGGATTCAGGTACGATGATTCTAAGTGAAATAAGTCACACAGAAAAAGAAACTTATCATAAGATATCACTTATGAAGATCCTGTAAACATGGCTACACTTGAACTGAGTTAGGAAAGAGAACAGTGTCTCACATTTAGAAAACACTCTTATGCCTGCTTAAGGGGGAAGGAGAGGTGGGGTGATGCATAAAACCAGAGTTTGATATAAGCACAGGTACCGTTCCAAAAACCAACTATGGAATAGACAAGACCTACACCTTCCTCAGTGAAAGGGACTCAAAACCCCATATTTCCCGCAGAGGAATATATCTGACTAGTAAGAATCTTAAAACCTATGTATTGATATGTCTCCGTAAGGGAATCAAGTGTGTCTAGACTGGGATAAATATGGCAGCGAGAATCAGCTCAAACCCACTATAAAAAGGAATTTCAAAAATAAAACAAAAAAACTGGGAAATTCTTTACAATTCCTTCAGGGTCTCTGATGAAACCTGAAATGACCCTATCTACAATGACAGCTGGATGTGGCATAAGGCTGGACACTTGGGACTGAGAGGATTGGTGAGATTGGGTGAGCAAATGCAGACCCTTTAAAGCAATAATGCATGGCACACATTCCATGGGTCCCAACTCTCCAGGTTGAAGGGAATATTACTACAGATATAACATGTACGGGAATCCTAGAGAACGGACACACTGTGAATACGAAAGGTTTCTAAAACTCAACGAATAGTCCCTCTCCTGGTGCTCCGGTTTGACTTTCCATCTGCTTTATTATCAACCTCCCAACTTGGAGAGACAGCCCCTTTAACCTCCTGGTTGGCACAGGTTGCCAATTTCGCAGAGGATGAAAGGGAAGAGGGAGAACCAATGAGAGAGTAGCTGTTAGGCATTTGGACGGGCACATATCACTGTAATTTCCCAGCAGGAAGAAGAATTAACCAAAGTTTCAGCCCGCCACCGGGAACCAGCATAGGTCCTGAACCAAAATTTTGGACTTGCGGTCAGCTCACCAAAAACGAGTTGAAAAATGGAGCTCAGGGGCACAGCAATTCACAAACTGGCCGAGTAATAAAGGACAACTATCGTCCAAAAATCTGTTGAGGGAAGGCAACGAGGCGGACTTGAAAGCGAGGCAGAATAGCAGGAAACAGATTTCAAGAGGTACGTTGGAATCGCCTTTAAAGCACAGGAAGAGGGGCACAACTTCGACAATGATGCACTTGGCCAAAAAGGGCGTATGCGTTTTCTCCTGAATATATTCAGGAGAAAACACATACGCCCTTTTGGCCAAGCAAGCAAGCGGGCAATGCAGATCTGCACTACAAAGAAGCATCACTTCCCACCGGTCAAAAGGGACATCCACAAAATGTGTAAAAACCAGAAAGGCAAGACAGGCCCTGGAGAACAGGGAGCCTTGTTATGCTGATGGGCGGGATGTAAATTGCCAACTGCCTCTCTGGAGGAGTGCATTGTGTTCCCTAAAACAAGTAAACAACAGAGCTACAGAGCCAAGGGCACTTCCAGTCTAGGGAATATACCTTGGGAAAACTGAAAATCAAAAAGACACAGCCACCCCAAAATTTAGGGCTGCACTGCTTACAAGGACCTCAACTTGGGTACACCTTAAATATCCCAGGAAATATAAAAATGGTTCAAAAAATTGTGGTACTTACGTACGATGGAATATCCCTCAGCCATGAAATCAATGTCATAAGACCAGTAGCAGCAAAATGGGTGGATTCAGGTACGATGATTCTAAGTGAAATAAGTCACACAGAAAAAGAAACTTATCATAAGATATCACTTATGAAGATCCTGTAAACATGGCTACACTTGAACTGAGTTAGGAAAGAGAACAGTGTCTCACATTTAGAAAACACTCTTATGCCTGCTTAAGGGGGAAGGAGAGGTGGGGTGATGCATAAAACCAGAGTTTGATATAAGCACAGGTACCGTTCCAAAAACCAACTATGGAATAGGCAAGACCTACACCTTGCTCAGTGAAAGGGACTCAAAACCCCATATTTCCCGCAGAGGAATATATCTGACTAGTAAGAATCTTAAAACCTATGTATTGATATGTGTCCGTAAGGGAATCAAGTGTGTCTAGACTGGGATAAATATGGCAGCGAGAATCAGCTCAAACCCACTATAAAAAGGAATTTCAAAAATAAAACAAAAAAACTGGGAAATTCTTTACAAATCCTTCAGGGTCTCTGATGAAACCTGAAATGACCCTATCTACAATGACAGCTGGATGTGGCATAAGGCTGGACACTTGGGACTGAGAGGATTGGTGAGATTGGGTGAGCAAATGCAGACCCTTTAAAGCACTAATGCATGGCACACATTCCATGGGTCCCAACTCTCCAGGTTGAAGGGAATATTACTACAGATATAACATGTACGGGAATCCTAGAGAACGGACACACTGTGAATACGAAAGGTTTCTAAAACTCAACGAATAGTCCCTCTCCTGGTGCTCCGGTTTGACTTTCCATCTGCTTTATTATCAACCTCCCAACTTGGAGAGACAGCCCCTTTAACCTCCTGGTTCGCACAGGTTGCCAATTTGGCAGAGGATGAAAGGGAAGAGGGAGAACCAATGAGAGAGTAGCTGTTAGGCATTTGGACGGGCACATATCACTGTAATTTCCCGGCAGGAAGAAGAATTAACCAAAGTCTCAGCCACCCACCGGGAATCAGTATAGATCCTGAACCAAAATTTTGGACTTGTGGTCAGCTCAACAAAAACGAGTTGAAAAATGGAGCTCAGGGGCACAGCAATTCACAAACTGGCCGAGTAATAAAGGACAACTATCGTCCAACAATCTGTTGAGGGAAGGCAATGAGGCGGACTTGAAAGCGAGGCAGAATAGCAGGAAACAGATTTCCAGAGGTACGTTGGAATCGCCTTTAAAGCACAGGAAGAGGGGCACAACTTCGACAATGATGCACTTGGCCAAAAAGGGCGTATGCGTTTTCTCCTGAATATATTCAGGAGAAAACGCATATGCCCTTTTTGGCCAAGCAAGCAAGCGGGCAATGCAAATCTGCACTACAAAGAAGTATCACTTCCCACCGGTCAAAAGGGACATCCACAAAATGTGTAAAAACCAGAAAGGCAAGACAGGCCCTGGAGAAGAGGGAGCCTTGTTATGCTGATGGGCGGGATGTAAATTGCCAACTGCCTCTCTGGAGGAGTGCATTGTGTTCCCTAAAACAAGTAAAGAAGAGAGCTACAGAGCCAAGGGCACTTCCAGTCTAGGGAATATACCTTGGGAAAACTGAAAATCAAAAAGACACAGCCACCTCAAAATTTAGGGCTGCACTGCTTACAAGGACCTCAACTTGGGTACACCTTAAATATCCCAGGAAATATAAAAATGGTTCAAAAAATTGTGGTACTTATGTACGATGGAATATCCCTCAGCCATGAAATCAATGTCATAAGACCAGTAGCAGCAAAATGGGTGGATTCAGGTACGATGATTCTAAGTGAAATAAGTCACACAGAAAAAGAAACTTATCATAAGATATCACTTATGAAGATCCTGTAAACATGGCTACACTTGAACTGAGTTAGGAAAGAGAACAGTGTCTCACATTTAGAAAACACTCTTATGCCAGCTTAAGGGGGAAGGAGAGGTGGGGTGATGCATAAAACCAGAGTTTGATATAAGCACAGGTACCGTTCCAAAAACCAACTATGGAATAGACAAGACCTACACCTTCCTCAGTGAAAGGGACTCAAAACCCCATATTTCCCGCAGAGGAATATATCTGACTAGTAAGAATCTTAAAACCTATGTATTGATATGTCTCCGTAAGGGAATCAAGTGTGTCTAGACTGGGATAAATATGGCAGCGAGAATCAGCTCAAACCCACTATAAAAAGGAATTTCAAAAATAAAACAAAAAAACTGGGAAATTCTTTACAATTCCTTCAGGGTCTCTGATGAAACCTGAAATGACCCTATCTACAATGACAGCTGGATGTGGCATAAGGCTGGACACTTGGGACTGAGAGGATTGGTGAGATTGGGTGAGCAAATGCAGACCCTTTAAAGCAATAATGCATGGCACACATTCCATGGGTCCCAACTCTCCAGGTTGAAGGGAATATTACTACAGATATAACATGTACGGGAATCCTAGAGAACGGACACACTGTGAATACGAAAGGTTTCTAAAACTCAACGAATAGTCCCTCTCCTGGTGCTCCGGTTTGACTTTCCATCTGCTTTACTATCAATCTCCCAACTTGGAGAGACAGCCCCTTTAACCTCCTGGTTCGCACAGTTGGCACATTGTGCAGAGGATATAAGGGAAGAGGGAGAACCAATGAGAGAGTAGCTGTAGGCATTTGGACGGCCACAAGTCAGTCTAATTTCCCGTCATGAAGAAGAATTAACCAAACTCTGAGCCTGCCCCACACCCATAACTAGTATAGGTCCTGAAGCAAAATTGTGGGTTTGCGGTCAGCTCACAAAAACACAAGTTGAAAAATGGAGCTCAGGGGCACAGCAATTCACTAACTTGCAGAGTTATAGAGGACTACTCTCTTCCAAAAATCTGTTGAGGAGAAGCCATGAGGCGGAATTGAAAATGAGGGAGATTTGCACGAAACAGATTTCCAGAAGTACATTGGAATCCCCTTTAAACACAGGAAAAGCATCACAACTTCGACAATTATGGAATTGTCCATAAAGGGCGCATGCGTTTTCTCCTGAATATATTCAGGAGAAAACGCATACACCCATTTTGGCCAACCAAGCAACCGCACAATGCAAATCTGCACTACAAAGAAGTATCACTTCCCACCAGTCAAAAGGGATATCCGTAAAATGTGTAAAAACCAGAAAGGCAAGAGGGGCTCTGGAGAACAGGGAGCCTTGTTATGCTGATGGGTGGGATGTAGATTGCCAACAGTCACTCTGGAGGAGTGCATTGTGTTCCCTAAAAGAATTACTCAACAGAGCTTCACAACCTAAGGCACTTCCAGTCATGGGAATATACCTTGGGAAAATTGAAAAACAATAAGACACAGCCAACCCAAAATATAGGGCAGCACTGCTTACAAGAACCTCGACTTCGGGACACCTTAAATAACCCAGGAAAGACAAAAATGGTAAAGAAATTGTGGTACATACGTATGATGGAATATCCCTCAGCCATGAAGTCAATGTCATAAGGCCAGTAGCAGCATAATGATGGGATTCATGTACCATGATTCTAACTGAAAAAATCACACAGAAAAATAAACTTATCATAAGATATCACTTATGAAGGGTGTATAAACATGGCTACAAATGGAATGAATTAGGAAAGGGAACAGAGTCTCATATATAGAAAACACTCTTATGCATGTTTAAGGGGAAAGCAGAGGTGGGGTGATGAATAAAACCAGAGTTTGATATTAGCACAGGTACGGTTCCATAATCCAAATACAGAATAGACAAGACCTACTACTTCCTCTGTGAACGGGACTCAAAACCCCATATTTCCTGCAGAGGAATATATCTGACTAGTAAGAATCTTAAAACTTATGTATTGATATGTCTCCGTAAGGGAATCAAGTGTGTCTAGACTGGCATAAACATGGCAGCGAGAATCAGCTCAAACCCACTATAAAAAGGAATTTCAAAAACAAAACAAAAAAACTGGGAAATTCATTACAATTCCTTCAGGGTCTGTGATGAAACCTGGAATGACCCTATCTACAATGACAGTTGGATGTGGCATAAGGAGGGACACTAGGGACTGAGAGGATTGATGAGATTGGGTGAGCAAATGCAGACCCTTTAAAGCAATAATGCATGGCACCCATTTCATGGGTTTCAACTCTCCAGTTTGAAGGGAATATTACTATAGTTATAACATGTACGGGGAACGTAGAGAACGGACACACTGTGAATACGAAAGGTTTCTAAAACACAACGAATAGTCCCTCTCCTGGTGCTCCGGTTTGACTTTCCATCTGCTTTACTATCAATCTCCCAACTTGGAGAGACAGCCCCTTTAACCTCCTGGTTCGCACAGGTTGCCAATTTGGCAGAGGATGAAAGGGAAGAGGGAGAACCAATGAGAGAGTAGCTGTTAGGCATTTGGACGGGCACATATCACTCTAACTTCCCGACAGGAAGAAGAATTAACCAAAGTCTCAGCTACCCACCGGGAACCAGTATAGGTCCTGAACCAAAATTTTGGACTTGCGGGCTGCTCACCAAAAACGAGTTGAAAAATGGAGCTGAGGGGCACAGCAATTCACAAACTGGCCGAGTAATAAAGGACAACTATCGTCCAAAAATCTGTTGAGGGAAGGCAACGAGGCGGACTTGAAAGCGAGGCAGAATAGCAGGAAACAGATTTCAAGAGGTACGTTGGAATCACCTTTAAAGCACAGGAAGAGGGGCACAACTTCGACAATGATGCACTTGGCCAAAAAGGGCGTATGCGTTTTCTCCTGAATATATTCAGGAGAAAACGCATACACCCTTTCTGGCCAAGCAAGCAAGCGGGCATGCAAATCTGCACTACAAAGAAGTATCACTTCCCACCGGTCAAAGGGGACATCCACAAAATGTGTAAAAACCAGAAAGGCAAGACAGGCCCTGGAGAACAGGGAGCCTTGTTATGCTGATGGGCAGGATGTAAATTGCCAACTGCCTCTCTGGAGGAGTGAATTGTGTTCCCTAAAACAAGTAAACAACAGAGCTACAGAGCCAAGGGCACTTCCAGTCTAGGGAATATACCTTGGGAAAACTGAAAATCAAAAAGACACAGCCACCCCAAAATTTAGGTCTGCACTGCTTACAAGGACCTCAACTTGGGTACACCTTAAATATCCCAGGAAATATAAAAATGCTTCAAAAAATTGTGGTACTTATGTACGATGGAATATCCCTCAGCCATGAAATCAATGTCATAAGACCAGTAGCAGCAAAATGGGTGGATTCAGGTACGATGATTCTAAGTGAAATAAGTCACACAGAAAAAGAAACTTATCATAAGATATCACTTATGAAGATCCTGTAAACATGGCTACACTTGAACTGAGTTAGGAAAGATAACAGTGTCTCACATTTAGAAAACACTCTTATGCCTGCTTAAGGGGGAAGGAGAGGTGAGGTGATGCATAAAACCAGAGTTTGATATAAGCACAGGTACCGTTCCAAAAACCAACTATAGAATAGACAAGACCTACACCTTCCTCAGTGAAAGGGACTCAAAACACCATATTTCCCGCAGAGGAATATATCTGACTAGTAAGAATCTTAAAACCTATGTATTCATATGTGTCTGTAAGGGAATCAAGTGTGTCTAGACTGGCATAAACATGGCAGCGAGAATCAGCTCAAACCCACTATAAAAAGGAATTTCAAAACCAAAACAAAACAACGGGGAAATTCTTTACAATTCCTTCAGGGTCTCTGATGAAACCTGGAATGACTCTATCTACAACGACAGCTGGATGTGGCATAAGGCTGGACTCCTGGGACTGAGAGGATTGGTGAGATTGGGTGAGCAAATGCAGACCCTTTAAAGCAATAATGCATGGCACACATTCCATGGGTCCCAACTCTCCAGGTTGAAGGGAATATTACTACAGCTATAACATGTACGGGAAACCTAGAGAACGGAAAAACTGTGAATACAAATGGTTTCTAAAACTCAACGAATAGTCCCTCTCCTGGTGCTCCGGTTTGACTTTCCATCTGCTTTATTATCAACCTCCCAACTTGGAGAGACAGCCCATTTAACCTCCTGGTTCACAGAGGTTGCCAATTTGGCAGAGGATGAAAGGGAAGAGGGAGAACCAATGAGAGAGTAGCTGTTAGGCATTTGGACGGGCACATATCACTCTAATTTCCCGGCAGGAAGAAGAATTAACCAAAGTCTCAGCCACCCACCGGGAACCAGTATAGGTCCTGAACCAAAATTTTGGACTTGCGGTCAGCTCACCAAAAACGAGTTGAAAAATGGAGCTCAGGGGCACAGCAATTCACAAACTGGCCGAGTAATAAAGGACAACTATCGTCCAAAAATCTGTTGAGGGAAGGCAACGAGGCAGACTTGAAAGCGAGGCAGAATAGCAGGAAACCGATTTCAAGAGGTACGTTGGAATCGCCTTTAAAGAACAGGAAGAGGGGCACAACTTCGGCAATTATGCACTTGGCCAAAAAGGGCGTATGCGTTTTCTCCTGAATATATTCAGGAGAAAACGCATACGCCCTTTTTGGCCAAGCAAGCAAGCGGGCAATGGAAATCAGCACTACAAAGAAGTATCACTTCCCACCGGTCAAAAGGGATATCCACAAAATGTGTAAAAACCAGAAAGGCAAGACAGGCCCTGGAGAACAGGGAGCCTTGTTATGCTGATGGGCGGGATGTAAATTGCCAACTGCCTCTCTGGAGGAGTGCACTGCCTTCCCTAAAACAAGTAAACAACAGAGCTACAGAGCCAAGGGCACTTCCAGTCTAGGGAATATACCTTGGGAAAACTGAAAATCAATAAGACAGAGCCACCCCAAAATTTAGGGCTGCACTGCTTACAAGGACCTCAACTTGGGTACACCTTAAATATCCCAGGAAATATAAAAATGGTTCAAAAAATTGTGGTACTTACGTACGATGGAATATACCTCAGCCATGAAATCAATGACATAATACCAGTAGCAGTAAAATGGGTGGAATTAGGTACGATGATTCTAAGTGAAATAAGTCACAGAGAAAAGGAAACTTATCATAAGATATCACTTATGAAGATCCTGTAAACATGGCTACACTTGAACTGAGTTAGGAAAGAGAACAGTGTCTCACATTTAGAAAACACTCTTATGCCTGCTTAAGGGGGAAGGAGAGGTGGGGTGATGCATAAAACCAGAGTTTGATATAAGCACAGGTACCGTTCCAAAAACCAACTATGGAATAGGCAAGACCTACACCTTCCTCAGTGAAAGGGACTCAAAACCCCATATTTCCCGCAGAGGAATATATCTGACTAGTAAGAATCTTAAAACCTATGTATTGATATGTCTCCGTAAGGGAACCTAGTGTGTCTAGACTGGCATAAACATGGCAGCGCGAATCAGCTCAAACCCACTATAAAAAGGAAATTCAAAAACAAAACAAAAACCTGGGAAATTCTTTACAATTCCTTCAGAGTCTCTGATGAAACCTGGACTGACCCTATCTACAACGACAGCTGGATGTGGCATAAGGCGGGACACTTGGACTGAGAGGATTGGTGAGATTGGGTGAACAAATGCAGAACCTTTAAAGCATTAATGCATGGCACCCATTCCATGGGTCCCAACTCTCCAGGTTGAAGGGAATATTACTACAGTTATAACATGTACGGGAAACCTAGAGAACGGACACACTGTGAATACGAAAGGCTTCTAAAACTCAACGAATAGTCCCTCTCCTGGTGCTCCGGTTTGACTTTCCACCTGCTTTTCTATAAACCTACCAACTTGGAGAGACAGCCCCTTTAACCTCCTGGTTCGCACAGGTTGCCAATTTGGCAGAGGATGAAAGGGAAGAGGGAGAACCAATGAGAGAGTAGCTGTTAGGCATTTGGACGGGCACATATCACTGTAATTTCCCGGCAGGAAGAAGAATTAACCAAAGTCTCAGCCCCCCAGCGGGAACCAGCATAGAACCTGAACCAAAATTTTGGACCTGCGGTCAGCTCACCAAAAACGAGTTGAAAAATGGAGCTCAGGGGCACAGCAATTCACAAACTGGCCGAGTAATAAAGGACAACTATCGTCCAAAAATCTGTTGAGGGAATGCAACGAGGTGGACTTGAAAGCGAAGCAGAATAGCAGGAAACAGATTTCAAGAGGTACGTTGGAATCGCCTTTAAAGCACAGGAAGAGGGGCACAACTTCGACAATGATGCACTTGGCCAAAAAGGGCGTATGCATTTTCTCCTGAATATATTCAGGAGAAAACGCATACGCCCTTTTTGGCCAAGCAAGCAAGCGGGCAATGCAAATCTGCACTACAAAGAAGTATCACTTCCCACCGGTCAAAAGGGACATCCACAAAATGTGTAAAAACCAGAAAGGCAAGACAGGCCCTGGAGAACAGGGAGCCTTGTTATGCTGATGGGCGGGATGTAAATTGCCAACTGCCTCTCTGGAGGAGTGCATTGTGTTCCCTAAAACAAGTGAACAACAGAGCTACAGAGCCAAGGGCACTTCCAGTCTAGGGAATATACCTTGGGAAAACTGAAAATCAAAAAGACACAGCCACCACAAAATTTAGGGCTGCACTGCTTACAAGGACCTCAACTTGGGTACACCTTAAATATCCCAGGAAATATAAAAATGGTTCAAAAAATTGTGGTACTTACGTACGATGGAATATCCCTCAGCCATGAAATCAATGTCATAAGACCAGTAGCAGCAAAATGGGTGGATTCAGGTAGGATGATTCTAAGTGAAATAAGTCACACAGAAAAAGAAACTTATCATAAGATATCACTTATGAAGATCCTGTAAACATGGCTACACTTGAACTGAGTTAGGAAAGAGAACAGTGTCTCACATTTAGAAAACACTCTTATGCCTGCTTAAGGGGGAAGGAGAGGTGAGGTGATGCATAAAACCAGAGTTTGATATAAGCACAGGTACCGTTCCAAAAACCAACTATAGAATAGACAAGACCTACACCTTCCTCAGTGAAAGGGACTCAAAACACCATATTTCCCGCAGAGGAATATATCTGACTAGTAAGAATCTTAAAACCTATGTATTCATATGTGTCTGTAAGGGAATCAAGTGTGTCTAGACTGGCATAAACATGGCAGCGAGAATCAGCTCAAACCCACTATAAAAAGGAATTTCAAAACCAAAACAAAACAACGGGGAAATTCTTTACAATTCCTTCAGGGTCTCTGATGAAACCTGGAATGACTCTATCTACAACGACAGCTGGATGTGGCATAAGGCTGGACTCCTGGGACTGAGAGGATTGGTGAGATTGGGTGAGCAAATGCAGACCCTTTAAAGCAATAATGCATGGCACACATTCCATGGGTCCCAACTCTCCAGGTTGAAGGGAATATTACTACAGCTATAACATGTACGGGAAACCTAGAGAACGGAAAAACTGTGAATACAAATGGTTTCTAAAACTCAACGAATAGTCCCTCTCCTGGTGCTCCGGTTTGACTTTCCATCTGCTTTATTATCAACCTCCCAACTTGGAGAGACAGCCCATTTAACCTCCTGGTTCACAGAGGTTGCCAATTTGGCAGAGGATGAAAGGGAAGAGGGAGAACCAATGAGAGAGTAGCTGTTAGGCATTTGGACGGGCACATATCACTCTAATTTCCCGGCAGGAAGAAGAATTAACCAAAGTCTCAGCCACCCACCGGGAACCAGTATAGGTCCTGAACCAAAATTTTGGACTTGCGGTCAGCTCACCAAAAACGAGTTGAAAAATGGAGCTCAGGGGCACAGCAATTCACAAACTGGCCGAGTAATAAAGGACAACTATCGTCCAAAAATCTGTTGAGGGAAGGCAACGAGGCAGACTTGAAAGCGAGGCAGAATAGCAGGAAACCGATTTCAAGAGGTACGTTGGAATCGCCTTTAAAGAACAGGAAGAGGGGCACAACTTCGGCAATTATGCACTTGGCCAAAAAGGGCGTATGCGTTTTCTCCTGAATATATTCAGGAGAAAACGCATACGCCCTTTTTGGCCAAGCAAGCAAGCGGGCAATGGAAATCAGCACTACAAAGAAGTATCACTTCCCACCGGTCAAAAGGGACATCCACAAAATGTGTAAAAACCAGAAAGGCAAGACAGGCCCTGGAGAACAGGGAGCCTTGTTATGCTGATGGGCGGGATGTAAATTGCCAACTGCCTCTCTGGAGGAGTGCACTGCGTTCCCTAAAACAAGTAAACAACAGAGCTACAGAGCCAAGGGCACTTCCAGTCTAGGGAATATACCTTGGGAAAACTGAAAATCAATAAGACAGAGCCACCCCAAAATTTAGGGCTGCACTGCTTACAAGGACCTCAACTTGGGTACACCTTAAATATCCCAGGAAATATAAAAATGGTTCAAAAAATTGTGGTACTTACGTACGATGGAATATACCTCAGCCATGAAATCAATGACATAATACCAGTAGCAGTAAAATGGGTGGAATTAAGTACGATGATTCTAAGTGAAATAAGTCACAGAGAAAAGGAAACTTATCATAAGATATCACTTATGAAGATCCTGTAAACATGGCTACACTTGAACTGAGTTAGGAAAGAGAACAGTGTCTCACATTTAGAAAACACTCTTATGCCTGCTTAAGGGGGAAGGAGAGGTGGGGTGATGCATAAAACCAGAGTTTGATATAAGCACAGGTACCGTTCCAAAAACCAACTATGGAATAGGCAAGACCTACACCTTCCTCAGTGAAAGGGACTCAAAACCCCATATTTCCCGCAGAGGAATATATCTGACTAGTAAGAATCTTAAAACCTATGTATTGATATGTCTCCGTAAGGGAACCTAGTGTGTCTAGACTGGCATAAACATGGCAGCGCGAATCAGCTCAAACCCACTATAAAAAGGAAATTCAAAAACAAAACAAAAACCTGGGAAATTCTTTACAATTCCTTCAGAGTCTCTGATGAAACCTGGACTGACCCTATCTACAACGACAGCTGGATGTGGCATAAGGCGGGACACTTGGACTGAGAGGATTGGTGAGATTGGGTGAACAAATGCAGAACCTTTAAAGCATTAATGCATGGCACCCATTCCATGGGTCCCAACTCTCCAGGTTGAAGGGAATATTACTACAGTTATAACATGTACGGGAAACCTAGAGAACGGACACACTGTGAATACGAAAGGCTTCTAAAACTCAACGAATAGTCCCTCTCCTGGTGCTCCGGTTTGACATTCCACCTGCTTTTCTATAAACCTACCAACTTGGAGAGACAGCCCCTTTAACCTCCTGGTTCGCACAGGTTGCCAATTTGGCAGAGGATGAAAGGGAAGAGGGAGAACCAATGAGAGAGTAGCTGTTAGGCATTTGGACGGGCACATATCACTGTAATTTCCCGGCAGGAAGAAGAATTAACCAAAGTCTCAGCCCCCCAGCGGGAACCAGCATAGAACCTGAACCAAAATTTTGGACCTGCGGTCAGCTCACCAAAAACGAGTTGAAAAATGGAGCTCAGGGGCACAGCAATTCACAAACTGGCCGAGTAATAAAGGACAACTATCGTCCAAAAATCTGTTGAGGGAAGGCAACGAGGTGGACTTGAAAGCGAAGCAGAATAGCAGGAAACAGATTTCAAGAGGTACGTTGGAATCGCCTTTAAAGCACAGGAAGAGGGGCACAACTTCGACAATGATGCACTTGGCCAAAAAGGGCGTATGCATTTTCTCCTGAATATATTCAGGAGAAAACGCATACGCCCTTTTTGGCCAAGCAAGCAAGCGGGCAATGCAAATCTGCACTACAAAGAAGTATCACTTCCCACCGGTCAAAAGGGACATCCACAAAATGTGTAAAAACCAGAAAGGCAAGACAGGCCCTGGAGAACAGGGAGCCTTGTTATGCTGATGGGCGGGATGTAAATTGCCAACTGCCTCTCTGGAGGAGTGCATTGTGTTCCCTAAAACAAGTAAACAACAGAGCTACAGAGCCAAGGGCACTTCCAGTCTAGGGAATATACCTTGGGAAAACTGAAAATCAAAAAGACACAGAAACCCCAAAATTTAGGGCTGCACTGCTTACAAGGACCTCAACTTGGGTACACCTTAAATATCCCAGGAAATATAAAAATGGTTCAAAAAATTGTGGTACTTACGTACGATGGAATATCCCTCAGCCATGAAATCAATGTCATAAGACCAGTAGCAGCAAAATGGGTGGATTCAGGTACGATGATTCTAAGTGAAATAAGTCACACAGAAAAAGAAACTTATCATAAGATATCACTTATGAAGATCCTGTAAACATGGCTACACTTGAACTGAGTTAGGAAAGAGAACAGTGTCTCACATTTAGAAAACACTCTTATGCCTGCTTAAGGGGGAAGGAGAGGTGGGGTGATGCATAAAACCAGAGTTTGATATAAGCACAGGTACCGTTCCGAATACCAACTATGGAATAGACAAGACCTACACCTTCCTCAGTGAAAGGAACTCAAAACCCCATATTTCCCGCAGAGGAATATATCTGACTAGTAAGAATCTTAAAACCTATGTATTGATATGTCTCCGTAAGGGAATCAAGTGTGTCTAGACTGGGATAAATATGGCAGCGAGAATCAGCTCAAATCCACTATAAAAAGGAATTTCAAAAATAAAACAAAAAAACTAGGAAATTCTTTACAATTCCTTCAGGGTCTCTGATGAAACCTGAAATGACCCTATCTACAATGACAGCTGTATGTGGCATAAGGCTGGACGCTTGGGACTGAGAGGATTGGTGAGATTGGGTGAGCAAATGCAGACCCTTTAAAGCAATAATGCATGGCACACATTCCATGGGTCCCAACTCTCCAGGTTGAAGGGAATATTATTACAGATATAACATGTACGGGAATCCTAGAGAACGGACACACTGTGAATACGAAAGGTTTCTAAAACTCAACGAATAGTCCCTCTCCTGGTGCTCCGGTTTGACTTTCCATCTGCTTTATTATCAACCTCCCAACTTGGAGAGACAGCCCCTTTAACCTCCTGGTTCACACAGGTTGCCAATATGGCAGAGGATGAAAGGGAAGAGGGAGAACCAATGAGAGAGTAGCTGTTAGGCATTTGGACGGGCACATATCACTGTAATTTCCCAGCAGGAAGAAGAATTAACCAAAGTCTCAGCCACCCACCGGGAATCAGTATAGATCCTGAACCAAAATTTTGGACTTGCGGTCAGCTCACCAAAAACGAGTTGAAAAATGGAGCTCAGGGGCACAGCAATTCACAAACTGGCCAAGTAATAAAGGACAACTATCGTCCAAAAATCTGTTGAGGGAAGGCAACGAGGCGGACTTGAAAGCGAGGCAGAATAGCAGGAAACAGATTTCAAGAGGTACGTTGGAATCGCCTTTAAAGCACAGGAAGAGGGGCACAACTTCGACAATGATGCACTTGGCCAAAAAGGGCGTATGCGTTTTCTCCTGAATATATTCAGGAGAAAACGCATACGCCCTTTTTGGCCAAGCAAGCAAGCGGGCAATGGAAATCTGCACTACAAAGAAGTATCACTTCCCACCGGTCAAAAGGGACATCCACAAAATGTGTAAAAACCAGAAAGGCAAGACAGGCCCTGGAGAACAGGGAGCCTTGTTATGCTGATGGGCGGGATGTAAATTGCCAACTGCCTCTCTGGAGGAGTGCATTGTGTTCCCTAAAACAAGTAAACAACAGAGCTACAGAGCCAAGGGCACTTCCAGTCTAGGGAATATACCTGGGAAAAACTGAAAATCAATAAGACAGAGCCACCCAATAATTTAGGGCTGCACTGCTTACAATGACCTCAACTTGGGTACACCTTAAATATCCCAGGAAATATAAAATTGGTTCAAAAAATTGTGGTACTTACGTACGATGGAATATCCCTCAGCCATGAAATCAATGTCATAAGACCAGTAGCAGCAAAATGGGTGGATTCAGGTACGATGATTCTAAGTGAAATAAGTCACACAGAAAAAGAAACTTATCATAAGTTATCACTTATGAAGATCCTGTAAACATGGCTACACTTGAACTGAGTTAGGAAAGAGAACAGTGTCTCACATTTAGAAAACACTCTTATGCCTGCTTAAGGGGGAAGGAGAGGAGGGGTGATGCATAAAACCAGAGTTTGATATAAGCACAGGTACCGTTCCAAAAACCAACTATGGAATAGGCAAGACCTACACCTTCCTTAGTGAAAGGGACTCAAAACCACATATTTCCCGCAGAGGAATATATCTGACTAGTAAGAATCTTAAAACCTATGTATTGATATGTCTCCGTAAGGGAATCAAGTGTGTCTAGACTGGCATAAACATGGCAGCGAGAAGCAGCTCAAACCCACTATAAAAAGGAATTTCAAAAACAAAACAAAAAAAACTGGGAAATTCTTTACAATTCCTTCAGGGTCTCTGATGAAACCTGAAATGACCCTATCTACAATGACAGCTGGATGTGGCATAAGGCTGGACACTTGGGACTGAGAGGATTGGTGAGATTGGGTGAGCAAATGCAGAACCTTTAATGCAATAATGCATGGCACACATTCCATGGGTCCCAACTCTCCAGGTTGAAGGGAATATTACTACAGATATAACATGTACGGGAATCCTAGAGAACGGACACACTGTGAATACGAAAGGTTTCTAAAACTCAACGAATAGTCCCTCTCCTGGTGCTCCGGTTTGACTTTCCATCTGCTTTATTATCAACCTCCCAACTTGGAGAGACAGCCCCTTTAACCTCCTGGTTCGCACAGGTTGCCAATTTGGCAGAGGATGAAAGGGAAGAGGGAGAACCAATGAGAGAGTAGCTGTTAGGCATTTGGACGGGCACATATCACTGTAATTTCCCGGAAGGAAGAAGAATTAACCAAAGTCTCAGCCACCCACCGGGAATCAGTATAGATCCTGAACCAAAATTTTGGACTTGCGGTCAGCTCACCAAAAACGAGTTGAATAATGGAGCTCAGGGGCACAGCAATTCACAAACTGGCCGAGTAATAAAGGACAACTATCGTCCAAAAATCTTTTGAGGGAAGGCAATGAGGCGGAATTGAAAGCGTGGCAGAATAGCAGGAAACAGATTTCAAGAGGTACGTTGGAATCACCTTTAAAGCACAGGAAGAGTGGCACAACTTCAACAATGATGCACTTGGCCAAAAAGGGCGTATGTGTTTTCTCCTGAATATATTCAGGAGAAAACGCATACGCCCTTTTTGGCCAAGCAAGCAAGCGGGCAATGCAAATCTGCACTACAAAGAAGTATCACTTCCCACTAGTCAAAAGGGACATCCACAAAATGTGTAAAAACCAGAAAGGCAAGACAGGCCCTGGAGAACAGGGTGCCTTGTTATGCTGATGGGCGGGATGTAAATTGCCAACTGCCTCTCTGGAGGAGTGCATTGTGTTCCCTAAAACAAGTAAACAACAGAGCTACAGAGCCAAGGGCACTTCCAGTCTAGGGAATATACCTTGGGAAAACTGAAAATCAAAAAGACACAGCCACCCCAAAATTTAGGGCTGCACTGCTTACAAGGACCTCAACTTGGGTACACCTTAAATATCCCAGGAAATATAAAAATGGTTCAAAAAATTGTGGTACTTACGTACGATGGAATATCCCTCAGCCATGAAATCAATGTCATAAGACCAGTAGCAGCAAAATGGGTGGATTCAGGTACGATGATTCTAAGTGAAATAAGTCACACAGAAAAAGAAACTTATCATAAGATATCACTTATGAAGATCCTGTAAACATGGCTACACTTGAACTGAGTTAGGAAAGAGAACAGTGTCTCACATTTAGAAAACACTCTTATGCCTGCTTAAGGGGGAAGGAGAGGTGGGGTGATGCATAAAACCAGAGTTTGATATAAGCACAGGTACCGTTCCAAAAACCAACTATGGAATAGACAAGACCTACACCTTCCTCAGTGAAAGGGACTCAAAACACCATACCATATTTCCCGCAGAGGAATATATCTGAGTAGTAAGAATCTTAAAACCTATGTATTGATATGTCTCCGTAAGGGAATCAAGTGTGTCTAGACTGGGATAAATATGGCAGCGAGAATCAGCTCAAACCCACTATAAAAAGGAATTTCAAAAATAAAACAAAAAAACTGGGAAATTCTTTACAATTCCTTCAGGGTCTCTGATGAAACCTGAAATGACCCTATCTACAATGACAGCTGGATGTGGCATAAGGCTGGACACTTGGGACTGAGAGGATTGGTGAGATTGGGTGAGCAAATGCAGACCCTTTAAAGCAATAATGCATGGCACACATTCCATGGGTCCCAACTCTCCAGGTTGAAGGGAATATTACTACAGCTATAACATGTACAGGAAACCTAGAGAACGGACACACTGTGAATATGAAAGGTTTCTAAACTCAACGAATAGTCCCTCTCCTGGTGCTCCGGTTTGACTTTCCATCTGCTTTACTATCAACCTCCCAACTTGGAGAGACAGCCCCTTTAACCTCCTGGTTCGCACAGGTTGCCAAATTGGCAGAGGATGAAAGGGAAGAGGGAGAACCAATGAGAGAGTAGCTGTTAGGCATTTGGACAGGCACATATCACTGTAATTTCCAGGCAGGAAGAAGAATTAACCAAAGTCTCAGCCACCCACCGGGAACCAGTATAGGTCCTGAAGCAAAATTTTGGACTTGCGGTCAGCTCACCAAAAACGAGTTGAAAAATGGAGCTCAGGGGCACAGCAATTCACAAACTGGCCAGTAATAAAGGACAACTATCGTCCAAAAATGTGTTGAGGAAAGGCAACGAGGCGGACTTGAAAGCGAGGCCGAATAGCAGGAAACAGATTTCAAGAGGTAGGTTGGAATCGCCTTTAAAGCACAGGAAGAGGGGCACAACTTCGACAATGATGCACTTGGCCAAAAAGGGCGTATGCGTTTTCTCCTGAATATATTCAGGAGAAAACGCATACGCCCTTTTTGGCCAAGCAAGCAAGCGGGCAATTCAAATCATCACTACAAAGTAGTATCACTTCCCACCGGTCAAAAGGGACATCCACAAAATGTGTAAAAACCAGAAAGGCAAGACAGGCCCTGGAGAACTGGGAGCCTTGTTATGCTGATGGGCGGGATGTAAATTGCCAACTGCCTCTCTGGAGGAGTGCATTGTGTTCCCTAAAACAAGTAAAGAAGAGAGCTACAGAGCCAAGGGCACTTCCAGTCTAGGGAATATACCTTGGGAAAATTGAAAATCAATAAGACAGAGCCACCCCAAAATTTAGGGCTGCACTGCTTACAAGGACCTCAATTTGGGTACACCTTAAATATCTCAGGAAATATAAAAATGGTTCAAAAAATTGTGGTACTTACGTACGATGGAATATCCCTCAGCCATGAAATCAATGTCATAAGACCAGTAGCAGCAAAATGGGTGGATTCAGGTACGATGATTCTAAGTGAAATAAGTCACACAGAAAAATAAACTTATCATAAGATATCACTTATGAAGATCCTGTAAACATGGCTACACTTGAACTGAGTTAGGAAAGAGAACAGTGTCTCACATTTAGAAAACACTCTTATGCCTGCTTAAGGGGGAAGGAGAGGTGGGGTGATGCATAAAACCAGAGTTTGATATAAGCACAGGTACCGTTCCAAAAACCAACTATGGAATAGACAAGACCTACACCTTCCTCAGTGAAAGGGACTCAAAACCCCATATTTCCCGCAGAGGAATATATCTGACTAGTAAGAATCTTAAAACCTATGTATTGATATGTCTCCGTAAGGGAATCAAGTGTATCTAGACTGGCATAAACATGGCAGCGAGAATCAGCTCAAACCCACTCTAAAAAGGAATTTCAAAAACAAAACAAAAAAACTGGGAAATTCTTTACAATTCCTTCAGCGTCTCTGATGAAACCTGGAATGACCCTATCTACAAGGACAGCTGGATGTGGCATAAGGAGGTACACTTGGGACTGAGACGATTGGTGAGATTGGGTGAGCAAATGCAGACCCTTTAAAGCCCAAATGCCTGGCACCCATTCCATGGGTCCCACCTCTCCAGGTTGAAGGGTATATTACTACAGTTATAACATGTACGGGAAACCTAGAGAACGGACACACTGTGAATACGAAAGGTTTCTAAAACTCAACGAATAGTCCCTCTCCTGGTCCTCCAGTTTGACTTTCCATCTGCTTTACTATCAACCTCCCAACTTGGAGAGACAGCCCCTTTAACCTCCTGGTTCACACAGGTTGCCAATTTGGCAGAGGATGAAAGGGAAGAGGGAGAACAAATGAGAGAGTAGCTGTTAGGCATTTGGACGGGCACATGTCACTGTAATTTCCCAGCAGGAATAAGAATTAACCAAAGTCTCAGCCACCCCCCGGGAACCAGTATAGGTCCTGAACCAAAATTTTGGACTTGCGGTCAGCTCACAAAAAACGAGTTGAAAAATGGAGCTCAGGGGCACAGCAATTCACAAACTGGCCGAGTAATAAAGGACAACTATCGTCCAAAAATCTGTTGTGGGAAGGCAACGAGCCGGACTCGAAAACGAGGCAGAATAGCAGGAAACAGATTTCAAAGGTAAGTTGTAATCGCCTTTAAAGCACAAGAAGAGGGGCACAATTTCGACAATGATGCACTTGGCCAAAAAGGGCGTATGCATTTTCTCCTGAATATATTCAGGAGAAAACACATACGCCCTTTTTGGCCAAGCAAGCAAGCGGGCAATGCAAATCTGTACTACAAAGAAGTATCACTTCCCACCGGTCAATAGGGACAGCCCCAAAATGTGTAAAAAGCAGAAAGTCAAGACAGGCCCTGGAGAACAGGGAGCCTTGTTATGCTGATGGGAGGGATGTAACTAGCCAACTGCCTCTCTGGAGGAGTGCATTGTGTTCCCTAAAACGAATAAACAACAGAGTTACAGAGCCAAGGGCACTTCCAGTCTACGGAATATACCTTGGGAAAACTGAAAATTGATAAGGCAGAGCCACCCCAAAACTTAGGGCTGATCTGCTTACAAGGACCTCACCTTGGGTACACCTTAAATATCCCAGGAAATATAAAAATGGTTCAAAAAATTGTGGTACTTACATACGATGGAATATCCCTCAGCCATGAAATCAATGTCATAAGACCAGTAGCAGCAAAATGGGTGGATTCAGCTACGATGATTCTAAGTGAAATAAGTCACACAGAAAAATAAACTTATCATAAGATATCACTTATGAAGATCCTGTAAACATGGCTACACTTGAACTGAGTTAGGAAAGAGAACAGTGTCTCACATTTAGAAAACACTCTTATGCCTGCTTAAGGGGGAAGGAGAGGTGGGGTGATGCATAAAACCAGAGTTTGATATAAGCACAGGTACCGTTCCAAAAACCAACTATGGAATAGACAAGACCTACACCTTCCTCAGTGAAAGGGACTCAAAACCCCATATTTCCCGCAGAGGAATATATCTGACTAGTAAGAATCTTAAAACCTATGTATTGATATGTCTCCGTAAGGGAATCTAGTGTGTCTAGACAGGCATAAACATGGCAGCGAGAATCAGCTCAAACCCACTATATAAAGGAATTTCAAAAACAAAACAAAAAAACTGGGAAATTCTTTACAATTCCTTCAGGGTCTCTGATGAAACCTGGAATGACCCTATGTACAACGACAGCTGGATGTGGCATAAGCCTGGACACTTGGGACGTAGAGGATTAGTGAGATTGTGTGAGCAAATGCAGACCCTTAAAGCACAAATACCTGGCACCCATTCCATGGGTCCCAACTCTCCAGGTTAAAAGGAATATTACTACAGCTATAACATGTACGGGAAACCTAGAGAACGGACACACTGTGAATACAAAAGGTTTCTAAAACTCAACGAATAGTCCCTCTCCTGGTGCTCGGCTTTGACTTTCCATCTGGTTTACTATCAACCTGCCAACTTGGAGAGACAGCCCCTTTAACCTCCTGGTTCGCACAGGTTGCCAATTTGGCAGAGGATGAAAGGGAAGAGGGAGAACCAATGAGAGAGTAGCTGTTAGGCATTTGGACGGGCACATATCACTGTAATTTCCCGGCAGGAAGAAGAATTAACCAAAGTCTCAGCCATCCACCGGGAACCAGTATAGCCCATGAACCAAAATTTTGGAATGCGGTCGGCTCACAAAAAACGAGTTGAAAAATTGAGCTCAGGGGCACAGCAATTCACAAACTGGCCGAGTAATAAAGGACAACTATCGTCCAAAAATCTGTTGAGGGAAGGCAACGAGGCGGACTTGAAAGCGAGGCAGAATAGCAGGAAACAGATTTCAAGAGGTACGTTGGAATCGCCTTTAAAGCACAGGAAGAGGGGCACAACTTCAACAATGATGCACTTGGACAAAAAGGGCGTATGCGTTTTCTCCTGAATATATTCAGGAGAAAACGCATACGCCCTTTTTGGCCAAGCAAGCAAGCGGGCAATGCAAATCTGCACTACAAAGAAGTATCACTTCCCACCGGTCAAAAGGGACATCTACAAGATGTGTAAAAACCAGAAAGGCAAGACAGGCCCTTTAGAACAGGGAGTCTTGTTATGCTGATTGGCGGGATGTAAATTGCCACCTGCCTCTCTGGAGGAGTGCATTGTGTTCCCTAAAACAAGTAAAGAACAGCGCTACAGAGCCAAGGGCACTTCCAGTCTAGGGAATATACCTTGGGAAATCTGAAAATCAATAAGACAGATCCACCCCAAAATTTAGGGCTGCACTGCTTACAAAAACCTCAACTTGGGTACACCTTAAATATCCCAGGAAATATAAAAATGGTTCAAAAAATTGTGGTACTTCCGTACGATGGAATATCCCTCAGCCATGCAATCAATGGCATAAGACCAGTAGCAGCAAAATGAGTGGATTGAGGTATGATGCTTCTAAGTGAAATAAGTCACACAGAAAAAGAAACTTATATTAAAATATCACTTATGAAGATCCTGTAAACATGGCTACACTTGAACTCAGTTAGGAAAGAGAACAGAGTGTCACCTTTGGAAAACACTCTTATGCCTGCTTAAGGGGGAATGAGAGGTGGGGTGATGCATAAAACCAGAGTTTGATATAAGCACAGGTACCGTTCCAAAAACAAACTATAGAATAGACAAGACCTACACCTTCCTCAGTGAAAGGGACTCAAAACCCCATATTTCCCGCAGAGGAATATATCTGACTAGTAAGAATCTTAAAACCTATGTATTGATATGTCTCCGTAAGGGAATCAAGTGTTTCTAGACTGTCATATACATGGCAGCGAGAATCAGCTCAAACTCACTATAAAAAGGAATTTCAAAAACAAAACAAAAAAACTGGGAAATTCTTTACAATTCCTACAGGGTCTCTGATGAAACCTGGAATGACCCTATGTACAACGACAGCTGGATGTGGCATAAGGCTGGACACTTGGGACTGAGAGGATTGGTGAGATTGGGTGAGCAAATGCAGACCCTTTAAAGCACAAATGCCTGGCACCATTCCATGGGCCCCAACTCTCCAGGTTGAAGGGAATATTACTACAGCTATAACATGTACGGGAAACCTAGAGAACGGACACACTGTGAATACGAAAGGTTTCTAAAACTCAACGAATAGTCCCTCTCCTGGTGCTCCGGTTTGACTTTCCATCTACTTTACTATCAACCTCCTAAATTGGAGAGACAGCCCCTTTAACCTCCTGGTTCGCACAGGTTGCCAATTTGGCAGAGGATGAAAGGGAAAATGGAGAACCAATGAGAGAGTAGCTGTTAGGCATTTGGACGGGCACTTATCACTGTAATTTCCCGGCAGGAATAAGAATGAACCAAAGTCTCAGCCACCCACCGGGAACCAGTATAGGTCCTGAACCAAAATTTTGGACTTGCGTTCAGCTCACCAAAAACGAGTTGAAAAATGGAGCTCAGGGGCACAGCAATTCACAATCTGGCCGAGTAATAAAGGACAGCTATCTTCCAAAATTCTGTTGAGGGAAGGCAACGAGGCGGACTTGAAAGCGAGGCAGAATAGCAGGAAACAGATTTCAAGAGGTACGTTGGAATCGCCTTTAAAGCACAGGAAGAGGGGCACAACTTCGACAATGATGCACTTGGCCAAAAAGGGCATATGCGTTTTCTCCTGAATATATTCAGGAGAAAACGCATATGCCCTTTTTGGCCAAGCATGCAAGCGGGCAATGCAAATCTGCACTACAAAGAAGTATCACTTCCCACCGGTCAAAAGGGACATCCACAAAATGTGTAAAAACCAGAAAGGCAAGACAGGCCCTGGAGAACAGGGAGCCTTGTTATGCTGATGGGCGGGATGTAAATTTCCAACTGCCTCTCTGGAGGAGGGCATTGTGTTCCCTAAAACAAGAAAACAACAGAGCTACAGAGCCAAGGGCACTTCCCGTCTGTGGAATATACCTTGGGAAAACTGAAAATCAATAAGACAGAGCCAACCCAAAATTTAGGGCTGCACTGCTTACAAGGACCTCAACTAGGGTACACCTTAAATATCCCAGGAAATATAAAAATGGTTCAAAAATTTGTGGTACTTACGTACGATAGAATATCCCTCAGCCATGAAATCAATGTCATAAGACCAGTAGCAGCAAAATGGGTGGATTCGAGTAAGATGATTCTAAGTAAAATAAGTCACACAGAAAAAGAAACTTATCATAAGATATCACTTATGAAGATCCTGTAAACATGGCTACACTTGAACTGAGTTAGGAAAGAGAACAGTGTCTCACATTTAGAAAACACACTTATGCCTGCTTAAGGGGGAAGGAGAGGTGGGGTGATGCATAAAACCAGAGTTTGATATAAGCATAGGTACCGTTCCAAAAACCAACTATGGAATAGACAAGACCTACACCTTCCTCAGTGAAAGGGACTCAAAACACCATATTTCCCGCAGAGGAATATATCTGACAAGTAAGAATCTTAAAACCTATGTATTGATATGTCTCCATAACGGAATCAAGTGTATCTAGACTGGCATAAACATGGCAGCGAGAATCAGCTCAAACCCACTCTAAAAAGAATTTCGAAAACAAAACGAAAAAACTGGGAAATTCTTTACAATTCCTTCAGGGTCTCTGATGAAACCTGGAATGACTCAATCTACAACGACAGCTGGATGTGGCATAAGGCTGGACACTTGGGACTGAGAGGATTGGTGAGATTGGTTGATCAAATGCAGACCCTTTAAAGCACAAATGCCTGGCACCCATTCCATGGGCCCCAACTCTCCAGGTTGAAGGGAATATTACTACATCTATAACATGTACGGGAAACCTAGAGAACGGACACACTGTGAATACGAAAGGTTTCTAAAACTCAACGAATAGTCCCTCTCCTGGTGTTCCGGTTTGACTTTCCATCTGCTTTACTATCAACCTCCCAACTTGGAGAGACAGCCCCTTTAACCTCCTGGTTCGCACAGGTTGCCAATTTGGCAGAGGATGAAAGGGAAGAGGGAGAACCAATGAGAGAGTAGCTGTTAGGCATTTGGACGGGCACATATCACTGGAATTTCCCGGCAGGAAGAAGAATTAACCAATGTCTCACCCACCCACCGGGAACCAGTATAAGTCCTGAACCAAAATTTTGGACTTGCAGTCAGCTCACCAAAAACGAGTTGAAAAATGGAACTCAGGGGCACAGCAATTCACAAACTGGCCGAGTAATAAAGGACAACTATCGTCCAAAAATCTGTTGAGGGAAGGCAACGAGGCGGACTTGAAAGCGAGGCAGAATAGCAGGAAACAGATTTCAAGAGGTACGTTGGAATCGCCTTTAAAGCACAGGAAGAGGGTCACAACTTCGACAATGATGCACTTGGAAAAAGGGCGTATGCGTTTTCTCCTGAATATATTCAGGAGAAAACGCATACGTCCTTTTTGGCCAAGCAAGCAAGCGGGCAATGCATATCTGCACTACAAAGAAGTATCACTTCCCACCGGTCAAAAGGGACATCCACAAAAATGTGTAAAAACCAGAAAGGCAAGACAGGCCCTGGAGAACAGGGAGCCTTGTTATGCTGATGGGCGGGATGTAAATTGCCAAGTGCCTCTCTGGAGGAGTGCATTGTGTTCCCTAAAACAAGTAAACAACAGAGCTACAGAGCCAAGGGCACTTCCAGTCTAGGGAATATACCTTGGGAAAACTGAAAATCAATAAGACAGAGCCACCCCAAAATTTAGGGCTGCACTGCTTACAAGGACCTCAACTTGGGTACACCTTAAATATCCCAGGAAATATAAAAATGGTTCAAAAAATTGTGGTACTTACGTAAGATGGAATATCCCTCAGCCATGAAATCAATGTCATAAGACCAGTAGCAGCAAAATGGGTGGATTCAGGTACGATGATTCTAAGTGAAATAAGTCACAAAGAAAAAGAAACTTATCATAAGATATCACTTATGAAGATTCTGTAAACATGGCTACACTTGAACTGAGTTAGGAAAGAGAACAGTGTCTCACATTTAGAAAACACACTTATGCCTCCTTAAGGGGGAAGGAGAGGTGGGGTGATGCATAAAACCAGAGTTTGATATAAGCACAGGTACCGTTCCAAAAACCAACTATTGAATAAACAAGACCTACACCTTCCTCAGTGAAAGGGACTCAAAACCCCATATTTCCCGCAGAGGAATATATCTCACTAGTAAAAATCTTAAAACCTATGTATTTATATGTGTCCATAAGGGAATCAAGTGTGTCTAGACTGGCATAAGCATGGCAGCGAGAATCAGCTCAAACCCACTCTAAAAAGGAATTTCAAAAACAAAACGAAAAAACTGGGAAATTCTTTACAATTCCTTCAGGGTCTCTGATGAAACCTGGAATGACCCTATCTACAACGACAGCTGGATGTGGCATAAGGCTGGACACTTGGGACTGAGACGATTGGTGAGATTGGGTGAGCAAATGCAGACCCTTTAAAGCACAAATGCCTGGCACCCATTCCATGGGTCCCAACTCTCCAGGTTGAAGGGAATATTACTACAGCTATAACATGTATGGGAAACCTAGAGAACGGACACACTGTGAATACGAAAGGTTTCTAAAACTCAACGAATAGTCCCTCTCCTGGTGCTCCGGTTTGACTTTCCATCTGCTTTACTATCAACCTCCCAACTTGGAGAGACAGCCCCTTTAACCTCCTGGTTCGCACAGGTTGCCAATTTGGCAGAGGATGAAAGGGAAGAGGGAGAACCAATGAGAGAGTAGCTGTTAGGCATTTGGACCGGCACATATCACTGTAATTTCCCGGCAGGAAGAAGAATTAACCAAAGTCTCAGCCACCCACCGGGAACCAGTATAGGTCCTGAATCAAAATTTTGGACTTGCGGTCAGCTCACCAAAAACGAGTTGAAAAATGGAGCTCAGGGGCACAGCAATTCACAAACTGGCCGAGTAATAAAGGACAACTATCGTCCAAAAATCTGTTGAGGGAAGGCAGCGAGGTGGACTTGAAAGTGAGGCAGAATAGCAGGAAACACATTTCAAGAGGTACGTTGGAATCGCCTTTAAAGCACAGGAAGAGGGGCACAACTTCGACAATGATGCACTTGGCCAAAAAGGGCGTATGCGTTTTCTCCAGGAGAAAACGCATACGCCCATTTTGGCCAAGCAAGCAAGCGGGCAATGCAAATCTGCACTACAAAGAAGTATCACTTCCCACCGGTCAAAAGAGACATCCACAAAAATGTGTAAAAACCAGAAAGGCAAGACAGGCCCTGGAGAACAGGGAGCCTTGTTATGCTGATAAGGGATGTAAATTGCCAAGTGCCTCTCTGGAGGAGTGCATTGTGTTCCCTAAAACAAGTAAACAACAGAGCTACAGAGCCAAGGGCACTTCCAGTCTACGGAATATACCTTGGGAAAACTGAAAATCAATAAGACAGAGCCACCCCAAAATTTAGGGCTGCACTGCTTACAAGGACCTCAACTTGGGTACACCTTAAATATCCCAGGAAATATAAAAATGGTTCAAAAAATTGTGGTACTTACGTACGATGGAATATCCCTCAGCCATGAAATCAATGTCATAAGACCAGTAGCAGCAAAATGGGTGGATTCAGGTACGATGATTCTAAGTGAAATAAGTCACAGAGAAAAAGAAACTTATCATAAGATATCACTTATGAAGATCCTGTAAACATGGCTACACTTGAACTGAGTTAGGAAAGAGAGCAGTGTCTCACATTTAGAAAACACTCTTATGCCTGCTTAAGGGGGAAGGAGAGGTGGGGTGATGCATAAAACCAGAGTTTGATATAAGCACAACTACCGATCCAAAAACCAACTATGGAATAGACAAGACCTACACATTCCTCAGTGAAAGGGACTCAAAACCCCATATTTCCCGCAGAGGAATATATCTGAATAGTAAGAATCTTAAAACCTATGTATTGATATGTCTCCGTAAGGGAATCAAGTGTGTCTAGACTGGCATAAACATGGCAGCGAGAATCAGCTCAAACCCACTATAAAAAGGAGTTTCAAAAACAAAACAAAAAACTGGGAAATTCTTTACAATTCCTTCAGGGTCTCTGATGAAACCTGGAATGACCCTATCTACAATGACAGCTGGATGTGGCATAACGAGGGACACTTGGGACTGAGACGATTGGTGAGATTGGGTGAGCAAATGCAGACCCTTTAAAGCACAAATGCCTGGCACCCATTCCATGGGTCCCAACTCTCCAGGTTGAAGGGAATATTACTACAGCTATAACATGTACGGGAAACCTAGAGAACGGACACACTGTGAATACGAAAGGTTTCTAAAACTCAACGAATAGTCCCTCTCCTGGTGCTCCGGTTTGACTTTCCATCTGCTTTACTATCAACCTCCCAACTTGGAGAGACAGCCCCTTTAACCTCCTGGTTCGCACAGGTTGCCAATTTGGCAGAGGATGAAAGGGAAGAGGGAGAACCAATGAGAGAGTAGCTGTTAGGCATTTCGACGGGCACATATCACTGTAATTTCCCGGCAGGAAGAAGAATTAAGCATAGTCTCAGCCACCCACCGAGAACCAGTATAGGTCCTGAACCAAAGATTTGGACTTGCGGTCAGCTCACCAAAAAAGAGTTGAAAAATAGAGCTCAGGGGCACAGCAATTCACAAACTGGCCGAGTAATAAAGGACATCTATCGTCCAAAAATCTGTTGAGGGAAGGCAACGAGGCGGACTTGAATGCGAGGCAGAATAGCAGGAAACAGATTTCAAGAGGTACGTTGGAATCGCCTTTAAAGCACAGGAAGAGGGGCCCAACTTCGACAATGATGCACTTGGCCAAAAAGAGCGTATGCGTTTTCTCCTGAATATATTCAGGAGAAAACGCATACGCCGTTTTTGGCCAAGCAAGCAAGCAGGCAATGCAAATCTGCACTACAAAGAAGTATCACTTCCCACCGGTCAAAAGGGACATCCACAAAATGTGTAAAAACCAGAAAGCAAGACAGGCCCTGGAGAACAGGGAGCCTTGTTATGCTGATGGGCGGGATGTAAATTGCCAACTGCCTCTCTGGAGGAGTGCATTGTGTTACCTAAAACAAGTAAACAACGGAGCTACAGAGCCAAGGGCACTTCCAGTCTAGGGAATATACCTTGGGAAAACTGAAAATCAATAAGACAGAGCCACCCCAAAATTTAGGGCTGCACTGCTTACAAGGACCTCAACTTGGGTACACCTTAAATATCCCAGGAAATATAAAAATGGTTCAGAAAATTGTGGTACTTATGTACGACGGAATATCCCTCACCTATGAAATCAATGTCATAAGACCAGTAGCAGCAAAATGGGTGGATTCAGGTACGATGATCCTAAGTGAAATAAGTCACAGAGAAAAAGAAACTTATCATAAGATATCACTTATGAAGATCCTGTAAACATGGCTACACTTGAACTGAGTTAGGAAAGAGAACAGTGTCTCACATTTAGAAAACACTCTTATGCCTGCTTAAGGGGGAAGGAGAGGTGGGGTGCTGCATAAAACCAGAGTTTAATATAAGCACAGGTACTGTTCCAAAAACCAACTATGGAAGAGACAAGACCTACACCTTCCTCAGTGAAAGGGACTCAAAACCCCATATTTCCCACAGAGGAATATATCTGACTAGTAAGAATCTGAAAACCTATGTATAGATATGTCTCCGTAAGGGAATCAAGTGTGTCTAGACTGGCATAAACATGGCAGCGAGAATCAGCTCAAACCCACTATAAAAAGGAGTTTCAAAAACAAAACAAAAAACTGGGAAATTCTTTACAATTCCTTCAGGGTCTCTGATGAAACCTGGAATGACCCTATCTACAATGACAGCTGGATGTGGCATAACGAGGGACACTTGGGACTGAGACGATTGGTGAGATTGGGTGAGCAAATGCAGACCCTTTAAAGCACAAATGCCTGGCACCCATTCCATGGGTCCCAACTCTCCAGGTTGAAGGGAATATTACTACAGCTATAACATGTACGAGAAACCTAGAGAACGGACACACTGTGAATACGAAAGGTTTCTAAAACTCAACGAATAGTCCCTCTCCTGGTGCTCCGGTTTGACTTTCCATCTGCTTTACTATCAACCTCCCAACTTGGAGAGACAGCCCCTTTAACCTCCTGGTTCGCACAGGTTGCCAATTTGGCAGAGGATGAAAGGGAAGAGGGAGAACCAATGAGAGAGTAGCTGTTAGGCATTTCGACGGGCACATATCACTGTAATTTCCTGGCAGGAAGAAGAATTAACCAAAGTCTCAGCCCCCCACCGGGAACAAGTATAGGTCCTGAACCAAAATTTTGACTTGCGGTCTGCTCACAAAAAACGAGTTGAAATATGGAGCTCAGGGGCACAGCAATTCCCAAACTGGCCGAGTAATAAAGGACAACTATCGTCCAAAAATCTGTTGAGGGAAGGCAACGAGGCGGACTTGAAAGCGAGGCAGAATAGCAGGAAACAGATTTCAAGAGGTATGTTGGAATCGCCTTTAAAGCACAGGAAGAGGGGCACAACTTCGACAATGATGCACTTGGCCAAAATGGGCGTATGTGTTTTCTCCTGAATATATTAAGGAGAAAACGCATACGCCCTTTTTGGAGAAGCAAGCAAGCGGGCAATGCAAATCTGCACTACAAAGAAGTATCACTTCCCACTGGTCAAAAGGGACATCCACAAATTGTGTAAAAACCAGAAAGGCAAGACAGGCCCTGGAGAACAAGGAGCCTTGTTATGCTGATGGGCGGGATGTAAATTGCCAACTGCCTCTCTGGAAGAGTGCATTGTGTTCCCTAAAACAAGTAAACAACAGAGCTACAGAGCCAAGGGCATTTCCATTCTAGGGAATATACCTTGGGAAAACTGAAAATCAATAAGACAAACCCACCCCAAAATTAGGGCTGCACTGCTTACAAGGACCTCAACTTGGTTACACCTTAAATATCCCAGGAAATATAAAAATGGTTCATAAAATTGTGGTACTTACGTACGATGGAATATCCCTCAGCCATGAAGTCAATGTCATAAGACCAGTAGCAGCAAAATGGGTGGATTCAGGTACGATGATTCTAAGTGAAATAAGTCACACAGAAAAATAAACTTATCATAAGATATCACTTATGAAGATCCTGTAAACATGGCTACACTTGAACTGAGTTAGGAAAGAGAACAGTGTCTCACATTTAGAAAACACTCTTATGCCTGCTTAAGGGGGAAGGAGGGGTGGGGTGATGCATAAAACCAGAGCTTGATATAAGCACAGGTACCGTTCCAAAAACCAAATATGGAATAGACAAGACCTACACCTTCCTCAGTGAAAGGGACTCAAAACCGCATATTTCCAGCAGAGGAATATATCTGACTAGTAAGAATCTTAAAACCTATGTATTGATATGTCTCCGTAAGAGAATCAAGTGTGTCTAGACTGGCATAAACATGGCAGCGAGAATCAGCTCAAACCCACTATAAAAAGGAATTTCAAAAACAAAACAAAAAAACTGGGAAATTCTTTACAATTCCTTCAGGGTCTCTGATGAAACCTGGAATGACCATATCTACAACGACAGCTGGATGTGGCATAAGGCTGGACACTTGTGACTGAGAGAATTGGTGAGATTGGGTGAGCAAATGCAGACCCTTTAAAGCAATAATGCATGGCACCCATTCCATGGGTCCCAACTCTCCGGGTTGAAGGGAATATTACTACAGTTATAACATGTACGGGAAACCTAGAGAACGGACACACTGTGAATACGAAAGGTTTCTAAAACTCAATGAATAGTCCCTCTCCTGGTGCTCCGGTTTGACTTTCCATCTGCTTTACTATCAACCTCCCAACTTGGAGAGACAGCCCCTTTAACCTCCTGGTTCGCACAGGTTGCCAATTTGGCAGAGGATGAAAGGGAAGAGGGAGAACCAATGAGAGAGTAGCTGTTAGGCATTTGGACGGGCACATATCACTGTAATTTCCCGGCAGGAAGAAGAATTAAGCAAAGTCTCAGCCACCCACCGAGAACCAGTATAGGTCCTGAACCAAAGTTTTGGACTTGCGGTCAGCTCACCAAAAAAGAGTTGAAAAATGGAGCTCAGGGGCACAGCAATTCACAAACTGGCCGAGTAATAAAGGACAACTATCGTCCAAAAATCTGTTGAGGGAAGGCAACGAGGCGGACTTGAATGCGAGGCAGAATAGCAGGAAAGAGATTTCAAGAGGTACGTTGGAATCGCCTTTAAAGCACAGGAAGAGGGGCACAACTTCGACAATGATGCACTTGGCCAAAATGGGCGTATGCATTTTCTCCTGAATATATTAAGGAGAAAACGCATACGCCCTTTTTGGAGAAGCAAGCAAGCGGGCAATGCAAATCTGCACTACAAAGAAGTATCACTTCACACTGGTCAAAAGGGACATCCACAAATTGTGTAAAAACCAGAAAGGCAAGACTGGCCCTGGAGAACAAGGAGCCTTGTTATGCTGATGGGCGGGATGTAAATTGCCAACTGCCTCTCTGGAAGAGTGCATTGTGTTCCCTAAAACAAGTAAACAACAGAGCTACAGAGCCAAGGGCACTTCCAATCTAGGGAATATACCTTGGGAAAACTGAAAATCAATAAGACAAACCCACCCCAAAATTAGGGCTGCACTGCTTACAAGGACCTCAACTTGGTTACACCTTAAATATCCCAGGAAATATAAAAATGGTTCATAAAATTGTGGTACTTACGTACGATGGAATATCCCTCAGCCATGAAGTCAATGTCATAAGACCAGTAGCAGCAAAATGGGTGGATTCAGGTACGATGATTCTAAGTGAAATAAGTCACACAGAAAAATAAACTTATCATAAGATATCACTTATGAAGATCCTGTAAACATGGCTACACTTGAACTGAGTTAGGAAAGAGAACAGTGTCTCACATTTAGAAAACACTCTTATGCCTGCTTAAGGGGGAAGGAGGGGTGGGGTGATGCATAAAACCAGAGCTTGATATAAGCACAGGTACCGTTCCAAAAACCAAATATGGAATAGACAAGACCTACACCTTCCTCAGTGAAAGGGACTCAAAACCGCATATTTCCAGCAGAGGAATATATCTGACTAGTAAGAATCTTAAAACCTATGTATTGATATGTCTCCGTAAGAGAATCAAGTGTGTCTAGACTGGCATAAACATGGCAGCGAGAATCAGCTCAAACCCACTATAAAAAGGAATTTCAAAAACAAAACAAAAAAACTGGGAAATTCTTTACAATTCCTTCAGGGTCTCTGATGAAACCTGGAATGACCATATCTACAACGACAGCTGGATGTGGCATAAGGCTGGACACTTGTGACTGAGAGAATTGGTGAGATTGGGTGAGCAAATGCAGACCCTTTAAAGCAATAATGCATGGCACCCATTCCATGGGTCCCAACTCTCCGGGTTGAAGGGAATATTACTACAGTTATAACATGTACGGGAAACCTAGAGAACGGACACACTGTGAATACGAAAGGTTTCTAAAACTCAATGAATAGTCCCTCTCCTGGTGCTCCGGTTTGACTTTCCATCTGCTTTACTATCAACCTCCCAACTTGGAGAGACAGCCCCTTTAACCTCCTGGTTCGCACAGGTTGCCAATTTGGCAGAGGATGAAATGGAAGAGGGAGAACCAATGAGAGAGTAGCTGTTAGGCATTTGGACGGGCACATATCACTGTAATTTCCCGGCAGGAAGAAGAATTAAGCAAAGTCTCAGCCACCCACCGAGAACCAGTATAGGTCCTGAACCAAAGTTTTGGACTTGCGGTCAGCTCACCAAAAAAGAGTTGAAAAATGGAGCTCAGGGGCACAGCAATTCACAAACTGGCCGAGTAATAAAGGACAACTATCGTCCAAAAATCTGTTGAGGGAAGGCAACGAGGCGGACTTGAATGCGAGGCAGAATAGCAGGAAAGAGATTTCAAGAGGTACGTTGGAATCGCCTTTAAAGCACAGGAAGAGGGGCACAACTTCGACAATGATGCACTTGGCCAAAATGGGCGTATGCATTTTCTCCTGAATATATTAAGGAGAAAACACATACGCCCTTTTTGGAGAAGCAAGCAAGCGGGCAATGCAAATCTGCACTACAAAGAAGTATCACTTCCCACTGGTCAAAAGGGACATCCACAAATTGTGTAAAAACCAGAAAGGCAAGACTGGCCCTGGAGAACAAGGAGCCTTGTTATGCTGATGGGCGGGATGTAAATTGCCAACTGCCTCTCTGAAAGAGTGCATTGTGTTCCCTAAAACAAGTAAACAACAGAGCTACAGAGCCAAGGGCACTTCCAATCTAGGGAATATACCTTGGGAAAACTGAAAATCAATAAGACAAACCCACCCCAAAATTACGGCTGCACTGCTTACAAGGACCTCAACTTGGTTACACCTTAAATATCCCAGGAAATATAAAAATGGTTCAAAAAATTGTGGTACTTACGTACGATGGAATATCCCTCAGCCATGAAGTCAATGTCATAAGACCAGTAGCAGCAAAATGGGTGGATTCAGGTACGATGATTCTAAGTGAAATAAGTCACACAGAAAAATAAACTTATCATAAGATATCACTTATGAAGATCCTGTAAACATGGCTACACTTGAACTGAGTTAGGAAAGAGAACAGTGTCTCACATTTAGAAAACACTCTTATGCCTGCTTAAGGGGGAAGGAGGGGTGGGGTGATGCATAAAACCAGAGCTTGATATAAGCACAGGTACCGTTCCAAAAACCAACTATGGAATAGACAAGACCTACACCTTCCTCAGTGAAAGGGACTCAAAACCCCATATTTCCCGCAGAGGAATATATCTGACTAGTAAGAATCTTAAAACCTATGTATTGATATGTCTCCGTAAGAGAATCAAGTGTGTCTAGACTGGCATAAACATGGCAGCGAGAATCAGCTCCAACCCACTATAAAAAGGAATTTCAAAAACAAAACAAAAAAACTGGGAAATTCTTTACAATTCCTTCAGGGTCTCTGATGAAACCTGGAATGACCCTATCTACAACGACAGCTGGATGTGGCATAAGGCTGGACACTTGGGACTGAGAGGATTGGTGAGATTGGGTGAGCAAATGCAGACCCTTTAAAGCAATAATGCATGGCACCCATTCCATGGGTCCCAACTCTCCAGGTTGAAGGGAATATTACTACAGTTATAACATGTACGGCAAACCTAGAGAACGAACACACTGTGAATACGAAAGGTTTCTAAAACTCAACGAATAGTCCCTCTCCTGGTGCTCCGGTTTGACTTTCCATCTGCTTTACTATCAACCTCCCAACTTGGAGAGACAGCCCCTTTAACCTCCTGGTTCGCACAGGTTGCCAATTTGGCAGAGGATGAAAGGGAAGAGGGAGAACCAATGAGAGAGTAGCTGTTAGGCATTTGGACGGGCACATATCACTGTAATTTCCCGGCAGGAAGAAGAATTAAGCAAAGTCTCAGCCACCCACCGGGAACCAGTATAGGTCCTGAACTAAAATTTTGGACTTGCGGTCAGCTCACCAAACACGAGTTGAATAATGGAGCTCAGGGGCACAGCAATTCACAAACCGGCCGAGTAATAACGGACAACTATCGTCCAAAAATCTGTTGAGGGAAGGCAACGAGGCGGACCTGAAAGCGAGGCAGAATAGCAGGAAACAGATTTCAAGAGGTACGTTGGAATCGCCTTTAAAGCACAGGAAGAGGGGCCCAACTTCGACAATGATGCACTTGGCCAAAAAGGGCGTATGCGTTTTCTCCTGAATATATTCAGGAGAAAACGCATACGCCCTTTTTGGCCAAGCAAGCAAGCGGGCAATGCAAATCTGCACTACAAAGAAGTATCACTTCCCACCGTTCAAAAGGGACATCCACAAAATGTGTAAAAACCAGAAAGGCAAGACAGGCCCTGGAGAACAGGGAGCCTTGTTATGCTGATAGGCGGGATGTGAATTGCCAACTGCCTCTCTGGAGGAGTGCATTGTGTTACCTAAAACAAGTAAACAACGGAGCTACAGAGCCAAGGGCACTTCCAGTCTAGGGAATATACCTTGGGAAAACTGAAAATCAATAAGACAGAGCCACCCCAAAATTTAGGGCTGCACTGCTTACAAGGACCTCAAATTGGGTACACCTTAAATATCCCAGGAAATATAAAATGGTTCAGAAAATTGTGGTACTTACGTACGATGGAATATCCCTCAGCCATGAAATCAATGTCATAAGACCAGTAGCAGCAAAATGGGTGGATTCAGGTACGATGATCCTAAGTGAAATAAGTAACACAGAAAAAGAAACTTATCATAAGATATCACTTATGAAGATCCTGTAAACATGGCTACACTTGAACTGAGTTAGGAAACAGAACACTGTCTCACATTCAGAAAACACTCTTATGCCTGCTTAAGGGGGAAGGAGAGTTGGGGTGCTACATAAAACCAGAGTTTAATATAAGCACAGGTACTGTTCCAAAAACCAACTATGGAATAGACAAGACCTACACCTTCGTCAGTGAAAGGGACTCAAAACACCATATTTCCCGCAGAGGAATATATCTGACTAGTAATAATCTTAAAACCTATATATTGATATGTCTCCGTAAGGGAATCAAGTGTGTCTAGACTGGCATAAACATGGCAGCGAGAATCAGCTCAAACCCACTATAAAAAGGAGTTTCAAAAACAAAACAAAAAACTGGGAAATTCTTTACAATTCCTTCAGGGTCTCTGATGAAACCTGGAATGACCCTATCTACAATGACAGCTGGATGTGGCATAAGGAGGGACACTTGGGACTGAGACGATTGGTGAGATTGGGTGAGCAAATGAAGACCCTTTAAAGCACAAATGCCTGGCACCCATTCCATGGGTCCCAACTCTCCAGGTTGAAGGGAATATTACTACAGCTATAACATGTACGGGAAACCTAGAGAACGGACACACTGTGAATACGAAAGTTTCTAAAACTCAACGAATAGTCCCTCTCCTGGTGCTCCGGTTTGACTTTCCATCTGCTTTACTATCAACCTCCCAACTTGGAGAGACAGCCCCTTTAACCTCCTGGTTCGCACAGGTTGCCAATTTGGCAGAGGATGAAAGAGAAGAGGGAGAACCAATGAGAGAGTAGCTGTTAGGCACTTGGACGGGGACATATCACTGTAAATTCCCAGCAGGAAGAAGAATTAACCAAAGTCTCAGCCCCCCACCGGGAACAAGCATAGGTCCTGAACCAAAATTTTGGACTTGCGGTCAGCTCACCAAAAACGAGTTGAAAAATGGAGCTCAGGGGCACAGCAATTCACAAACTGGCCGAGTAATAAAGCACAACTATCGTCCAAAAATCTGTTGAGGGAAGGCAACGAGGCGGACTTGAAAGCGAGGCAGAAAAGCAGGAAACAGATTTCAAGAGGTACGTTGGAATCGCCTTTAAAGCACAGGAAGAGGGGTACAACTTCGACAATGATGCACTTGGCCAAAAAGGGCGTATGCGTTTTCTCCAGGAGAAAACACATACGCCCTTTTTGGCCAAGCAAGCAAGCGGGCAATGCAAATCTGCACTACAAAGAAGTGTCACTTCCCACCGGTCAAAAGGGATATCCGCAAAATGTGTAAAAACCCGTAAGGCAAGACAGGCCCTGGAGAACAGGGAGCCTTGTTATGCTGATGGGCGGGATGTAAACTGCCAACTGCCTCTCTGGAGGAGTGCATTGTGTTCCCTAAAACAAGTAAAGAACAGAGCTACAGAGCCAAGGGTACTTCCAGTCTAGGGAATATACCTTGGGAAAAATGAAAATCAATAAGACAGAGCCACCCCAAAATTTAGGGCTGCACTGCTTACAAGGACCTCAACTTGGGTACACCTTAAATATCTCAGGAAATATAAAAATGGTTCAAAAAATTGTCATACTTACGTATGATGGAATATCCCTCAGCCATGAAATCAATGTCATAAGACCAGTAGCAGCAAAATGGGTGCATTCAGGTACGATGATTCTAAGTGAAATAAGTCACACAGAAAAAGAAACTTATCATAAGATATCACTTATGAAGATCCTGTAAACATGGCTACACTTGAACTGAGTTAGGAAAGAAAACAGTGTCTCACATTTAGAAAACACACTTATGCCTTCTTAAGGGGGAAGGAGAGGTGGGGTGATGCATAAAACCAGAGTTTGATATAAGCACAGGTACCGTTCCAAAAACCAACTATGGAATAGACAAGACCTACACCTTCCTCAGTGAAAGGGACTCAAAACCCCATATTTCCCGCAGAGGAATATATCTGACTAGTAAGAATCTTAAAACCTATGTATTGATATGTCTCCGTAAGGGAATCAAGTGTGTCTAGACTGGCATAAACATGGCAGCGAGAATCAGCTCAAACCCACTATAAAAAGGAATTTCAAAAACAAAACAAAAAAACTGGGAAATTCTTTACAATTCCTTCAGGGTCTCTGATGAAACCTGGAATGACCCTATCTACAATTACAGCTGGATGTGGCATAAGGCTGGACACTTGTGACTGAGAGGTTTGGTGAGATTCGTTGAGCAAATGCAGACCCTTTAAAGCAATAATGCATGGCACCCATTCCATGGGTCCCAACTCTCCAGGTTGAAGGGAATATTACTACAGCTGTAACATGTATGGGAATCCTAGAGAACGGACACACTGTGAAATCGAAAGGTTTCTAAAACTCAACGAATAGTCCCTCTCCTGGTGCTCTGGTTTGACTTTCCATCTGCTTGACTATCTACCTCCCTACTTGGAGAGACAGCCCCTTTAACCTCCTGGTTCGCACAGGTTGCCAATTTGGCAGAGGGTGAAAGGGAAGAGGGACAACCAATGAGAGAGTAGCTGTTAGGCATTTGGACGGGCACATATCACTGTAATTTCCCGGCAGGAAGAAGAATTAAGCAAAGTCTCAGCCACCCACCGAGAACCAGTATAGGTCCTGAACCAAAGATTTGGACTTGCGGTCAGCTCACCAAAAAAGAGTTGAAAAATGGAGCTCAGGGGCACAGCAATTCACAAACTGGCCGAGTAATAAAGGACAACTATCGTTCAAAAATCTGTTGAGGGAAGGCAACGAGGCGGACTTGAATGCGAGGCAGAATAGCAGGAAACAGATTTCAAGAGGTACGTTGGAATCGCCTTTAAAGCAGAGGAAGAGGGGCCCAACTTCGACAATGATGCACTTGGCCAAAAAGGGCGTATGCGTTTTCTCCTGAATATATTCAGGAGAAAACGCATACGCCGTTTTTGGCCAAGCAAGCAAGCAGGCAATGCAAATCTGCACTACAAAGAAGTATCACTTCCCACCGGTCAAAAGGGACATCCACAAAATGTGTAAAAACCAGAAAGCAAGACAGGCCCTGGAGAACAGGGAGCCTTGTTATGCTGATGGGCGGGATGTAAATTGCCAACTGCCTCTCTGGAGGAGTGCATTGTGTTACCTAAAACAAGTAAACAACGGAGCTACAGAGCCAAGGGCACTTCCAGTCTAGGGAATATACCTTGGGAAAAGTGAAAATCAATAAGACAGAGCCACCCCAAAATTTAGGGCTGCACTGCTTACAAGGACCTCAACTTGGGTACACCTTAAATATCCCAGGAAATAAAAAAATGGTTCAGAAAATTGTGGTACTTATGTACGATGGAATATCCCTCACCTATCAAATCAATGTCATAAGACCAGTAGCAGCAAAATGGGTGGATTCAGGTACGATGATCCTAAGTGAAATAAGTCACACAGAAAAAGAAACTTATCATAAGATATCACTTATGAAGATCCTGTAAACATGGCTACACTTGAACTGAGTTAGGAAAGAGAACAGTGTCTCACATTTAGAAAACACTCTTATGCCTGCTTAAGGGGGAAGGAGAGGTGGGGTGCTGCATAAAACCAGAGTTTAATATAAGCACAGGTACTGTTCCAAAAACCAACTATGGAAGAGACAGGACCTACACCTTCCTCAGTGAAAGGGACTCAAAACCCCATATTTCCCACAGAGGAATATATCTGACTAGTAAGAATCTTAAAACCTATGTATATATATGTCTCCGTAAGGGAATCAAGTGTGTCTAGACTGGCATAAACATGGCAGCGAGAATCAGCTCAAACCCACTATAAAAAGGAGTTTCAAAAACAAAACAAAAAACTGGGAAATTCTTTACAATTCCTTCAGGGTCTCTGATGAAACCTGGAATGACCCTATCTACAATGACAGCTGGATGTGGCATAACGAGTGACACTTGGGACTGAGACGATTGGTGAGATTGGGTGAGCAAATGCAGACCCTTTAAAGCACAAATGCCTGGCACCCATTCCATGGGTCCCAACTCTCCAGGTTGAAGGGAATATTACTACAGCTATAACATGTACGAGAAACCTAGAGAACGGACACACTGTGAATACGAAAGGTTTCTAAAACTCAACGAATAGTCCCTCTCCTGGTGCTCCGGTTTGACTTTCCATCTGCTTTACTATCAACCTCCCAACTTGGAGAGACAGCCCCTTTAACCTCCTGGTTCGCACAGGTTGCCAATTTGGCAGAGGATGAAAGGGAAGAGGGAGAACAAATGAGAGAGTAGCTGTTAGGCATTTGGACGGGCACATATCACTGTAATTTCCCGGCAGGAAGAAGAATTAAGCATAGTCTCAGCCACCCACCGAGAACCAGTATAGGTCCTGAACCAAAGATTTGGACTTGCGGTCAGATCACCAAAAAAGAGTTGAAAAATGGAGCTCAGGGGCACAGCAATTCACAAACTGGCCGAGTAATAAAGGACATCTATCGTCCAAAAATCTGTTGAGGGAAGGCAACGAGGCGGACTTGAATGCGAGGCAGAATAGCAGGAAACAGATTTCAAGAGGTACGTTGGAATCGCCTTTAAAGCACAGGAAGAGGGGCCCAACTTCGACAATGATGCACTTGGCCAAAAAGAGCGTATGCGTTTTCTCCTGAATATATTCAGGAGAAAACGCATACGCCGTTTTTGGCCAAGCAAGCAAGCAGGCAATGCAAATCTGCACTACAAAGAAGTATCACTTCCCACCGGTCAAAAGGGACATCCACAAAATGTGTAAAAACCAGAAAGCAAGACAGGCCCTGGAGAACAGGGAGCCTTGTTATGCTGATGGGCGGGATGTAAATTGCCAACTGCCTCTCTGGAGGAGTGCATTGTGTTACCTAAAACAAGTAAACAACGGAGCTACAGAGCCAAGGGCACTTCCAGTCTAGGGAATATACCTTGGGAAAACTGAAAATCAATAAGACAGAGCCACCCCAAAATTTAGGGCTGCACTGCTTACAAGGACCTCAACTTGGGTACACCTTAAATATCCCAGGAAATATAAAAATGGTTCAGAAAATTGTGGTACTTATGTACGACGGAATATCCCTCACCTATGAAATCAATGTCATAAGACCAGTAGCAGCAAAATGGGTGGATTCAGGTACGATGATCCTAAGTGAAATAAGTCACAGAGAAAAAGAAACTTATCATAAGATATCACTTATGAAGATCCTGTAAACATGGCTACACTTGAACTGAGTTAGGAAAGAGAACAGTGTCTCACATTTAGAAAACACTCTTATGCCTGCTTAAGGGGGAAGGAGAGGTGGGGTGCTGCATAAAACCAGAGTTTAATATAAGCACAGGTACTGTTCCAAAAACCAACTATGGAAGAGACAAGACCTACACCTTCCTCAGTGAAAGGGACTCAAAACCCCATATTTCCCACAGAGGAATATATCTGACTAGTAAGAATCTGAAAACCTATGTATAGATATGTCTCCGTAAGGGAATCAAGTGTGTCTAGACTGGCATAAACATGGCAGCGAGAATCAGCTCAAACCCACTATAAAAAGGAGTTTCAAAAACAAAACAAAAAACTGGGAAATTCTTTACAATTCCTTCAGGGTCTCTGATGAAACCTGGAATGACCCTATCTAAAATGACAGCTGGATGTGGCATAACGAGGGACACTTGGGACTGAGACGATTGGTGAGATTGGGTGAGCAAATGCAGACCCTTTAAAGCACAAATGCCTGGCACCCATTCCATGGGTCCCAACTCTCCAGGTTGAAGGGAATATTACTACAGCTATAACATGTACGGGAAACCTAGAGAACGGACACACTGTGAATACGAAAGTTTCTAAAACTCAACGAATAGTCCCTCTCCTGGTGCTCCGGTTTGACTTTCCATCTGCTTTACTATCAACCTCCCAACTTGGAGAGACAGCCCCTTTAACCTCCTGGTTCGCACAGGTTGCCAATTTGGCAGAGGATGAAAGGGAAGAGGGAGAACCAATGAGAGAGTAGCTGTTAGGCATTTCGACGGGCACATATCACTGTAATTTCCTGGCAGGAAGAAGAATTAACCAAAGTCTCAGCCCCCCACCGGGAACCAGTATAGGTCCTGAACCAAAATTTTGACTTGCGGTCTGCTCACAAAAAACGAGTTGAAATATGGAGCTCAGGGGCACAACAATTCCCAAACTGGCCGAGTAATAAAGGACAACTATCGTCCAAAAATCTGTTGAGGGAAGGCAACGAGGCGGACTTGAAAGCGAGGCAGAATAGCAGGAAACAGATTTCAAGAGGTATGTTGGAATCGCCTTTAAAGCACAGGAAGAGGGGCACAACTTCGACAATGATGCACTTGGCCAAAATGGGCGTATGTGTTTTCTCCTGAATATATTAAGGAGAAAACGCATACGCCCTTTTTGGAGAAGCAAGCAAGCGGGCAATGCAAATCTGCACTACAAAGAAGTATCACTTCCCACTGGTCAAAAGGGACATCCACAAATTGTGTAAAAACCAGAAAGGCAAGACAGGCCCTGGAGAACAAGGAGCCTTGTTATGCTGATGGGCGGGATGTAAATTGCCAACTGCCTCTCTGGAAGAGTGCATTGTGTTCCCTAAAACAAGTAAACAACAGAGCTACAGAGCCAAGGGCACTTCCATTCTAGGGAATATACCTTGGGAAAACTGAAAATCAATAAGACAAACCCACCCCAAAATTAGGGCTGCACTGCTTACAAGGACCTCAACTTGGTTACACCTTAAATATCCCAGGAAATATAAAAATGGTTCATAAAATTGTGGTACTTACGTACGATGGAATATCCCTCAGCCATGAAGTCAATGTCATAAGACCAGTAGCAGCAAAATGGGTGGATTCAGGTACGATGATTCTAAGTGAAATAAGTCACACAGAAAAATAAACTTATCATAAGATATCACTTATGAAGATCCTGTAAACATGGCTACACTTGAACTGAGTTAGGAAAGAGAACAGTGTCTCACATTTAGAAAACACTCTTATGCCTGCTTAAGGGGGAAGGAGGGGTGGGGTGATGCATAAAACCAGAGCTTGATATAAGCACAGGTACCGTTCCAAAAACCAACTATGGAATAGACAAGACCTACACCTTCCTCAGTGAAAGGGACTCAAAACCGCATATTTCCAGCAGAGGAATATATCTGACTAGTAAGAATCTTAAAACCTATGTATTGATATGTCTCCGTAAGAGAATCAAGTGTGTCTAGACTGGCATAAACATGGCAGCGAGAATCAGCTCAAACCCACTATAAAAAGGAATTTCAAAAACAAAACAAAAAAACTGGGAAATTCTTTACAATTCCTTCAGGGTCTCTGATGAAACCTGGAATGACCATATCTACAACGACAGCTGGATGTGGCATAAGGCTGGACACTTGTGACTGAGAGAATTGGTGAGATTGGGTGAGCAAATGCAGACCCTTTAAAGCAATAATGCATGGCACCCATTCCATGGGTCCCAACTCTCCGGTTTGAAGGGAATATTACTACAGTTATAACATGTACGGGAAACCTAGAGAACGGACACACTGTGAATACGAAAGGTTTCTAAAACTCAATGAATAGTCCCTCTCCTGGTGCTCCGGTTTGACTTTCCATCTGCTTTACTATCAACCTCCCAACTTGGAGAGACAGCCCCTTTAACCTCCTGGTTCGCACAGGTTGCCAACTTGGCAGAGGATGAAAGGGAAGAGGGAGAACCAATGAGAGAGTAGCTGTTAGGCATTTGGACGGGCACATATCACTGTAATTTCCCGGCAGGAAGAAGAATTAAGCAAAGTCTCAGCCACCCACCGAGAACCAGTATAGGTCCTGAACCAAAGTTTTGGACTTGCGGTCAGCTCACCAAAAAAGAGTTGAAAAATGGAGCTCAGGGGCACAGCAATTCACAAACTGGCCGAGTAATAAAGGACAACTATCGTCCAAAAATCTGTTGAGGGAAGGCAACGAGGCGGACTTGAATGCGAGGCAGAATAGCAGGAAAGAGATTTCAAGAGGTACGTTGGAATCGCCTTTAAAGCACAGGAAGAGGGGCACAACTTCGACAATGATGCACTTGGCCAAAATGGGCGTATGCATTTTCTCCTGAATATATTAAGGAGAAAACGCATACGCCCTTTTTGGAGAAGCAAGCAAGCGGGCAATGCAAATCTGCACTACAAAGAAGTATCACTTCCCACTGGTCAAAAGGGACATCCACAAATTGTGTAAAAACCAGAAAGGCAAGACTGGCCCTGGAGAACAAGGAGCCTTGTTATGCTGATGGGCGGGATGTAAATTGCCAACTGCCTCTCTGGAAGAGTGCATTGTGTTCCCTAAAACAAGTAAACAACAGAGCTACAGAGCCAAGGGCACTTCCAATCTAGGGAATATACCTTGGGAAAACTGAAAATCAATAAGACAAACCCACCCCAAAATTAGGGCTGCACTGCTTACAAGGACCTCAACTTGGTTACACCTTAAATATCCCAGGAAATATAAAAATGGTTCATAAAATTGTGGTACTTACGTACGATGGAATATCCCTCAGCCATGAAGTCAATGTCATAAGACCAGTAGCAGCAAAATGGGTGGATTCAGGTACGATGATTCTAAGTGAAATAAGTCACACAGAAAAATAAACTTATCATAAGATATCACTTATGAAGATCCTGTAAACATGGCTACACTTGAACTGAGTTAGGAAAGAGAACAGTGTCTCACATTTAGAAAACACTCTTATGCCTGCTTAAGGGGGAAGGAGGGGTGGGGTGATGCATAAAACCAGAGCTTGATATAAGCACAGGTACCGTTCCAAAAACCAACTATGGAATAGACAAGACCTACACCTTCCTCAGTGAAAGGGACTCAAAACCCCATATTTCCCGCAGAGGAATATATCTGACTAGTAAGAATCTTAAAACCTATGTATTGATATGTCTCCGTAAGAGAATCAAGTGTGTCTAGACTGGCATAAACATGGTAGCGAGAATCAGCTCCAACCCACTATAAAAAGGAATTTCAAAAACAAAACAAAAAAACTGGGAAATTCTTTACAATTCCTTCAGGGTCTCTGATGAAACCTGGAATGACCCTATCTACAACGACAGCTGGATGTGGCATAAGGCTGGACACTTGTGACTGAGAGAATTGGTGAGATTGGGTGAGCAAATGCAGACCCTTTAAAGCAATAATGCATGGCACCCATTCCATGGGTCCCAACTCTCCAGGTTAAAGGAATATTACTACAGTTATAACATGTACGGGAAACCTAGAGAACGGACACACTGTGAATACGAAAGGTTTCTAAAACTCAATGAATAGTCCCTCTCCTGGTGCTCCGGTTTGACTTTCCATCTGCTTTACTATCAACCTCCCAACTTGGAGAGACAGCCCCTTTAACCTCCTGGTTCGCACAGGTTGCCAATTTGGCAGAGGATGAAAGGGAAGAGGGAGAACCAATGAGAGAGTAGCTGTTAGGCATTTGGACGGGCACATATCACTGTAATTTCCCGGCAGGAAGAAGAATTAAGCAAAGTCTCAGCCACCCACCGAGAACCAGTATAGGTCCTGAACCAAAGATTTGGACTTGCGGTCAGCTCACCAAAAAAGAGTTGAATAATGGAGCTCAGGGGCACAGCAATTCACAAACTGGCCGGGTAATAAAGGACAACTATCATCCAAAAATCTCTTGAGGGAAGACAACGAGGCGGACTTGAAAGCGAGGCAGAATAGCAGGAAACAGATTTCAAGAGGTACGTTGGAATCGCCTTTAAAGCACAGGAAGAGGGGCACAACTTTGACAATGATGCACTTGGCCAAAATGGGCGTATGGGTTTTCTCCTGTATATATTCAGGAGAAAACGCATACGCCCTTTTTGGCCAAGCAAGCAAGCGGGCAATGCAAATCTGCACTACAAATAAGTATCACTTCCCACCGGTCAAAAGGGATATCCACAAAATGTGTAAAAACCCGAAAGGCAAGACAGGCCCTGGAGAACAGGGAGCCTTGTTATGCTGATGGGCGGGATGTAAACTGCCAACTGCCTCTCTGGAGGAGTGCATTGTGTTCCCTAAAACAAGTAAAGAACAGAGCTACAGAGCCAAGGGCACTACCAGTCTAGGGAATATACCTTGGGAAAACTGAAAATCAATAAGACAGAGCCACCCCAAAATTTAGGGCTGCACTGCTTACAAGGACCTCAACTTGGGTACACCTTAAATATCCCAGGAAATATAAAAATGGTTCAGAAAATTGCGGTACTTACGTACGATGGAATATCCCTCAGCCATGAAATCAATGTCATAAGACCAGTAGCAGCAAAATGGGTGGATTCAGGTACGATGATTCTAAGTGAAATAAGTCACACAGAAAAAGAAACTTATCATAAGATATCACTTATGAAGATCCTGTAAACATGGCTACACTTGAACTGAGTTAGGAAAGAGAACAGTGTCTCACATTTAGAAAACACTCTTATGCCTGCTTAAGGGGGATGGAGATGTGGGGTGATGCATAAATCCAGAGTGTGATATAAGGACAGGTACCGTTCCAAAAACCAACTATGGAATAGACAAGACCTACACCTTCCTCAGTGAAAGGGACTCAAAACCCCATATTTCCCTCAGAGGAATATATCTGACTAGTAAGAATCTTAAAACCTATGTATTGATATGTCTCCGTAAGGGAATCAAGTGTGTCTAGACTGGCATAAACATGGCAGCGAGAATCAGCTCAAACCCACTATAAAAAGGAATTTCAAAAACAAAATATAAAAACTAGGAAATTCTTTACAATTCCTTCAGGGTCTCTGATGAAACCTGGAATGACCTTATCTACAATGACAGCTGGATGTGGCATAAGGAGGGACACTTGGGACTGAGACGATTGGTGAGATTGGGTGAACAAATGCAGACCCTTTAAAGCACAAATGCCTGGCACCCATTCCATGGGTCCCAACTCTCCAGGTTGAAGGGAATATTACTACAGTTATAACATGTACGGGAAACCTAGAGAACGGACACACTGTGAAATCGAAAGGTTTCTAAAACTCAATGAACAGTCCCTCTCCTGGTGCTCCGGTTTGACTTTCCATCTGCTTTACTATCAACCTCCGAACTTGGAGAGACAGCCCCTTTAACCTCCTGGTTCGCACAGGTTGCCAATTTGGCAGAGGATGAAAGGGAAGAGGGAGAACCAATGAGAGATTAGCTGTTAGGCATTTGGACGGTCACATATCACTGTAATTTCCCGGCAGGAAGAAGAATTAACCAAAGTCTCAGCCACCCACCGGGAACCAGTATAGGTCCTGAACCAAAATGTTGGACTTGCGGTCAGCTCACCAAAAATGAGTTGAAAAATGGAGCTCAGGGGCACAGCAATTCACAAACTGGCCGAGTAATAAAGGACAACTATCGTCCAAAAATCTGTTGAGGGAAGGCAACGAGGAGGACTTGAATGCGAGGCAGAATAGCAGGAAACAGATTTCAAGAGGTACGTTGGAATCGCCTTTAAAGCACAGGAAGAGGTGCCCAACTTCGACAATGATGCACTTGGCCAAAAAGGGCGTATGCGTTTTCTCCTGAATATATTCAGGAGAAAACGCATACGCACTTTTTGGCCCAGCAAGCGAGCGGGCAATGCAAATCTGCACTACAAAGAAGTATCACTTCCCACCTGTAAAAAGGGACGTCCACAAAATGTGTAAAAACCAGAAAGGCAAGACAGGCCCTGGAGAACAGGGAGCCTTGTTATGCTGATGGGCGGGATGTAAATTGCCAACTGCCTCTCTGGAGGAGTGCATTGTGTTACCTAAAACAAGTAAACAACGGAGCTACAGAGCCAAGGGCACTTCCAGTCTAGGGAATATACCTTGGGAAAACTGAAAATCAATAAGACAGAGCCACCCCAAAATTTAGGGCTGCACTGCTTACAAGGACCTCAACTTGGGTACACCTTAAATATCCCAGGAAATATAAAAATTTTTCAGAAAATTGTGGTACTTACGTACGATGGAATATCCCTCAGCCATGAAATCAATGTCATAAGACCAGTAGCAGCAAAATGGGTGGATTCAGGTACGATGATTCTAAGTGAAATAAGTCACACAGAAAAAGAAACTTATCATAAGATATCACTTATGAAGATCCTGTAAACATGGCTACACTTGAACTGAGTTAGGAAAGAGAACAGTGTCTCACATTTAGAAAACACTCTTATGCCTGCTTAAGGGGGAAGGAGAGTGGGGGTGCTGCATAAAACCAGAGTTTAATATAAGCACAGGTACTGTTCCAAAAACCAACTATGGAAGAGACAAGACCTACACCTTCCTCAGTGAAAGGGACTCAAAACCCCATATTTCCCGCAGAGGAATATATCTGACTAGTAAGAATCTTAAAACCTATATATTGATATGTCTCCGTAAGGGAATCAAGTGTGTCTAGACTGGCATAAACATGGCAGCGAGAATCAGCTCAAACCCACTATAAAAAGGAGTTTCAAAAACAAAACAAAAAACTGGGAAATTCTTTACAATTCCTTCAGGGTCTCTGATGAAACCTGGAATGACCCTATCTACAGTGACAGCTGGATGTGGCATAACGAGGGACACTTGGGACTGAGATGATTGGTGAGATTGGGTGAGCAAATGCAGACCCTTTAAAGCACAAATGCCTGGCACCCATTCCATGGGTCCCAACTCTCCAGGTTGAAGGGAATATTACCACAGCTATAACATGTACGGGAAACCTAGAGAACAGACACACTGTGAATACGAAAGGTTTCTAAAACTCAACGAATAGTCCTTGTCCTGGTGCTCTGGTTTGACTTTCCATCTGCTTTACTATCAACCTCCCAACTTGGAGAGACAGCCCCTTTAACCTCCTGGTTCGCACATGTTGCCAATTTGGCAGAGGATGAAAGAGAAGAGGGAGAACCAATGAGAGAGTAGCTGTTAGGCATTTGGACGGGCACATATCACTGTAATTTCCCGGCAGGAAGAAGAATTAACCAAAGTCTCAGCCACCCACCGGGAACCAGTATAAATCCTGAACCAAAATTTTGGACTTGCGGTCAGCTCACAAAAAACGAGTTGAAAAATGGAGCTCAGGGGCACAGCAATTCACAAACAGGCCGAGTAATAAAGGACAACTATCGTCCAAAAATCTGTTGAGGGAAGGCAACGAGGCGGACTTGAAAGCGAGGCAGAATAGCAGGAAACAGATTTCAAGAGGTACGTTGGAATCGCCTTTAAAGCACAGGAAGAGGGACACAACTTCGACAATGATGCACTTGGCCAAAATGGGCGTATGCGTTTTCTCCTGAATATATTCAGGAGAAAACGCATACGCCCTTTTTGGCCAAGCAAGCAAGCGGGCAATGCAAATCTGCACTACAAAGAAGTATCACTTCCCACCGGTCAAAAGGGGCATCCACAAAATGTGTAAAAACCCGAAAGGCAAGACAGGCCGTGGAGAACAGGGAGCCTTGTCATGCTGATGGGCGGGATGTAAACTGGGAACTGCCTCTATGGAGGAGTGCATTGTGTTCCCTAAAACAAGTAAAGAACAGAGCTACAGAGCCAAGGGCACTTCCAGTCTAGGGCATATACCTTGGGAAAAATGAAAATCAATAAGACAGAGCCACCCTAAAATTTAGGGCTGCACTGCTTACAAGGACCTCAACTTGGGTACACCTTAAATATCTCAGGAAATATAAAAATGGTTCAAAAAATTGTCATAGTTACGTACGATGGAATATCCCTCAGCCATGAAATCAATGTCATAAGACCAGTAGCAGCAAAATGGGTGGATTCAGGTACGATGATTCTAAGTGAAATAAGTCACACAGTAAAAGAAACTTATCATAAGATATCACTTATGAAGATCTTGTAAACATGGCTACACTTGAACTGAGTTAGGAAAGAAAACAGTGTCTCACATTTATAAAACACACTTGTGCCTGCTTAAGGGGGAAGGAGAGGTGGGGTGATGCATAAAACCAGAGTCTGATATAAGCACAGGTACCGTTCCAAAAACCAACTATGGAATAGACAAGACCTACACCTTCCTCAGTGAAAGGGACTCAAAACCCCATATTTCCTGCAGAGGAATATATCTGACTAGTAAGAATCTTAAAAGCTATGTATTGATATGTCTCCGTAAGGGAATCAAGTGTGTCTAGACTGGCATAAATATGGCACCGAGAATCAGCTCAAACCCACTATCAAAAGGAATTTCAAAAACAAAACAAAAAAACTGGGAAATTCTTTACAATTCCTTCAGGGTCTCTGATGAAACCTGGAATGACCCTATCTACAATGACAGCTGGATGTGGCATAAGGTTGGACACTTGTGACTGAGAGGTTTGGTGAGATTGGGTGAGCAAATGCAGACCCTTTAAAGCAATAATGCATGGCACCCATTCCATGGGTCCCAACTCTCCAGGTTGAAGGGAATATTACTACAGCTATAACATGTATGGGAAACCTAGAGAACGGACACACTGAAATCTAAAGTTTTCTAAAACTCAACGAATAGTCCCTCTCCTGGTGCTCCGGTTTGACTTTCCATCTGCTTTACTATCAACCTCCCAACTTGGAGAGACAGCCCCTTTAACCTCCTGGTTCGCACAGGTTGCCAATTTGGCAGAGGTTGAAAGGGAAGAGGGACAACCAATGAGAGAGTAGCTGTTAGGCATTTGGACGGGCACATATCACTGTAATTTCCCGGCAGGAAGAATTAACAAATGTCTCAGCCACCCACGGGAAACAGTATAGGTCCTGAACCAAAATTTTGGACTTGCGGTCAGCTCACCAAAAACGAGTTGAAAAATGGAGCTCAGGGGCACAGCAATTCACAAACTGGCCGAGTAATAAAGGTCAACTATCGTACAAAAATCTCTTGAGGGAAGGCAACGAGGCGGACTTGAAAGCGAGGCAGAATAGCAGGAAAGAGATTTCAAGAGGTACGTTGGAATCGCCTTTAAAGCACAGGAAGAGGGGCACAACTTCGACAATGATGCACTTGGCCAAAAAGGGCGTATGCGTTTCCTCCTGAATATATTCAGGAGAAAACGCATATGCCCTTCTTGGCCAAGCAAGCAAGCGGGCAATGCAAATCTGCACTACAAAGAAGTATCACTTCCCACCGGTCAAAAGCGACATCCACAAAATGTGTAAAAAACAGAAAGGCAAGACAGGCCCTGGAGAACTGGGAGCCTTGTTATGCTGATGGGCTGGATGTAAATTGCCAACTGCCTCTCTGGAGGAGTGCATTGTGTTCCCTAAAACAAGTAAACAACAGAGCTATAGAGCCAAGGGCACTTCCAGTCTAGGGAATATACCTTGGGAAAACTGAAAATCAATAAGACAGAGCCACCCCAAAATTTAGGGCTGCACTGCTTACAAGGACCTCAACTTGGGTACACCTTAAATATCCCAGGAAATATAAAAATGGTTCATAAAATTGCGGTACTTACGTACGATGGAATATCCCTCAGCCATGAAATCAATGTCATAATACCAGTAGCAGCAAAATGGGTGGATTCAGGTACGATGATTCTAAGTGAAATAAGTCACAGAGAAAAAGAAACTTATCATAAGATATCACTTATGAAGATCCTGTAAACATGGCTACACTTGAACTGAGTTAGGAAAGAGAACAGTGTCTCACATTTAGAAAACACTCTTATGCCTGCTTAAGGGGGAAGGAGAGGTGGGGCGATGCATAAAACCAGAGTTTGATATAAGCACAGGTACCGTTCCAAAAACCAAGTATGGAATAGAAAAGACCTACACATTCCCCAGTGAAAGGGACTCAAAACCCCATATTTCCCGCAGAGGAATATATCTGACTAGTAAGAATCTTAAAACCTATGTATTGATATGTCTCCGTAAGGGAATCAAGTGTGTCTAGACTGGCATAAACATGGCAGCGAGAATCAGCTCAAACCCACTATAAAAAGGAATTTCAAAAACAAAACAAAAAAACTAGGAAATTCTTTTCAATTCCTTCAGGGTCTCTGATGAAACCTGGAATGACCCTATCTACAACGACAGCTGGATGTGTCATAACGCTGGACACTTGGGACTGATAGGATTGGTGAGATTGGGTGAGCAAATGCAGACCCTTTAAAGCAATAATGCATGGCACCCATTCCATGGGTCCCAACTCTCCAGGTTGAAGGTAATATTACTACAGTTATAGCATGTACAGCAAACCTAGAGAACGGACACACTGTGAATACGAAAGGTTTCTAAAACTCAACGAATAGTCCCTCTCCTGGTGCTCCGGTTTGACTTTCCATCTGCTTTACTATCAACCTCCCAACTTGGAGAGACAGCTCCTTTAACCTCCTGGTTCGCACAGGTTGCCAATTTGGCAGAGGATGAAAGGGAAGAGGGAGAACCAATGAGAGAGTAGCTGTTAGGCATTTGGACGGGCACATATCACTGTAATTTCCCGGCAGGAAGAAGAATTAACCAAAGTCTCAGCCACCCACCGGGAACCAGTATAGGTCCTGAACCAAAATTTTGGACTTGCGGTCAGCTCACAAAAAACGAGTTGAAAAATGGAGCTCAGGGGCACAGCAATTCACAAACAGGCCGAGTAATAAAGGACAACTATCGTCCAAAAATCTGTTGAGGGAAGGCAACGAGGCGGACTTGAAAGCGAGGCAGAATAGCAGGAAACAGATTTCAAGAGGTACGTTGGAATCGCCTTTAAAGCACAGGAAGAGGGGCACAACTTCGACAATGATGCACTTGGCCAAAATGGGCGTATGCGTTTTCTCCTGAATATATTCAGGAGAAAACGCATACGCCCTTTTTGGCCAAGCAAGCAAGCGGGCAATGCAAATCTGCACTACAAAGAAGTATCACTTCCCACCGGTCAAAAAGGACATCCACAAAATGTGTAAAAACCCGAAAGGCAAGACAGGCCCTGGAGAACAGGGAGCCTTGTTATGCTGATGGGCGGGATGTAAACTGCAAACTGCCTCTATGGAGGAGTGCATTGTGTTCCCTAAAACAAGTAAAGAACAGAGCTACAGAGCAAAGGGCACTTCCAGTCTAGGGAATATACCTTTGGAAAACTGAAAATCAATAAGACAGAGCAACCCCAAAATTTAGGGCTGCACTGCTTACAAGGACCTCAACTTGGGTACACCTTAAATATCCCAGGAAATATAAAAATGGTTCATAAAATTGCGGTAATTACGTACGATGGAATATCCCTCAGCCATGAAATCAATGTCATAATACCAGTAGCAGCAAAATGGGTGGATTCAGGTACGATGATTCTAAGTGAAATAAGTCACAGAGAAAAAGAAACTTATCATAAGATATCACTTATGAAGATCCTGTAAACATGGCTACACTTGAACTGAGTTAGGAAAGAGAACAGTGTCTCACATTTAGAAAACACTCTTATGCCTGCTTAAGGGGGAAGGAGAGGTGGGGTGATGCATAAAACCAGAGTTTGATATAAGCACAGGTACCGTTCCAAAAACCAACTATGGAATAGACAAGACCTACACCTTCCTCAGTGAAAGGGACTCAAAACCCCATATTTCCCGCAGAGGAATATATCTGACTAGTAAGAATCTTAAAACCTATGTATTGATATGTCTCCGTAAGGGAATCAAGTGTGTCTAGACTGGCATTAACATGGCAGCGAGAATCAGCTCAAACCCACTATAAAAAGGAATTTCAAAAACAAAACAAAAAAACTGGGAAATTCTTTACAATTCCTTCAGGTTCTCTGATGAAACCTGGAATGACACTATCTACAATGACAGCTGGATGTGGCATAAGGAGGGACACTTGGGACTGAGACGATTGGTGAGATTGGGTGAGCAAATGCAGACCCTTTAAAGCACAAATGCCTGGCACCCATTCCATGTGTCCCAACTCTCCAGGTTGAAGGGAATATTACTACAGCTATAACATGTACGGGAACCCTAGAGAACGGACACACTGTGAATACGAAAGGTTTCTAAAACTCAACGAATAATCCCTCTCCTGGTGCTCCGGTTTGACTTTCCATCTGCTTTACTATCAACCTCCCAACTTGGAGACAAAAACCCTTTAACCTCCTGGTTTGCACAGGCTGCCAATTTGGCAGAGGATGAAAGGGAAGAGAGAGAACCAATGAGAGAGTAGCTGTTAGGCATTTGGACGGGCCCATATCACTGTAATTTCCCGGCAGGAAAAAGAATTAACCAAAGTCTCAGCCACCCCCCGGGAACCAGTATAGGTCCTGAACCAAAATTTTGGACTTGCGGTCAGCTCACCAAAAACGAGTTGAAAAATGGAGCTCAGGGGCACAGCAATTCACAAACTGGCCGAGTAATAAAGGACAACTATCGTCCAAAAATCTGTTGAGGGAAGTCAACGAGGCGGACTTGAATGCGAAGCAGAATAGCAGGAAACAGATTTCAAGAGATACGTTGGAATCGCCTTTAAAGCACAGGAAGAGGGGCCCAACTTCGACAATGATGCCCTTGGCCAAAAAGGGCGTATGCGTTTTCTCCTGAATATATTCAGGAGAAAACGCATACGCCCTTTTTGGCCAAGCAAGCAAGCGGGCAATGCAAATCTGCACTACAAAGAAGTCTCACTTCCCACCGGTCAAAAGGGACGTCCACAAAATGTGTAAAAACCAGAAAGGCAAGACAGGCCCTGGAGAACAGGGAGCCTTGTTATGCTGATGGGCGGGATGTAAATTGCCAACTGCCTCTCTGGAGGAGTGCATTGTGTTACCTAAAACAAGTAAACAAAGGAGCTACAGAGCCAAGGGCACTTCCAGTCTAGGGAATATACCTTGGGAAAACTGAAAATCAATAAGACAGAGCCACCCCAAAATTTAGGGCTGCACTGCTTACAAGGACCTCAACTTGGGTACACCTTAAATATCCCAGGAAATATAAAAATGGTTCAAAAAATTGTGGTACTTACGTACGATGGAATATCCCTCAGCCATGAAATCAATGTCATAAGACCAGTAGCAGCAAAGTGGGTGGATTCAGGTACGATGATTCTAAGTGAAATAAGTCACACAGAAAAAGAAACTTATCATAAGATATCACTTATGAAGATCCTGTACACATGGCTACACTTGAACTGAGTTAGGAAAGAGAACAGTGTCTCACATTTAGAAAACACTCTTATGCCTGCTTAAGGGAAAAGAGAGGCGGGGTGATGCATACAACCAGAGTTTGATATAAGCACAGGTACCGTTCCAAAAACCAACTATGGAATAGACAAGGCCTACACCTTCCTCAATGAAAGGGACTCAAAACACCATATTTCCCGCAGAGGAATATATCTGACTAGTAAGAATCTTAAAACCTACGTATTGATATGTCTCTGTAAGGGAATCAAGTGTGTCTAGACTGGCATAAACATGGCAGCGAGAATCAGCTGAAACACACTATAAAAAGGAATTTCAAAAACAAAACAAAAAAACTGGGAAATTCTTTACAATTCCTTCAGGGTCTCTGATGAAACCTGGAATGACATTTTCTACAACGAGAGCTGGATGTGGCATAAGGAAGGACACTTGGGACTGAGACGATTTGTGAGATTGGGTGAGCAAATGCAGACCCTTTAAAGCACAAATGCCTGGCACCCATTCCATGGGTCCCAACTCTCCAGGTTGAAGGGAATATTACTACAGCCATAACATGTACGGGAAACCTAGAGAATGGACACACTGTGAATACGAAAGGTTTCTAAATCTCAACGAATCATCCCTATCCTGGTGCTCCGGTTTGACTTTCCATCTGCTTTACTGTCAACCTCCCAACTTGGAGAGACAGCCCCTTTAACCTCCTCTTGCGCACAGGTTGCCAATTTGGCAGAGGATGAAAGGGAAGAGGGAGAACCAATGAGAGAGTAGCTGTTAGGCATTTGGACGGGCACATATCACTGTAATTTCCCGGCAGGAAGAAGAATTAACCAAAGTCTCAGCCACCCACAGGGAACCAGTATAGGTCCTGAACCAAAATTTTGGACTTGCGGTCAGCTCACCAAAAACGAGTTGAAAAAAGGAGCTCAGGGGCACAGCAATTCACAAACTGGCCGAGAAATAAAGGGCAACTATCGTGCAAAAATCTGTTGAGGGAAGGCAACGAGGCGGACTTGAAAGCGAGGCAGAATAGCAGGAAACAGATTTCAAGAGGTACGTTGGAATCGCCTTTAAAGCACAGGAAGAGGGGCACAACTTCGACAATGATGCACTTGGCCAAAAAGGGCGTATGCGTTTTCTCCTGAATATATTCAGGAGAAAATGCATACGCTCTTTTTGGCCAAGCAAGCAAGCGGGCAATGCAAATCTGCACTACAAAGAAGTATCACTTCCCACCGGTCAAATGGGACATCCGCAAAATGTGTAAAATCCAGAAAGGCAAGACAGGCCCTGGAGAACAGGGAGCCTTGTTATGCTGATGGGCGGGATGTAAATTGCCAACTGCCTCTCTGGAGGAGTGCATTCTGTTCCCTAAAACAAGTAAAGAACAGAGCTACAGAGCCAAGGGCACTTCCAGTCTAGGGAATATACTTTGGAAAAACTGAAAATCAATAAGACAGAGCCACCCCAAAATTTAGGGCTGCACTGCTTACAAGGACCTCAACTTGGATATATCTTAAGTATCCCAGGAAATATAAAAATGGTTCAAAAAATTGTGGTACTTACGTACGATGGAATATCCCTCAGCCATGAAATCAATGTCATAAGACCAGTAGCAGCAAAATGGGTGGATTCAGGTACGATGATTCTAAGTGAAATAAGTCACACAGAAAAAGAAACTTATCATAAGATATCACTTATGAAGATCCTATAAACATGGCTACACTTGAACTGAGTTAGGAAAGAGAACAGTGTCTCATATTTAGAAAACACTCTTATAGCTGCTTAAGGGGGAAGGAGAGGTGGCGTGATGCATAAAACCAGAGTTTGATATAAGCACAGGTACCGTTCCAAAAACCAACTATGGAATAGACAAGACCTACACCTTCCTCAGTGAAAGGGACTCAAAACACCATATTTCCCGCAGAGGAATATATCTGACTAGTAAGAATCTTAAAACCTATGTATTGATATGTCTCCGTAAGGGAATCAAGTGTGTCTAGACTGGCATAAACATGGCAGCGGGAATCAGCTCAAGCCCACTATAAAAAGGAATTTCAAAAACAAAATAAAAAAACTGGGAAATTCTTTACAATTCCTTCAGGGTCTCTGATGAAACCTGGAATGACCCTATCTACAACGACAGCTGGATATGGCATAAGGCTGGACACTTGGGACTGAGATGATTGGTGAGATTGGGTGAGCAAATGCAGACCCTTTAAAGCAATAATGCATAGCACCCATTCCATGGGTCCCAACTCTCCAGGTTGAAGGGAATATTACTACAGCTATAACATGTACGGGAAACCTAGAGAATGGACACACAGTGAATACGAAAGGTTTCTAAAACTCAACGAATAGTCCCTCTCCTGGTGCTCCAGTTTGACTTTACACCTGCTTTACTATCATCCTCCCAACATGGAGAGACAGCCCCTTTAACCTCCTGGTTCGCACAGGTTGCCAATTTGGCAGAGGATGAAAGGGAAGAGGGAGAACCAATGAGAGAGTAGCTGTTAGGCATTTGAATGGGCACATATCACTGTAATTTCCCGGCAGGAAGAAGAATTAACCAAAGTCTCAGCCCCCCACCGGGAACCAGCATAGGTCCTGAACCAAAATTTCGGACTTGCGGTCAGCTCACCAAAAACGAGTTGAAAAATGGAGCTCAGGGGCACAGCAATTCACAAACTGGCCGAGTAATAAAAGACAACTATCGTCCAAAAATCTGTTGAGGGAAGGCAACGAGGCGGACTTGAAAGCGAGCCAGAATAGCAGGAAACAGATTTCAAGAGGTACGTTGGAATCGCCTTTAAAGCACAGGAAGACGGGCACAACTTCGACAATGATGCACTTGGCCAAAAAGGGCGTATGCGTTTTCTCCTGAATATATTCAGGAGAAAACGCATACGCCCTTTTTGGCCAAGCAAGCAAGCGGGCAATGCAAATCTGCACTACAAAGAAGTATCACTTCCTACCGGTCAAAAGGGACATCCACAAAATGTGTAAAAACCAGAAAGGCAAGACAGGCTCTGGAGAACATGGAGCCTTGTTATGCTGAGGGGCGGGATGTAAATTGCCAACTGCCTCTCTGGAGGAGTGCATTGTGTTCCCTAAAACAAGTAAACAACAGAGCTATAAAGCCAAGGGCACTTCAAGTCTAGGGAATATTCCTTGGGAAAACTGCAAATCAATAAGACAGAGCCACCCCAAAATTTAGGGCTGCACTGCTTACAAGGACCTCAACTTGGGTACACCTTAAATATCCCAGGAAATATAAAAATGGTTCAAAAAATTGTGGTACTTACGTACGATGGAATATCCCTCAGCCATGAAATCAATGTCATAAGACCAGTAGCAGCAAAATGGGTGGATTCAGGTACGATGATTCCTAGTGAAATAAGTCACACAGAAAAAGAAACTTATCATAAGATATCACTTATGAAGATCCTGTAAACATGGCTACACTTGAACTGAGTTAGGAAAGAGAACAGTGTCTCACATTTACAAAACACTCTTATGCCTGCTTAAGGGGGAAGGAGAGGTGGGGTGATGCATAAAACCAGAGTTTGATATAAGCACAGGTACCGTTCCAAAAACCAACTATGGAATAGACAAGACCTACACCTTCCTCAGTGAAAGGGACTCAAAACCCCATATTTCTCGCAGAGGAATATATCTGACTAGTAAGAATCTTAAAACCTATGTATTGATATGTCTCCCTAAGGGAATCAAGTGTGTCTAGACTGGCATAAACATGGCAGCGAGAATGAGCTCAAACCCACTATAAAAAGGAATTTCAAAAACAAAACAAAAAAACTGGGACATTCTTTACAATTCCTTCAGGGTCCCTGAAGAAACCTGGAATGACCCTAACTACAACGACAGCTGGATGTGGCATAAGGAAGGACACTTGGGACTGAGAGGTTTGGTGAGATTGGGTGAGCAAATGCAGACCCTTAAAATCACAATTTCCTGGCATCCATTCCATGGGCCCCAACTCTCCAGGTTGAAGGGAATATTACTATAGCTATAACATGTACGGGAAACCTAGAGAACGGAAACACTGTGAATACGAAAGGTTTCTAAAACTCAACGAATAGTTCCTCTCCTGGTGCTCTAGTTTGACTTTTCATCTGCTTTACTATCAACCTCCCAACTTGGAGAGACAGCCCCTTTAACCTCCTGGTTCACACAGGTTGCCAATTTGGCAGAGGATGAAAGGGAAGAGGGAGGACCAATGAGAGAGTAGCTGTTAGGCATTTGGACGGGCACATATCACTCTAATTTCCCGGCAGGAAGAAGAATTAACCAAAGTCTCAGCCACCCACCGGGAACCAGCATAGGTCCTGAACCAAAATTTTGGACTTGCGGTCAGCTCACAAAAAACGAGTTGAATAATGGAGCTCAGGGTCACAGCAATTCAAAAACTGGGCGAGTAATAAAGGACAACTATCGTCCAAAAATCTGTTGAGGGAAGGCAACGAGGTGGACTTGAAAGCGAGGCAGAATAGCAGGAAACAGATTTCAAGAGGTACATTGGAATCGCCTTTAAAGCACAGGAAGAGGGGCACAACTTCGACAATGATGCACTTGGCCAAAAAGGGCGTATGCGTTTTCTCCTGAATATATTCAGGAGAAAACACATACGCCCTTTTTGGCCAAGCAAGCAAGCGGGCAATGCAAATCTGCACTACAAAGAAGTATCACTTCCCACCGGTCAAAAAGGACATCCACAAAATGTGTAAAAACCAGAAATGCAAGACAGGCCCTGGAGAACAGGGAGCCTTGTTATGCTGACGGGCGGGATGTAAATTGCCAACTGCTTCTCAGGAGCAGTGCACTGTGTTCCCTAAAACAAGTAAAGAAGAGAGCTACAGAGCCAAGGGCACTTCCAGTCTAGGGAATATACCTTGGGAAAACTGAAAATCAATAAGACAGAGCCACCCCAAAATTTAGGGCTGCACTGCTTACAAGGACCTCAACTTGGATACACATTAAGTATCCCAGGAAATATAAAAATGGTTCAAAAAATTGTGGTACTTACGTACGATGGAATATCCCTCAGCCATGAAATCAATGTCATAAGACCAGTAGTAGCAAAATGGGTGGATTCAGGTACGATGATTCTAAGTGAAATAAGTCACACAGAAAAAGAAACTTATCATAAGATATCACTTATGAAGATCCTGTAAACATGGCTACACTTGAACTGAGTTAGGAAAGAGAACAGTTTCTCATATTTAGAAAACACTCTTATGCCTGCTTAAGGGGGAAGGAGAGGTGGGGTGATGCATAAAACCAGAGTTTGATATAAGCACAGGTACCGTTCCAAAAACCAACTATGGAATAGACAAGACGTACACCTTCCTCAGTGAAAGGGACTCAAAACCCCATATTTCCCGCAGAGGAATATATCTGACTAGTAAGAGTCTTAAAACCTATGTATTGATATGTCTCCGTAAGGGAATCAAGTGTGTCTAGACTGGCATAAACATGGCAGCGAGAATCAGCTCAAACCCACTATAAAAAGGAATTTCAAAAACAAAACAAAAAAACTGGGAAATTCTTTACAATTCCTTTAGGGTCTCTGATGAAACCTGGAATGAACCTATCTACAACAACAGCTGGATGTGGCATAAGAAGGGACACTTGGGACTGAGACGATTTGTGAGATTGGGTGAGCAAATGCAGACCCTTTAAAGCAAAAATGCCTGGCACACATTCCATGGGTCCAAACTCTCCAGGTTGAAGGGAATATTACTACAGCTATAACATGTACGGGAAACCTAGAGAAAGGACACACTGTGAATACGAAAGGTTTCTAAAACTCAACGAATAGTCCCTCTCCTGGTGATGCGGTTTGATTTTACATCTGCTTTACTATCAACCTCCCAACTTGGAGAGACAGCCCCTTTAACCTCCTGGTTCGCACAGGTTGCCAATTTGGCAGAGGATGAAAGGGAAGAGGGAGAACCAATGAGAGAGTAGCTGTTAGGCATTTCGACCGGCACATATCACTCTAACTTCCCGGCAGGAAGAAGAATTAACCAAAGTCTCAGCCACCCACCGGGAACCAGTATAGGTCCTGAACCAAAATTTTGGACTTGCGGTCAGCTCACCAAAAACGAGTTGAAAAATGGAGCTCAGGGGCACAGCAATTCACAAACTGGCCAAGTAATAAAGGACAACTATCGTCCAAAAATCTGTTGAGGGAAGTCAACGAGGCGGACTTGAAAGCGAGCCAGAATAGCAGGAAACAGATTTCAAGAGGTACGTTGGAATCGCCTTTAAAGCACAGGAAGAGGGGCACAACTTCGACAATTATGCACTTGGCCAAAAAGGGCGTATGCGTTTTCTCCTGAATATATTCAGGAGAAAACGCATACACCCTTTTTGGCCAAGCAAGCAAGCAGGCAATGCAAATCTGGAATACAAAGAAGTATCACTTCCCACCGGTCAAAAGGGACATCCACAAAATGTGTAAAAACCAGAAAGGCAAGACAGGCCCTGGAGAACAGGGAGCCTTGTTATGCTGATGGGCGGGATGTAAATTGCCAACTGCCTCTCTGGAGGAGTACATTGTGTTCCCTAAAGCAAGTAAAGAACAGAGCTGCAGAGCCAAGGGCACTACCAGTCTAGGGAATATACCTTGGGAAAACTGAAAATCAATGAGACAGAGCCACCACAATATATAGGGCTGCACTGCTTACAAGGACCTCAACTTGGGTACACCTTAAATATCCCAGGAAATATAGAAATGGATCAAAATATTGTGGTACTTACGTACGATGGAATATCCCTCAGCCATGAAATCAATGTCATAAGACCAGTAGCAGCAAAATGGGTGGATTCAGGTACGATGATTCTAAGTGAAATAAGTCACAGAGAAAAAGAAACTTATCATAAGATATCACTTAAGAAGATCCTGTACACATGGCTACACTTGAACTGAGTTAGGAAAGAGAACATTGTCTCACATTTAGAAAACACTCTTATGCCTGCTTAAGGGGGAAGGAGAGGTGGGGTGATGCATAAAACCAGAGTTTGATATAAGCACAGGTACCGTTCCAAAAACCAACTATGGAATAGACAAGACCTACACCTTCCTCAGTGAAAGGGACTCAAAACCCCATATTTCCCGCAGAGGAATATATCTGACTAGTAAGAATCTTAAAACCTATGTATTGATATGTCTCCGTAAGGGAATCAAGTGTGTCTAGACTGGCATAAACATGGCAGCGAGAATCAGCTCAAACCCACGATAAAAAGGAATTTCAAATACAAAACAAAAAAACTGGGAAATTCTTTACAATTCCTTCAGGGTCTCTGATGAAACCTGGAATGACCCTATCTACAACGACAGCTGGATGTGGCATAAGGCTGGACACTTGAGACTGAGAGGATTGGTGAGATTGGGTGAGCAAATGCAGACCCTTTAAAGCAATAATGCATGGCACCCATTCCATGCGTCCCAACTCTCCAGGTTGAAGGGAATATTACTACAGTTATAACATATACGGGAAACCTAGAGAAAGGACACACTGTGAATACGAAAGGTTTCTAAAACTCAACAAATAGTCCCACTCCTGCTGCTCCGGTTTGACTTTCCATCTGCTTTACTATCAACCTCCCAACTTGGAGAGACAGCCCCTTTAACCTCCTGGTTCGCACATTTTTCCAATTTGGCAGAGGATGAAAGGGAAGAGGGAGAACCAATGAGAGAGTAGCTGTTAGGCGTTTGGACGGGCACATATCACTGTAATTTCACGGCAGGAAGAATAATTAACCAAAGTCTCAGCCACCCACCGGGAACCAGTATAGGTCCTGAACCAAAATTTTGGACTTGGGGTCAGCTCACCAAAAACGAGTTGAAAACTGGAGCTCAGGGGCACAGCAATTCACAAACTGGCCGAGTAATAAGGGACAACTATCGTCCAAAAATCTGTTGAGGGAAGGCAACGAGGCGGACTTGAAAGCGAGCCAGAATAGCAGGAAACAGATTTCAAGAGGTACGTTGGAATCGCCTTTAAAGCACAGGAAGACGGGCACAACTTCGACAATGATGCACTTGGCCAAAAAGGGCGTATGCGTTTTCTCCTGAATATATTCAGGAGAAAACGCATACGCCCTTTTTGGCCAAGCAAGCAAGCGGGCAATGCAAATCTGCACTACAAAGAAGTATCACTTCCTACCGGTCAAAAGGGACATCCACAAAATGTGTAAAAACCAGAAAGGCAAGACAGGCTCTGGAGAACATGGAGCCTTGTTATGCTGAGGGGCGGGATGTAAATTGCCAACTGCCTCTCTGGAGGAGTGCATTGTGTTCCCTAAAACAAGTAAACAACAGAGCTATAAAGCCAAGGGCACTTCAAGTCTAGGGAATATTCCTTGGGAAAACTGCAAATCAATAAGACAGAGCCACCCCAAAATTTAGGGCTGCACTGCTTACAAGGACCTCAACTTGGGTACACCTTAAATATCCCAGGAAATATAAAAATGGTTCAAAAAATTGTGGTACTTACGTACGATGGAATATCCCTCAGCCATGAAATCAATGTCATAAGACCAGTAGCAGCAAAATGGGTGGATTCAGGTACGATGATTCCTAGTGAAATAAGTCACACAGAAAAAGAAACTTATCATAAGATATCACTTATGAAGATCCTGTAAACATGGCTACACTTGAACTGAGTTAGGAAAGAGAACAGTGTCTCACATTTACAAAACACTCTTATGCCTGCTTAAGGGGGAAGGAGAGGTGGGGTGATGCATAAAACCAGAGTTTGATATAAGCACAGGTACCGTTCCAAAAACCAACTATGGAATAGACAAGACCTACACCTTCCTCAGTGAAAGGGACTCAAAACCCCATATTTCTCGCAGAGGAATATATCTGACTAGTAAGAATCTTAAAACCTATGTATTGATATGTCTCCCTAAGGGAATCAAGTGTGTCTAGACTGGCATAAACATGGCAACGAGAATGAGCTCAAACCCACTATAAAAAGGAATTTCAAAAACAAAACAAAAAAACTGGGACATTCTTTACAATTCCTTCAGGGTCCCTGAAGAAACCTGGAATGACCCTAACTACAACGACAGCTGGATGTGGCATAAGGAAGGACACTTGGGACTGAGAGGTTTGGTGAGATTGGGTGAGCAAATGCAGACCCTTAAAATCACAATTTCCTGGCATCCATTCCATGGGCCCCAACTCTCCAGGTTGAAGGGAATATTACTATAGCTATAACATGTACGGGAAACCTAGAGAACGGAAACACTGTGAATACGAAAGGTTTCTAAAACTCAACGAATAGTTCCTCTCCTGGTGCTCTAGTTTGACTTTTCATCTGCTTTACTATCAACCTCCCAACTTGGAGAGACAGCCCCTTTAACCTCCTGGTTCACACAGGTTGCCAATTTGGCAGAGGATGAAAGGGAAGAGGGAGGACCAATGAGAGAGTAGCTGTTAGGCATTTGGACGGGCACATATCACTCTAATTTCCCGGCAGGAAGAAGAATTAACCAAAGTCTCAGCCACCCACCGGGAACCAGCATAGGTCCTGAACCAAAATTTTGGACTTGCGGTCAGCTCACAAAAAACGAGTTGAATAATGGAGCTCAGGGTCACAGCAATTCAAAAACTGGGCGAGTAATAAAGGACAACTATCGTCCAAAAATCTGTTGAGGGAAGGCAACGAGGTGGACTTGAAAGCGAGGCAGAATAGCAGGAAACAGATTTCAAGAGGTACATTGGAATCGCCTTTAAAGCACAGGAAGAGGGGCACAACTTCGACAATGATGCACTTGGCCATAAAGGGCGTATGCGTTTTCTCCTGAATATATTCAGGAGAAAACACATACGCCCTTTTTGGCCAAGCAAGCAAGCGGGCAATGCAAATCTGCACTACAAAGAAGTATCACTTCCCACAGGTCAAAAAGGACATCCACAAAATGTGTAAAAACCAGAAATGCAAGACAGGCCCTGGAGAACAGGGAGCCTTGTTATGCTGACGGGCGGGATGTAAATTGCCAACTGCTTCTCAGGAGCAGTGCACTGTGTTCCCTAAAACAAGTAAAGAAGAGAGCTACAGAGCCAAGGGCACTTCCAGTCTAGGGAATATACCTTGGGAAAACTGAAAATCAATAAGACAGAGCCACCCCAAAATTTAGGGCTGCACTGCTTACAAGGACCTCAACTTGGATACACATTAAGTATCCCAGGAAATATAAAAATGGTTCAAAAAATTGTGGTACTTACGTACGATGGAATATCCCTCAGCCATGAAATCAATGTCATAAGACCAGTAGTAGCAAAATGGGTGGATTCAGGTACGATGATTCTAAGTGAAATAAGTCACACAGAAAAAGAAACTTATCATAAGATATCACTTATGAAGATCCTGTAAACATGGCTACACTTGAACTGAGTTAGGAAAGAGAACAGTTTCTCATATTTAGAAAACACTCTTATGCCTGCTTAAGGGGGAAGGAGAGGTGGGGTGATGCATAAAACCAGAGTTTGATATAAGCACAGGTACCGTTCCAAAAACCAACTATGGAATAGACAAGACGTACACCTTCCTCAGTGAAAGGGACTCAAAACCCCATATTTCCCGCAGAGGAATATATCTGACTAGTAAGAGTCTTAAAACCTATGTATTGATATGTCTCCGTAAGGGAATCAAGTGTGTCTAGACTGGCATAAACATGGCAGCGAGAATCAGCTCAAACCCACTATAAAAAGGAATTTCAAAAACAAAACAAAAAAACTGGGAAATTCTTTACAATTCCTTTAGGGTCTCTGATGAAACCTGGAATGAACCTATCTACAACAACAGCTGGATGTGGCATAAGAAGGGACACTTGGGACTGAGACGATTTGTGAGATTGGGTGAGCAAATGCAGACCCTTTAAAGCAAAAATGCCTGGCACACATTCCATGGGTCCAAACTCTCCAGGTTGAAGGGAATATTACTACAGCTATAACATGTACGGGAAACCTAGAGAAAGGACACACTGTGAATACGAAAGGTTTCTAAAACTCAACGAATAGTCCCTCTCCTGGTGATGCGGTTTGATTTTACATCTGCTTTACTATCAACCTCCCAACTTGGAGAGACAGCCCCTTTAACCTCCTGGTTCGCACAGGTTGCCAATTTGGCAGAGGATGAAAGGGAAGAGGGAGAACCAATGAGAGAGTAGCTGTTAGGCATTTCGACGGGCACATATCACTCTAACTTCCCGGCAGGAAGAAGAATTAACCAAAGTCTCAGCCACCCACCGGGAACCAGTATAGGTCCTGAACCAAAATTTTGGACTTGCGGTCAGCTCACCAAAAACGAGTTGAAAAATGGAGCTCAGGGGCACAGCAATTCACAAACTGGCCAAGTAATAAAGGACAACTATCGTCCAAAAATCTGTTGAGGGAAGTCAACGAGGCGGACTTGAAAGCGAGCCAGAATAGCAGGAAACAGATTTCAAGAGGTACGTTGGAATCGCCTTTAAAGCACAGGAAGAGGGGCACAACTTCGACAATTATGCACTTGGCCAAAAAGGGCGTATGCGTTTTCTCCTGAATATATTCAGGAGAAAACGCATACACCCTTTTTGGCCAAGCAAGCAAGCAGGCAATGCAAATCTGGAATACAAAGAAGTATCACTTCCCACCGGTCAAAAGGGACATCCACAAAATGTGTAAAAACCAGAAAGGCAAGACAGGCCCTGGAGAACAGGGAGCCTTGTTATGCTGATGGGCGGGATGTAAATTGCCAACTGCCTCTCTGGAGGAGTACATTGTGTTCCCTAAAGCAAGTAAAGAACAGAGCTGCAGAGCCAAGGGCACTACCAGTCTAGGGAATATACCTTGGGAAAACTGAAAATCAATGAGACAGAGCCACCACAATATATAGGGCTGCACTACTTACAAGGACCTCAACTTGGGTACACCTTAAATATCCCAGGAAATATAGAAATGGATCAAAATATTGTGGTACTTACGTACGATGGAATATCCCTCAGCCATGAAATCAATGTCATAAGACCAGTAGCAGCAAAATGGGTGGATTCAGGTACGATGATTCTAAGTGAAATAAGTCACAGAGAAAAAGAAACTTATCATAAGATATCACTTAAGAAGATCCTGTACACATGGCTACACTTGAACTGAGTTAGGAAAGAGAACATTGTCTCACATTTAGAAAACACTCTTATGCCTGCTTAAGGGGGAAGGAGAGGTGGGGTGATGCATAAAACCAGAGTTTGATATAAGCACAGGTACCGTTCCAAAAACCAACTATGGAATAGAAAAGACCTACACCTTCCTCAGTGAAAGGGACTCAAAACCCCATATTTCCCGCAGAGGAATATATCTGACTAGTAAGAATCTTAAAACCTATGTATTGATATGTCTCCGTAAGGGAATCAAGTGTGTCTAGACTGGCATAAACATGGCAGCGAGAATCAGCTCAAACCCACGATAAAAAGGAATTTCAAATACAAAACAAAAAAACTGGGAAATTCTTTACAATTCCTTCAGGGTCTCTGATGAAACCTGGAATGACCCTATCTACAACGACAGCTGGATGTGGCATAAGGCTGGACACTTGAGACTGAGAGGATTGGTGAGATTGGGTGAGCAAATGCAGACCCTTTAAAGCAATAATGCATGGCACCCATTCCATGCGTCCCAACTCTCCAGGTTGAAGGGAATATTACTACAGTTATAACATATACGGGAAACCTAGAGAAAGGACACACTGTGAATACGAAAGGTTTCTAAAACTCAACAAATAGTCCCACTCCTGCTGCTCCGGTTTGACTTTCCATCTGCTTTACTATCAACCTCCCAACTTGGAGAGACAGCCCCTTTAACCTCCTGGTTCGCACATTTTTCCAATTTGGCAGAGGATGAAAGGGAAGAGGGAGAACCAATGAGAGAGTAGCTGTTAGGCGTTTGGACGGGCACATATCACTGTAATTTCACGGCAGGAAGAATAATTAACCAAAGTCTCAGCCACCCACCGGGAACCAGTATAGGTCCTGAACCAAAATTTTGGACTTGGGGTCAGCTCACCAAAAACGAGTTGAAAACTGGAGCTCAGGGGCACAGCAATTCACAAACTGGCCGAGTAATAAGGGACAACTATCGTCCAAAAATCTGTTGAGGGAAGGCAACGAGGCGGACTTGAAAGCGAGCCAGAATAGCAGGAAACAGATTTCAAGAGGTACGTTGGAATCGCCTTTAAAGCACAGGAAGACGGGCACAACTTCGACAATGATGCACTTGGCCAAAAAGGGCGTATGCGTTTTCTCCTGAATATATTCAGGAGAAAACGCATACGCCCTTTTTGGCCAAGCAAGCAAGCGGGCAATGCAAATCTGCACTACAAAGAAGTATCACTTCCTACCGGTCAAAAGGGACATCCACAAAATGTGTAAAAACCAGAAAGGCAAGACAGGCTCTGGAGAACATGGAGCCTTGTTATGCTGAGGGGCGGGATGTAAATTGCCAACTGCCTCTCTGGAGGAGTGCATTGTGTTCCCTAAAACAAGTAAACAACAGAGCTATAAAGCCAAGGGCACTTCAAGTCTAGGGAATATTCCTTGGGAAAACTGCAAATCAATAAGACAGAGCCACCCCAAAATTTAGGGCTGCACTGCTTACAAGGACCTCAACTTGGGTACACCTTAAATATCCCAGGAAATATAAAAATGGTTCAAAAAATTGTGGTACTTACGTACGATGGAATATCCCTCAGCCATGAAATCAATGTCATAAGACCAGTAGCAGCAAAATGGGTGGATTCAGGTACGATGATTCCTAGTGAAATAAGTCACACAGAAAAAGAAACTTATCATAAGATATCACTTATGAAGATCCTGTAAACATGGCTACACTTGAACTGAGTTAGGAAAGAGAACAGTGTCTCACATTTACAAAACACTCTTATGCCTGCTTAAGGGGGAAGGAGAGGTGGGGTGATGCATAAAACCAGAGTTTGATATAAGCACAGGTACCGTTCCAAAAACCAACTATGGAATAGACAAGACCTACACCTTCCTCAGTGAAAGGGACTCAAAACCCCATATTTCTCGCAGAGGAATATATCTGACTAGTAAGAATCTTAAAACCTATGTATTGATATGTCTCCCTAAGGGAATCAAGTGTGTCTAGACTGGCATAAACATGGCAACGAGAATGAGCTCAAACCCACTATAAAAAGGAATTTCAAAAACAAAACAAAAAAACTGGGACATTCTTTACAATTCCTTCAGGGTCCCTGAAGAAACCTGGAATGACCCTAACTACAACGACAGCTGGATGTGGCATAAGGAAGGACACTTGGGACTGAGAGGTTTGGTGAGATTGGGTGAGCAAATGCAGACCCTTAAAATCACAATTTCCTGGCATCCATTCCATGGGCCCCAACTCTCCAGGTTGAAGGGAATATTACTATAGCTATAACATGTACGGGAAACCTAGAGAACGGAAACACTGTGAATACGAAAGGTTTCTAAAACTCAACGAATAGTTCCTCTCCTGGTGCTCTAGTTTGACTTTTCATCTGCTTTACTATCAACCTCCCAACTTGGAGAGACAGCCCCTTTAACCTCCTGGTTCACACAGGTTGCCAATTTGGCAGAGGATGAAAGGGAAGAGGGAGGACCAATGAGAGAGTAGCTGTTAGGCATTTGGACGGGCACATATCACTCTAATTTCCCGGCAGGAAGAAGAATTAACCAAAGTCTCAGCCACCCACCGGGAACCAGCATAGGTCCTGAACCAAAATTTTGGACTTGCGGTCAGCTCACAAAAAACGAGTTGAATAATGGAGCTCAGGGTCACAGCAATTCAAAAACTGGGCGAGTAATAAAGGACAACTATCGTCCAAAAATCTGTTGAGGGAAGGCAACGAGGTGGACTTGAAAGCGAGGCAGAATAGCAGGAAACAGATTTCAAGAGGTACATTGGAATCGCCTTTAAAGCACAGGAAGAGGGGCACAACTTCGACAATGATGCACTTGGCCATAAAGGGCGTATGCGTTTTCTCCTGAATATATTCAGGAGAAAACACATACGCCCTTTTTGGCCAAGCAAGCAAGCGGGCAATGCAAATCTGCACTACAAAGAAGTATCACTTCCCACCGGTCAAAAAGGACATCCACAAAATGTGTAAAAACCAGAAATGCAAGACAGGCCCTGGAGAACAGGGAGCCTTGTTATGCTGACGGGCGGGATGTAAATTGCCAACTGCTTCTCAGGAGCAGTGCACTGTGTTCCCTAAAACAAGTAAAGAAGAGAGCTACAGAGCCAAGGGCACTTCCAGTCTAGGGAATATACCTTGGGAAAACTGAAAATCAATAAGACAGAGCCACCCCAAAATTTAGGGCTGCACTGCTTACAAGGACCTCAACTTGGATACACATTAAGTATCCCAGGAAATATAAAAATGGTTCAAAAAATTGTGGTACTTACGTACGATGGAATATCCCTCAGCCATGAAATCAATGTCATAAGACCAGTAGTAGCAAAATGGGTGGATTCAGGTACGATGATTCTAAGTGAAATAAGTCACACAGAAAAAGAAACTTATCATAAGATATCACTTATGAAGATCCTGTAAACATGGCTACACTTGAACTGAGTTAGGAAAGAGAACAGTTTCTCATATTTAGAAAACACTCTTATGCCTGCTTAAGGGGGAAGGAGAGGTGGGGTGATGCATAAAACCAGAGTTTGATATAAGCACAGGTACCGTTCCAAAAACCAACTATGGAATAGACAAGACGTACACCTTCCTCAGTGAAAGGGACTCAAAACCCCATATTTCCCGCAGAGGAATATATCTGACTAGTAAGAGTCTTAAAACCTATGTATTGATATGTCTCCGTAAGGGAATCAAGTGTGTCTAGACTGGCATAAACATGGCAGCGAGAATCAGCTCAAACCCACTATAAAAAGGAATTTCAAAAACAAAACAAAAAAACTGGGAAATTCTTTACAATTCCTTTAGGGTCTCTGATGAAACCTGGAATGAACCTATCTACAACAACAGCTGGATGTGGCATAAGAAGGGACACTTGGGACTGAGACGATTTGTGAGATTGGGTGAGCAAATGCAGACCCTTTAAAGCAAAAATGCCTGGCACACATTCCATGGGTCCAAACTCTCCAGGTTGAAGGGAATATTACTACAGCTATAACATGTACGGGAAACCTAGAGAAAGGACACACTGTGAATACGAAAGGTTTCTAAAACTCAACGAATAGTCCCTCTCCTGGTGATGCGGTTTGATTTTACATCTGCTTTACTATCAACCTCCCAACTTGGAGAGACAGCCCCTTTAACCTCCTGGTTCGCACAGGTTGCCAATTTGGCAGAGGATGAAAGGGAAGAGGGAGAACCAATGAGAGAGTAGCTGTTAGGCATTTCGACGGGCACATATCACTCTAACTTCCCGGCAGGAAGAAGAATTAACCAAAGTCTCAGCCACCCACCGGGAACCAGTATAGGTCCTGAACCAAAATTTTGGACTTGCGGTCAGCTCACCAAAAACGAGTTGAAAAATGGAGCTCAGGGGCACAGCAATTCACAAACTGGCCAAGTAATAAAGGACAACTATCGTCCAAAAATCTGTTGAGGGAAGTCAACGAGGCGGACTTGAAAGCGAGCCAGAATAGCAGGAAACAGATTTCAAGAGGTACGTTGGAATCGCCTTTAAAGCACAGGAAGAGGGGCACAACTTCGACAATTATGCACTTGGCCAAAAAGGGCGTATGCGTTTTCTCCTGAATATATTCAGGAGAAAACGCATACACCCTTTTTGGCCAAGCAAGCAAGCAGGCAATGCAAATCTGGAATACAAAGAAGTATCACTTCCCACCGGTCAAAAGGGACATCCACAAAATGTGTAAAAACCAGAAAGGCAAGACAGGCCCTGGAGAACAGGGAGCCTTGTTATGCTGATGGGCGGGATGTAAATTGCCAACTGCCTCTCTGGAGGAGTACATTGTGTTCCCTAAAGCAAGTAAAGAACAGAGCTGCAGAGCCAAGGGCACTACCAGTCTAGGGAATATACCTTGGGAAAACTGAAAATCAATGAGACAGAGCCACCACAATATATAGGGCTGCACTACTTACAAGGACCTCAACTTGGGTACACCTTAAATATCCCAGGAAATATAGAAATGGATCAAAATATTGTGGTACTTACGTACGATGGAATATCCCTCAGCCATGAAATCAATGTCATAAGACCAGTAGCAGCAAAATGGGTGGATTCAGGTACGATGATTCTAAGTGAAATAAGTCACAGAGAAAAAGAAACTTATCATAAGATATCACTTAAGAAGATCCTGTACACATGGCTACACTTGAACTGAGTTAGGAAAGAGAACATTGTCTCACATTTAGAAAACACTCTTATGCCTGCTTAAGGGGGAAGGAGAGGTGGGGTGATGCATAAAACCAGAGTTTGATATAAGCACAGGTACCGTTCCAAAAACCAACTATGGAATAGAAAAGACCTACACCTTCCTCAGTGAAAGGGACTCAAAACCCCATATTTCCCGCAGAGGAATATATCTGACTAGTAAGAATCTTAAAACCTATGTATTGATATGTCTCCGTAAGGGAATCAAGTGTGTCTAGACTGGCATAAACATGGCAGCGAGAATCAGCTCAAACCCACGATAAAAAGGAATTTCAAATACAAAACAAAAAAACTGGGAAATTCTTTACAATTCCTTCAGGGTCTCTGATGAAACCTGGAATGACCCTATCTACAACGACAGCTGGATGTGGCATAAGGCTGGACACTTGAGACTGAGAGGATTGGTGAGATTGGGTGAGCAAATGCAGACCCTTTAAAGCAATAATGCATGGCACCCATTCCATGCGTCCCAACTCTCCAGGTTGAAGGGAATATTACTACAGTTATAACATATACGGGAAACCTAGAGAAAGGACACACTGTGAATACGAAAGGTTTCTAAAACTCAACAAATAGTCCCACTCCTGCTGCTCCGGTTTGACTTTCCATCTGCTTTACTATCAACCTCCCAACTTGGAGAGACAGCCCCTTTAACCTCCTGGTTCGCACATTTTTCCAATTTGGCAGAGGATGAAAGGGAAGAGGGAGAACTAATGAGAGAGTAGCTGTTAGGCGTTTGGACGGGCACATATCACTGTAATTTCACGGCAGGAAGAATAATTAACCAAAGTCTCAGCCACCCACCGGGAACCAGTATAGGTCCTGAACCAAAATTTTGGACTTGGGGTCAGCTCACCAAAAACGAGTTGAAAACTGGAGCTCAGGGGCACAGCAATTCACAAACTGGCCGAGTAATAAGGGACAACTATCGTCCAAAAATCTGTTGAGGGAAGGCAACGAGGCGGACTTGAAAGCGAGGCAGAATAGCAGGAAACAGATTTCAAGAGGTACGTTGGAATCGCCTTTAAAGCACAGGAAGAGGGGCACAACTTCGACAATGATGCACTTGGCCAAAAAGGGCGTATGCGTTTTCTCCTGAATATATTCAGGAGAAAACGCATACGCCCTTTTTGGCCAAGCAAGCAAGCGGGCAATGCAAATCGGCACTACAAAGAAGTATCACTTCCCACCGGTCAAAAGGGACATCCACAAAATGTGTAAAAACCAGAAAGGCAAGACAGGTCCTGGAGAACAGGGAGCCTTGTTATGCTGATTGGCGGCATGTAAATTGCCAACTGCCTCTCTGGAGGAGTGCATTGTGTTCCCTAAAACAAGTAAAGAACAGAGCTACAGAGCAGAAGGGAACTTCCAGTCTAGGGAATATACCTTTGGAAAACTGAAAATCAATAAGACAGAGCCACCAAAAAATTTAGGGCTGCACTGCTTACAAGGACCTCAACTTGGGTACACCTTAAATATCCCAGGAAATATAAAAATGGTTCAAAAAATAGTGGTACTTACGTACGAGGGAATATCCCTCAGCCATGAAATCAATGTCATAAGACCAGTAGCAGCAAAATGGGTGGATTCAGGTACGATGATTCTAAGTGAAATTAGTCACAGAGAAAAAGAAACTTATCATAAGATATCACTTATGAAGATCCTGTAAACATGGCTACACTTGAACTGAGTTAGGAAAAAGAACAGTGTCTCACATTTAGAAAACAATCTTATGCCTGCTTAAGGGGTAAGGAGAGGTGGGGTGATGCATAAAACCAGAGTTTGGTATAAGCACATGTACCGTTCCAAAAACCAACTATGGAATAGACAAGACCTACACCTTCCTCAGTGAAAGGGACTCAAAACCCCATATTTCCCGCAGAGGAATATATCTGACTAGTAAGAAACTTAAAACCTATGTATTGATATGTCTCCGTAAGAGAATCATCTGTGTCTAGACTGGCATAAACATGGCAGCGAGAATCAGCTCAAACCCACCATAAAAAGGAATTTCAAAAACAAAACAAAAAACTGGGAAATTCTTAACAATTCCTTCAGGGTCTCTGATGAAACCTGGAAAGACCCTATCTACAACGAAAGCTGGTTGTGGCATAAGGCTGGACACTTGGGACTGAGAGGATTGGTGAGATTGGGTGAGCAAATGCAGACCCTTTAAAGCACAAATGCCTGGCACCCATTCCATGGGTCCCAACTCTCCAGGTTGAAAGGAATATTACTACAGCTAAACATGTACGGGAAACATAGAGAACGAACAGACTGTGAATACGAAAAGTTTCTAAAACTCACAAATAGTCCCTACCCTGGTGCTCCAGTTTGACTTTCCATCTGCTTTACTATCAATCTCCCAAATTGGACAGACAGCCCCTTTAACCTCCTGGTTCGCATAGGTTTCCAATTTGGCAGAGGATGAAAGGGAAGAGGGAGAACCAATGAGAGAGTAGCTGTTAGGCATTTGGATGGGCACATATCACTCTAACATCCCGGCAGGAAGAAGAATTAACCAAAGTCTCAGCCCCCCACCGGGAAACAGCATAGGTCATGAACCAAAATTTTGGACTTGCGGTCAGCTCACCAAAAACGAGTTGAAAAATGGAGCTCAGGGGCACAGCAATTCACAAACTGGCCGAGTAATAAAGGACAACTATTGTCCAAAAATCTGTTGAGGGAAGGCAACGAGGCGGACTTGAAAGCAAGGCAGAATAGCAGGAAAGAGATTTGAAGAGGTACGTTGGAATCGCCTTTAAAGCACAGGAAGAGGGGCACAACTTCGACAATGATGCACTTGGCCAAAAAGGGCGTATGCGTTTTCTCCTGAATATATTCAGGAGAAAACGCATACGCCCTTTTTGGCCAAGCAAGCAAGCGGGCAATGCAAATCTGCACTACAAAGAAGTATCACTTCCCACCGGTCAAAAGGGACATCCACAAAATGTGTAAAAACCAGAAAGGCAAGACAGGCCCTGGAGAACAAGGAGACTTGTTATGCTGATTGGCGTTATATAAATTGCCAACTGCCTCTCTGGAGGAGTGCATTGTGTTCCCTAAAACAAGTAAAGAACAGAGCTACAGAGCCAAGGGCACTTCCAGTCTAGGGAATATACCTTGGGAAAACTGAAAATCAGTAAGACAGAGCCACCCCAAAATTTAGGTTGCACTGCTTACAAGGACCTCAACTTGGGTACACCTTAAATATCTCAGGAAATATATTAATGGTTCAAAAAATTGTGGTACTTACATACGATGGAATATCCCTCAGCCATGAAATCAATGTCATAAGACCAGTAGCAGCAAAATGGGTGGATTCAGGTATGATGATTCTAAGTGAAATAAGTCACACAGAAAAAGAATCTTATCATAAGATATCACTTATGAAGATCCTGTAAACATGGCTACACTTGAACTGAGTTAGGAAAGAGAACAGTGTCTCACATTTAGAAAACACTCTTATGCCTGCTTAAGGGGGAAGGAGAGGTGGTGTGATGCATAAAACCAGAGTTTGATATAAGCACAGGTACCGTTCCAAAAACCAACTATGGAATAGACAAGACCTACACCTTCCTCAGTGAAAGGGACCCGAGGCATCTGTGAGTAACCGTGAGCTGAGCCCCAGGCCAGCTGCTGTTGAACTTTTCCCACCCTTCCCAGGTAAAACACCTGAATATGTACAAGGGCTTGAAAGCCTAGAGGAAGGGGTGTGGAGCCACACCAGCGACAGCACGCAGGCCAACTTGGGCCTGCAGGCCAGCCAGTATGGTCCTGGCCCTGGGCACTCTTCTGGAAGCTTTCCATTGCCCTGCCTGAGATACCCCTCCTGTCCCGGCACCCACTGCTTTTTTCCTTCCTCACCTCTGTCCGGAGAGAAATTCCAGCGGAATGTATGGGTGACACATCCTCTTCTTTACAGGTGGAAACCTGGCAACTCCTGCAGAAAGTCCAGCAGAGACCCACTCACACCGGGCCACCCACAAAGCCGTGGCCCCTCACTCCCTCCCTCCAGAACAGCCCCGAGACTGCTGACGGGGCAGAGAATATGGAGTCAGGCACAGCTTCAGGGGCTATTGCTGCCTGCAGCGCTGTTTATATTGAACTCAACCCAGGCACACCTGGGGAGGGCCGGCCGGCAGGGTCAGGCTACCCAAGTCAGCTAATCCTCAGCCCTCAGGGAATCACATTGTTGAAAATGGACCTCGCTAAGGCAGAATAGAAGCCAAGGAATAAAAGGACACAATGCCATTTGTAGCACCGTAGGTGTGTGTAGAGGTAATCACGTGACTTGTAGTAAGTCAGAAAGTGAAAGACACATATCGTATCATATCTCTTATAGGTGTGACCGAAAAATGGATACCAGGGCAGATATTTCCACGGAGAAGGGCAATCACAGATTCATTCAACAAACTTATGGTTCACCAATGGAAAGGTGTGAGGATTGCTTTCATTATGATATTGGGGTTAACAGACATATACAAACACAGGTGACATATATAATCAACAAAGACCTACAGAATACCAAGAGAAGACTACTCAACATTCTGTCATAAGGTACATGGGAAAAGGATCCCAGGAAGAACAGACATATGTGTATGTGTAAAAGAACCACATCTTCCACACCTACAACAAGCCAAACATTGTAATCATATTTGCTGTAATAAAAAATAAAAAATTACATTAAAAACTCGAACAAGAAGCAGTGAGACAAACTTGAGGAGCTTTCTCCTGGCACATTCCATTCTAAAATCCAATCTAGAACATGACTTCCATTGAGGCTCTGTTGTTCTAGTAGCAGATTTGGTAAGGGAGAACTGCTGCCACCTTGTGGCCGTTTCACAAAACAGCAGCTTTAATCCCAGCGCTAATGGTCAGTTGATATTCAAAATCATTGCAGGCCTGTAAAGGACACCTGCCCTGAAAACACATACCGGGTTCATATATCGACCAAAAAATTCAAAGTATGTCCATATTTCAAAACGACAGTTTCAAAAGGCATATTTTACACACATTAGTGTTCTGCTTCTTTTTCTTTCTTTCTTTTTTTGTTAAAAAAACGGGAATGGCAAAAAGCATCCCTCAGAATGGGCGAAAATATTTGCAAACGAATCAATGGACAAAGGTTTAATCTCCAATATATATAAAGAGCTCATGCAGCTTAATATTAAAAAAACAAACAACCCAATACAAAAATGGGCAGAAGATCTAAAGAGACGTTTCTTCAAAGAAGACACAGAGATGGCCAAGACGCACATGAAAAGCTGCTCAACATCACTAATTATTAGAGAAATGCAAATCAAAACTACAATGAGGTATCACCTCACACCTGTTAGAATCGGCATCATCAGAAAATCTACAAACAACAAATTCTGGGGAGGGTGTGGACAAAAGGATCCCTCTTCCACTAGTGGTGGAAATGTAAATTGATACAGTCTCGATGGAGAACAGTATGGAGTTTCCTTAAAAAACCTAGATATAGAATTACCATATGATCCAGCAATCCCGCTTCTGGGCATATACCCAGAGAAAACCATAAATCAAAAAGGCACATTCACCACAATGCTCATTTCAGCACTATTTACAATAGCCAGGTAATGGAAGCAACCTAAATACCCACAGACAGACGAATGGATAAAGATGTGGTACATATATAAAATGGAATATTACTCAGCCATAAGACGGAATGATACTGGTTCATTTGTAGAGATGTCGATGGATCTAGAGACTGTCATACAGAATGAAGTAAGTCAGAAAGAGAAAAACAAATATGGTATATTAATGCATATATGTGGAACCTAGAAAAATGGTACAGATGAACTGGTTTGCAGGGAAGAAATAGAGACACAGAGGTAGAGAACACACGTATGGACACCTAGTGTGGGAAGCCATGGGGTGGTGGTGGTGGGATGAGTTGGGAGATTGGGATTGACCTGTACACATGTATATGCATAAAATACATAACTAATAATAACCTGCTGTATAAAAAAATAAATAAAATTAAATTTCAAAATTTAAAAAATAAAATTTAAAAATAAAACAGAAAAAAGTTCTTCCCTTCACACAGATGTATTTATATGAATGAATGATTTCCATGCTTATATCTATAAATACATAAAAGAGGAATAAAATCTAACTTGAACAAAAAAAGAAAAAAAATAACCTGAACCCACCAGTTAGACAGAGGAAAACACTATCAGGGCACTTGCTCCAGCGGTAAACTATTCTGAAATTGGTCTGAGGTGGGGAATCATCTCCCATAGAGCCAGCAGCCCACTCCTACGCAAGGAGCATCCTCATTGCAAAGAGGGGGCCATGCCGAGGCATCTGTGAGTAACCGTGAGCTGAGCCCCAGGCCAGCTGCTGTTGAACTTTTGCCACCCTTCCCAGGTAAAACACCTGAATATGTACAAGGGCTTGAAAGCCTAGAGAAAGGGCTGTGGAGCCACAACAGTGACAGCACGCAGGCCGACTTGGTGCCTGCAGGCCAGTCAGGATGGTCCTGTCCCCAGATGCTCTTCTGGAAGCTTTCCATTTCCCTGCCTGAGATACCCCTCCTGCCACGGCCCCCACTGCTTTTTTACTTCCTCACCTCTGCCTGGGGAGAAATTCCAGTGGCAGGTATCGGTGACACATCCTCTTCTTTAGCAGGTGGCAGCCTGGCAACTCCTGCAGAAAGTCCAGCAGAGCCCCACTCACACTGGGCCACCCACAAAGCCACGGACCCTCACTCCCTCCCACCAGCACAGCTCCGGAACTGCCTACGGGGCAGAGAATATGCCGTCAGTCACAGCTACAAGGGCTGTCGCTCACTGGAGTGCTGTTTATATTGCCCTCAACCCAGGGACACCTGTGGCGGGCCGGCAGGCAGTTTCAGGCTGCCAAAATCAGCCAATCCTCACCCCTCAGGGTTCACAGTTGCAGAAAATGAAACTTGCTAAACGGGCCAGGCCCTAGGAACAGGTGTGGGCTCTTGAGAGTCAGGATAGACAAGGGGCTGCAGCTGCGGCTTGTTTTCTTATCATTTTATCTGGTCCATGAGTGGAAAACAACTTCAAGAAGACCCTATCCTAATGAGAGGAACCCAGGAGTCAGGGAGAGGAGTGATGGTGGGTGGAGACAGAGGCCTGGTGCCCTGGCTGCAGTGGAAGTGTCTGGAAGACCAGGCAGAAAGAGCCTGCAGAGAGTGATAGCCATGGTCACAGACCTGTCAGAGCTGCTGTTTGTTAGTTCAAGTCCTGCTCTGAGGTGTTCTGTGTCAGCTGTGAGCGACAGGTGAGCTGTGGGTTCTCTGCAAGGTGGGCTATGTGCACAGTTCCTGTGTGTCCAGCCCTGCTGGGGTACCTGCCCAGGGGAGCTCTGTATCCTGGGAAGGGCCTGAGTAGGAGAGCCCCATGGGCTGCTGGGTAGCTGCAGAGGTGAGCTCCATACCCTGGGAGGGACTTGACCACGAGAGCCCCGTGGGCTGTGGGTTAGGGGTGCCGCCCAGGTGAGCTCCATATCCTGGGATTGGCCTGACCACGAGAGCCCCATGGGCTGCTGGAGACCTGGTAAAGGATATCAGGACAGTCAGTGAAGCCACCGAGGATATACATCCAGTAGCTCCTATTTCCTACTCCCTGCTGGTCATTCTACCTTCCACCAGGCCATGGCATTCTGTATTAGACTTCAATGATGCCTTCTTCTGTATTCCATTCATCTCAGAGTCACAAGAATTTTTGGCTTGTGAGTGGCAGGACACAACATGCAACAAAAGCAATAATGCTGGGCCGTCCTGCCCCAATGGTTCAAAAATCCCCACACCATCATTGGGGAAATGTCCTCTAAAGACCTAAAAGTTCAACCTCTGTATAAGGGAACCCTCCTTCAATATGCAGATGACATTCTGATCGCCAGGCCTACTAAAGACGCCTCTGAACTACCTAGCCAAGAAAGGATAGAAGGTGTCCAAGAAAAACGCTCAAATATCCCAGGCTAAGGTGACATGCCTGGGCTTCATTCTCACAGATATTCGGAGAAACGCATCCCAGGATAGGGAAGAAGCCATTTGCAGCCTTACCTCTTCTACAACTAGAAGACAGCTTAGGGGTTCCTGGGGAGGCCAAGGTTTTCTGCATCTGGATCCCTAACTACAGTGTAATAGCTGGGCCTCTACATGAAACACTGACACGAAAAGATGATGATCCTTTTGAATAGAATCCAGAAGCAGCCTTTCAAGAATGGAAAGAGCAGTCAATACAGACCCTTGCCCAGGAACTCCCTAATTTAGCTAAACCCTTTGACCTTTACATACCCGGTCAAAGGTTAATCGCCCTTGGAGCCTTAGTGCAAAAACTGGGACCACTTGAAATGGAGCAACACAAGAATGCCCTTCAGGTATGATAAACTATGGTCACCAAGGGCTTTGCCCACCGACTCATCAGGCCAGGATACTGGGGTATCTAAAAAGCTGGAAATCAGCAGCCCGCAAGGCCAGCTCCCTCCTAAGGGAAAAGGACCCCACGTGGTGATCCTAACCACCCATCATGCCCTGAAGTTGCAGGGGTCGCTCTGTGGACACACTGACCTCGAGTGAGGAGGCCCTCCAACTCCAACCTCCAGAGAGATAAACGGGGGCAACGGGCCCCCAAGATGACTCGTGTGACCATCACTTGACCTGGAGTTTCTCTCAGAAAACGGCAAGACTGTGCCCCGAAAGAGCAGACTACTGCTTGCAGGACTTACTGCACCCAGACGGGAGCTAATAAGCTTGGCGGGGGAAACGTATATCACGCTTTCACCATAGAAAACCCTACAGACACCGCGGTGATGGTGGCCAATATGACCGGCTGGACTGCTGGCTACTTCTAAAGGCCGTTGACTCAGTGGACGTCATGGTCCTGGATCACCACTGACCCTGGACTGTCTGGGAGTTGTGCGGGCAGGGCTCTGACACATGGTGCTGTTTGTACATTAATTCAGGGACCTAATTAAAGAAAGCACAGACTACTGGTCAGAGCATCTAGTCTGGCAAAAACTGTCAGCCTAAGGTCGCCGAACATATGTGGGGTGGGGTGAAACCTGCCACCGCAGCATCTCTGCGCCTCTCTTTCCTGGACCCTTAAAGGTCATTAGAATCTGTAACACTTCCAATGCTGGTGCTCAGGCGGACGAGAAGTGAGGCAGGAGGCCTTGGGACAATCAACCTCACCAGGAGGCTGGTATGGAGACGTTTTGACCCTCCCCCCATGTATCAGGGCTCCCACCACAACATGAAGCAGTTACAAAAGAGGGGTCTGCACCCTCAACACCCCAAGAATAAGGAACGGAACAAAAAACAGAGGAGGTGTTCGTCTCCGGCAACGTTCATTAAAAATTCCTGGGAGATAAAAAGAGAATCTGGGCAATAAAATAAAGTCTAACCTGTTTTTCCTTTGTGCTTTGTCTAATTTCACGTGCTCCTAGGGTTCCGCATGCAGAGGTCCCACACCCGGCACTTCAGACCCAATTTCCTAGTGCAGAATGGCTGGGTCGACACCTCAGCTAGTGGGGTCCCATGCAGACTCCGCGGCATAGAGCCTGAGCTGCAGCCAACTCAGCCCTCGAGAGCTCCATCCCCTCCCTCCCACTGACGCTGCCGGGGACCCTACACAGCAGCCCAGCCCACAGCCCATGCGGGAGTGCACGCTCTCACCTCTCCATTCTGTTTTCAAAATAATGTTTCCTTTGCTTCTGAACCAAACTCAGTCTTGATCTGTTGGCTCCAATGACACTGGGCACGGGGACTCCTGTTGGGGTCCACTCTGGAGGATCAGTAACAGAAATTGAGAACATTGTAACTTCAATGAACAGATGTGTGAGCCAAACTGTAGTTAACATAGAGCAGTGTATAATGCTCGGGTAAAATAAGATGTTTCTAAGACTTACATTTGATATTTCCATCACTTTCCTATAAGCAAGTTCAGTGAAGACGTCTGTCTTATTTGTCAGGTCAACATTAGAGAAATGAAGTGATTTATTTTCATGGATGTACATCGAATACTCTTGGCTGAAGCTTCAATCTTGTTTTGAATGCTTTTCCATTGAAAATGATACCTCTCTTTCAGCTCCCCCATTTCTGAGAAGTATAAAACCTTATAATTTATTATTACCAAAGGGGAAAGGTAGGAGAAGGGATAAATTAACAGTTTGGGATTAACACATACACACTGCTATGTATAAAAGAGATCATCAACAAGGAACTACTGTATAGCACAGGGAACTACACTGAATATTTTGCAATAACCTATAAGGGGAAATAATCTGAAAAAGAATAGATATTTTTATTGACATCATCTATCAATGACAGATAAAATGTAACCTAAGCAAGGCCGATGGTGAGCGCTCTGACCCTGAAGATTTCAGTCATCTAAAGTTTGGGCTCTGCCTATTTCCCAAGGCCCTTAAAGGACATACGTGTAGCCGTAGCTTAAAAATTCCCCAGTTTGGGGTTCGGGGAGGCACTGATTTGGAAAAATCCCCGGTGTTCTCCTTACATGCACGGGACCCTTCCTACAGCTAAAACATGCCTGTCACACCTAGAGGATGGTACACCGTTTGATCGGAAAGAGTTTGGAAAAGGCACCTCATCTCCTCATTGCATGGTGCTCGGGTTCAACCCTCCAGCATCTTTCCTAACAATCTCCTCACTTGGTGATATCAGCACCGTCAACATCCTGTTGCACACAGTTTGGAATTTGTCCAGAGGATGTAGCGGAAGGATGAGAAAAATATAGAGACATGTCTTAGGTGTTCGGACAGGCACATGCCACTCTAATTTCCAATCCAGAACACAAATTCATCAAAGGCTAGAATTGCCCACGGAAACAGAATAGGGCTAGAGGAAATCCCGCTGTTTTGTGTCCAGTTTCCAAAAACACAAGTTGAAAAATGGAACTCAGGGGCACTAAAATTCATGAAACTGCAGAGTTGAAAATATCTATCGTCGAAAAATGTCTTGAGGTAAGTCACAGAAAAGGACTTGTAAGCAAGGGAGAGTGGCAGGAAACAGATTTGAAGAGGTAGAAAGGACTCCCCATTAAAGCACAAGAAAAGGGGCTGAACATCGCCAATGATGCATTTGGCCAAAAAGGGTGTATGCATTTTTTCTGAATATATTCAAGTAAAGGCCATACACACTTTTTATCCAACCCAACAGGTGGGCACTGGAAATCAATATCACAAAATGTATCACTTCACATCAGTCAGAAGGGCCATCCACATAAAGTGTAAACACCAGAAATGCAGGACAGGGCGAGGAGAAAAGGGAGCCCTGTGAGGCTGATAGTGGAAATGTAATTTGCCAACGGCCACTCTGGAGAAGTGTATTGTGTTTGTAAAACATCTAAGAAATGAGCTACAGAGCATAGGGCACTTGCACTCATGGGCGTGTACCTTGGGAAAAACAAAAATCGACAGAAAACAGGCACCCGAACATTTACCACCTCTCTGTTAAAAAGGGCCTCAACTTGGATATAACCTAAATGTCCCTGGAAGGATAAAATGGATAAAAGAGATGGGGTACTTATGTAGAGTGGAATATTACTCATCCAGAAATCAATGAAATAAGGCCAGTTGTAACAACTCTGGAGGAGTTACATACGATCATTCTAAGTGACATATGTCAGAAAGAAAAAGACACATATCATAAGATGTCACTTAAAGGTGGAATCAAAAATGGCTACACATGAAATAAATTACAAAACAGAAACATAGTCAAATATGTAGAAAATAGACATAAGGCTGCTAAATGGGAAAGGTGGGGAATGGTGAGGTATTATCCAGGAGGTTGAAATTAGCAAAGATACCATTCCAAGTACCAAATTGAATAACTGACAAGGCCTACACTGTACCTCAAAGAACTGCACTCAGCCCACTCAAGTCACTGGAAAATAATACATATGACTGGTAAGCATCTGAAAAAGAAGTTATTGTTGTCTCACAGTACATGAATCAAGTGGATGTACAGCAGCAAAAAACAGAGCTTTGAAAATCAGCTGTAACAAATATAAAAATAAATTTAAAACTATTTATAAAAACAGTGAGACAGACAAAAATTCTTACAACTTTTGTTGAAGGGCTACGATGTAACATGGATTGAACACATGTAGACCCACAGCAGGATGATTATATAAGGCTGGAAGCTATGCACGCTAAGAGATGTTAGAGAGGCTGGGTGAGGAAATGCAGACCTTTTAAAGTAATACTGCCTGGTACCCATTCCATGGGTCCCAAATCTGCAGGTTCAAGGGAGTCTTCTGACAGCGAAAACATGCCTGCGAAACCGAGATGAATGTACACCGTGGGCTCAGGAAAGGTGTCTAAAATGCACCTCATTTTTGATCTCCTGCTGCTGGGGTTCGCCATTCCAGCCACATTACTAACAATTTCCCCAGTTGGAGAATCAGCACCTTTAACCTCCTGTTTCCCACAGTTTGCAATTTGTGCAGAGGGTAAATGGGAAGAGGGGGAACCAATGAGAGATTAGCTGTAGGAGTTTTGACAGGCACATGTCACTCTAATTTCCCATTAGGAAGAAGAATTAACCAAAGGCTCAGCCTGCCTCCCCAGAACCAGAATAGGGCCGGAAGCAATCCAATGGTTTGGCGGCCAGCTCACAAAAAAAGCGAGTTGCAAAATGGAGCTCAGGAGCAGACAATTCAAAGACCTGCAAAGATATAAATGATAACCAACGTCCAAAAATATATTCAGGTAAGGCAACGAAGAGGATCTGAATGAGAGGCAGAATTGCAGGAAACAGATTTCAAAAGGTAGATTGTACTCACATTTAAAGCATATGAAAAGCAGCAGAATTTCTAAAATGATGCAGTTGGGCAAAAGTGTGTATGCGTTTTTTTCGTGAATATCTTCAGGAAAAAAACACATGCAGAGTTTTTGGCCAACCAAGCAAGAGGGAAATGCAAATCTGCACAACAAAGGAGTCTCAATTTCCACTGCTCAGAAAGGCAATCCAAAAAATGTGTACAAACCAGAAATGCAGGAGAGGCCATGGAAAACAGGGAGCCTAGTCACGCTGATGGGTGGGGTATAAATATCCAAGAGCCACTCTGAAGAAGTGTATGCTGTTTCCTAAAACTTCTAAAATACAAAGCCCCCAAGCAAAGGGGACTTCAACTCACGGGCATATGACTTGGGAAGACTAAATATCAATAAGACACAGGCACCCCAAAGTTTAGGGCTGCTCTGCATACAAGAACCTCAACTTTGGTACACCTAAAATATCCCAGGAAAAAGAGAAATGCATAAAGAACTTGTGGTAATTTTGTACAACGGAATATCACTCAGACGTGAAATCAGTGTATATAAGGCCAGTAGCAGCATAATGAGTGGATTTAGGTATGATGATTCTAAGGGAAATTAGTCACACAGAAAAAGAATCTTATCATAAGATATCACTTATAGAGGGAATGTCAATATCACAACACATGAACTGAATTAGGAAAGAGAACAGAGTCTCACATTTAGAAAAAAACTCTTATGCCTGCTTCAGGGGAATGGAGAGGTGGGGTGATGCATAAAACCAGAGTATGATATTAGCACAGGTACCATTCCATAAACCAAATACAGAATAGACAAGACCTACACCTTCCTCAGTGAATGGGACTCAACACCCCTATTCCCCGCCGAGGAATATATCTGACTAGTAAGAATCTTAAAACCTATGTATTCATATGTCTCCGTAAGGAAATCAATTGTGTCTAGACTGGCATAAACAGGTCAGTGAAAACCAGCTCAACCCCATAATAAAAATGAATTTCAAAAACAAAACCAAAAAACAGCAAAATTCTTACACAATTCCTTCAGGGGTTCTAATGAAACCTGGAATGACCCTATCTGCAAAGACAGCTGGATGAGACATAAGGCTGGACACTTGGGACTGAGAGGACTGGTGAGATTGGGAGAGAAAATGCAGAACCTTTAAAGTAGTAATGCATGCCACCATTCCATGGGTCCCAAATCTCCAGGTAGAAGGGAATATCACTACAGTTATAACATGTATGGGAAACCTAGAGAATGGACACCCTGTGATGGCGAAAGGTTTCTAAAACTCTCCTAATTTTTCCTCTCCTTGTGCTCCACTTTGGCATTCCAACTGCTTTACTATCAATCTCCCAACTTAGGAGAGTCAGCCCCTATAACCTCCTGGTTCGCACAGTTTGCTATTTGTGCAGATGATGAAAGGGAAGAGGGAGAGCCAATTAGAGAGTAGATGTAGGCATTTGGACGGGCACATGTCACTCTAACTTCCCGTCAGGAAGAAGAATTAACCAAAGCCTCAGCCACCCACAGGGAACCAATAAAGCCACCCCTGGAACCAGTATAGGTCCTGAAGCAAAATTGTGGATTTGCGGCCAGCTCACAAAAATGGGATTTGAAAATTGGAGCTCAGGGGCCCAGCAATTCAAAAACCTGCAGAGTTATAAAGGACTACTCTCTTCCAGAAATCTGTTGAGGGAAGGCAATGAAGCGGACTTGAAAATGAGGCAGAATTGCACAAAACATATTTCAAGAGGTAAATTGGAATCGCCTTTGAAGCACAGAAAAAGCATCCCAACTTGGACGGTGATGCACTTGGCCAAAAAGGGCGTATGCCTTTTCCCCTGAATATATTCAGGAGAAAACGCATACGTCCTTTCTGGCCAATGAAGCAAGCATGCAATGCAAATCCACACTACAAAGAATTGTCACTTCCCACCGGTCGAAAGGGACATCTGTATATCTGTAAAAACCAGAAAGGCAAGAGCCAGATGACAAGGGCATGAAGCAATGTGATCCCAAGGGTCATGGAGGATTGTGATGACAAGCGCATGGAGCATTGTGATGACAAGATTATGTAGCATTTTGCTGACAAAGGCAAGGAGCATTGTGATGACAAGGTTCATGGAGCACTTTGATGACAAGCGTCATGGAGCATTGTGATTACAGGGGTCATGGAGCATTGGGATGACAAGAGCATGGATCATTGTGATGACAAGGTTCATGGAGCATTTTGATGACAAGAGTCCCGGATCATTGTGTCGTCAGGGTTCATGGAGCGTTGTGATGACAGTGGTCATGGAGCATTGTGATGACAGGGGTCAGGGAGCATTGTGATGAGAAGGTCATGGACCATTGGGCTGAAAATGTTCATGGAGTATTGTGATGAGAGGCGTCATGGAGCATTGTGATGACAAGGTACTGGAGCATTGTGATGAGAAGACCATGGAGCCTTGTGATGACATGTCTCATGGGGCATTCTGAGGAAAAGGGGCATGCAGCATTGTGATTACAGAGGTCTTGGAGCATTGTGTTGACAAGGGCATGGAGCATTGGGATGAGAAGGCCATGGAGCGTTCTGATGACATGCATCATGGAGCTTTGTGAGGACAAGGGCATGGAGCATTGTGTTTTCAGGGGTCTTGGAGCACTGTGATGAAAAGGGCATGGATCATTGTGATGAAAAAGGCATGGAGCCTGGTCATGACAGGGTTCAAGGAGCATACTGACGACAAGTGTCAGGGAGCATTGTGATGACAAGGGTATTGAGCATTGTGATGACAAAGGTCATGGAGCATTGTGATGAGAAGATGATGGATAATTGTGATGACGAGCGTCATGGGGCGTTGTGATGATAAGTGTTATGGAACATTTTGATCACAAGGATTTGGAGCATTGTGATGACAGAGGTCATGGGGCATTTTGATTTCATTGTGATGACAATAGCCTGAAGCATTATGATGATGGGCATGCTGCATTGTGATGACAGGGTTCATGGAGCATTGAGATGAAAAGGGGCATGGAGCATTGTGATTACAGGAGTCTTGGAGCATTGTGATGACAAGGGCATGGAGCATCGTGAATGAGAAGGCCATGGAGAATTCTGATGACATGCGTCATGGAGCTTTGTGATGACAAGGGCATGGAGCATTGTGATTACAGGGGTCTTGGAGCACTGTGATGACAAGGGTCATGGAGCCTTGTGATGACAAGGCCGTGGAACATTGTGATGGCAGTGGTCATGGAGCATTTTTATGACAGGGGTCATGGAGCATTGTGATGACCAGGGCATGGAACACTGTGATACATGGGTCATGGAGGATTGTAATGACAAGCGCATGGAGCATTGTGATAAGAATGGCATCGAGCATTGTGATGAAAAGCATCATGTAGCCTGTGATGACAAGGGCATGGAACAATGTGATGAGAAGTTTCATGGAGCATTGTGATGACAATGGCATGCAGCATTGTGATGCCAAGGGTCATGGAGCTTTGTGATGACAAAGGTCATGGAGCATTTTGATGACAAGAGGTGTGGTGCATTCTGTTGTGTAGGGCAGGGAGCATTGTGATAACAGGGTCATGGAGCAATTTGATGAAAAGTGTCATGGAACATTTTGATGACAGGGGTTATGGAACATTGAGATGTCAAGGGTCATGGAACGTTTCCATGACAGGGTTTAAGGACCATTGTGATGACAGGGTAGTGGGTGTATTGTGATGACTAGTGAGGGAACATGTTGATATCAGTGGTGAGAGAGCATTTTTATAAGAAGTGAATGGAGCATTGTGATGACAATCTTTATGGAGCATTGTGATGACAAGGTTGTGGAGCATTGTGATGACAAGGGTCATGGAGTATTGAGTTGACAAAGGCACGGAGCATTGTGATGACAAGTGTCACGGAGCATTGTGATGAAAAGTTCATGGAGCATTGTGGTGACAAAGTTCACAGAGCCTTGTGATGATGAGGGCATGGACCATTGTGATGACACAGGTCATGAAGCCTTGTGAAGACTGGAGTCATGGAGAATTGTGGTGACTGGGGTCATGGAGCATTGTGATGACAAGGGCATGGAGCTTTGTGATGACAGGGGCATAGGGCATTGGTCTGACAAGTTTCATGGATAATTGTGTTGACAGTGGGCATGGCACATTGTGATGACAAGGTCATGGAGCATTGTGAAGACAAGGTCATGGAGTATTGTGAAGACAGGTGTCAGGGAGCATTGTGATGACATATTTCATGGTCCATTGTGATGACAATGGCATGGAGCATTGTGATGCCAAGTGTTATGGAGGATTGTGATGACAAAGGTAATGGAGCATTGTGATGACAAGGGCTTGGATCATTGTGATGACAAGGGCATGGAGCATTGTGATGACAACGGGCAGTGAGAATTTTGATGAAAAGGTCGTGAAGCATTGTGATAACAAAGGCATGGAGCTTGCTATGACAGGGGTCATGGGGCATTGCGATGACAAGTGCATGGAGAATTGTGATGACAAGAGCATGTAACATAGTGATGAGAACTGTCATGGAGCACTGTGATGACAAGGACGTGGAGAATTGTGATGACAAGGGACATGGTGCATTGTCATAACCAGGGCATGGAGCATTGTGATGGCAAGACCGTGGAGCACTGTGATGAGAAGACCATGGATAATTGTGATGACGAGCATCATGGAACACTGTAATGACAAGGGGCATGGAGCATTGTGATGACAGGTGTCATGGAGCATTGTGACGACAGGGGTCATGGATCATTGTGATGACAAGTGTCACGGAGCATTCTGATGACAAGCTTGTGGAGTATTGTGATGACAATGGCATGGAGCATTGTGATGAAAAGGGCATGGATCACTGTGATGAAAAAGGCATGGAGACTTGTCATGACAGGGTTCAATGAGCATACTGACGACAGGTGTCAGGGAGCATTGTGATGACAAGTGTATTGAGAATTGTGATGACAAGGGTCATGGAGCATTGTGATGAGAAGTCCATGGATAATTGTGATGACCAGCATCATGGGGCGTTGTGATGACAAGTATTATGGAACATTGTGATCACAAGGGTTTGGAGCATTGTGATGACAGAGGTCATGGATCATTTTGATTTCATTGTGATGACAATAGCATGAAGCATTATGATGATGGGCATGGTACATTATGATGACAGGGTTCATGGATCATTGAGATGAAAAGGGGCATGGAGCATTGTGATTACAGGGGTCTTGGAGCATTGTTATGAGAAGGGTCATGGAGCCTTGTAATGACAAGTCCATGGAACATCGTGATGGCAGGGGTAATGGAGCATTGTTATCACAGGTGTAATGGAGCATTGTGATGGCAAGGGCATGGAGCATTGTGATGAGAAGGCCATGGAGCATTCTGATGACATGTGTCAGGTAGCATTGTGATGACAATGGCATGGAGCAATGTGATGAGAGCGTTCATGGAGCATTGTGATGACCATGACATGGAGCATTGTGATGCAAAGGGTCATGGATCTTTGTGATGACAAAGGTCATGGAGCATTTTGATGACAAGGGCGTGGTGCATTGTGATGAGAAGGGCAGGGAGCATTGTGATGACAGGGTCATGGAACAATTTGATGAAAAGGGTCATGCAACATTTTGATGACAGGGGTTATGGAACATTGTGATGTCAGGGGTCATTGAGCATTTTGATGAAATGGTTCATGGAGCATTTTGATGACAGGGGTTATGGAACATTGTGATGTCAGGGGTCATCGAACATTGTGATGATAAGTGCATGTAGAATTGTGATGACAGGAGTCATGGAACATTGTGATGACAGGGGTGAGGGAGTATTGTGATGAATAGTGATGTAACATTGTGATATCAGTGGTGAGAGAGCATTTTGATGAGAAGTGCATGGAGCATTGTGATGACAAGGTTTATGGAGCATTGTGATGACAAGATTGTGGAGCACTGTGATGACAAGCGCATGGCGCATTGTGATGACATGGGTCATGGAGCATTGTGCTGACAAGCGCATGGAGCATTGTGATGACAAGGGTCATGGAGCATTGTGCTGAGAAAGGCATAGAGCATTGTGATGACAAGGGTCAAAGAGCATTGTGATGAAAAGTTCATGGAGCATTGTGGTTAAAAAGTCACAGAGACTGTAGATGAGGAGGGCATGGACCATTGTGATGACAAAGGTCATGAAGCATTGTGATGACTGGAGTCACGGAGAATTGTGATGACAGGGGTCGTGGAGCATTGTGATAAGAAGGGCATGGAACATTGTGATGACAAGGGCATGGAGCATTGGTCTCATAAGTTTCATGGATTATTGCGATGACAGTTGGAATGGCGCATTGTGATGACAAGGGCATGGAGCACTGTGATGACCAGGTCATGCAGTATTGTGAAGACAGGTGTCAGGGAGCATTGTGATGACATATGTAATGGCCCATTGTGATGACAATGGCATGGAGCATTGTGTTGCCAAGTGTCATGGAGGATTCTGATGACAAAGGTAATGGAGCATTGTGATGACAATGGCTTGGAGCATTGTGATGACAAGGGTCAGGGAGCATTCTGATGACAAGCTTGTGGAGTAATTTGATGGCATTGGCATGGAGCATTGTGATGAAAACGGCATGGGGCTTTGTGATGAAAAAGGCATGGAGCCTTTTCGTGACAGGTTTCAAGGAGCATTCTGACGACAAGTGTCAGGGAGCATTGTGATGACAAGTGTATTGAAAATTATGATGACAAAGGTCATGGAGCATTGTGATGAAAAGGACATGGAGTATTGTGATGAAAGGCATCATGGAGCGTTGTGATGACAAGTGTTATGGAACATTGTGATCACAAGGGTTTGGAGCATTGTGAGGACAGAGGTCTTGGATCATTTTGATTTCAAGGAACATGGAGCATTGTGATGACAAGGGCAGGAAGCAATGTGATCCCAAGGTTCATGGAGTATTGTGAGGACAAGCGCATAGAGCATCGTAATGACAGGGTCATGTAGCATTTTGCTGACAAAGGCATGGAGCATTGAGATGACAGGTGTCCAGGAGCACTGTGATGGCAAGCGTCAAGGAGCATTGTGTTTACAGGGGTCAAGGAGCATTGGGATGACAAGGGCATGCATCATTGTGATGCCAAGTGTCATGGAGCATTGGGCTGAAAATGTTCATGGAGTTTTGTGATGACAGGGGTCATGGAGCATTGTGATGACTAGGGAATGGAGCATTGTGATGACAAGAGTACCGGATCATTGTGTTGTCAGGTGTCATGGAGCGTTGTGATGACAGTGGTCATGGAGCATTGTGATGATATTGGTCAAGGAGCATTGTAATGAGAAGGTCATGGAGCATTGGGCTGAAAACGTTCATGGAGTATTGTGATGACAGGCGTCATGGAGCATTGTGATGATAAGGGAATGGAGCATTTTGATGACAACGTCCTGGAGCATTGTGATGAGAAGTCCATGGAGCCTTGTGATGCCAAGTCTCATGGAGCATTCTGATGAAAAGGGGCATGGAGCATTGTGATTACAGGGGTCTAGGACCATTGTGATGACAAGGGCATGGAGCATTGTGATGAAAAGTGCATGGATCATTGTGATGAAAAAGGCATGGAGCCTTGTCATGAAAGGGTTCAAGGAGCATACCGATGGCAAGAGTAAGGGAACATTGTGATGACATGTGTATTGAGCATTGTGATGACAAATGTCATGGGGCATTGTGATGAGAAGTCCATGGATAATTGTGATGACCAGCGTCATGGGGCATTGTGATGACAAGTGTTATGGAACATTGTGATCACAAGGGTTTGGAGCATTGTGATGACAGAGGTCATGGAGCATTTTGATTTCATTGTGATGACAATAGCATGAAGCATTATGATGATGGGCATGGTGCATTGTGATGACAGTGTTCATGGAGCATTTTGATGAAAAGGGTCATGGAGCATTTGTCTGACAAGTTTCATGGATTATTGTGATGACAGTGGGCATGGCACATTGTGATGACAAGGGCATGAAGCATTGTGATGACAAGGTCATGGAGTATTGTGAAGACAGTTGTCAGGGAGCATTGTGATGACATATGTCATGTTCCATTGTGATGACAATAACACGGAGCATTGTGATGCCAAGTGTCATGGAGGATTGTTGTGACAAACGTAAAGGAGCATTTTGATGACAAGGGCATGGAGCATTGAGATGACAAGGTCCACTGATAATTTTAATGTCCAGGTCGTGAAACATTGTGATGACAAGCGCATGGAGCTTCCTATGACAGGGGTCATGGAGCATTGCGATGACAAGTGCATGGAGTATTGTGATGACAAGAGCATATAACATTGTGATGAGAAGTGCCATGGAGCATTGTGATGACAAGGAAGTGGAGAATTGTGAGGACGAGGGACATTGAGCTTTGAGATGACCAGGGCATGGAGAATTGTGATGGCAAAACCGTGGAGCATTGTGATGAGAAGACCTTGCGTAATTGTGATGACGAGCATCATGAAGCACTGTAATGACAAGGGGCATGAAGCATTGTGATGACAGGTGTCAGGGAGCATTGTGATGACAGGGGTCATGGAGCATTGTGATGACAAGGGCACGGAGCATTGTGATGACAAGGGCCATTGAGAATTTTGATGACAAGGTCATGAAGCATTGTGATGACAAACACTTGGAGCTTGCTATGACAGGGGGCATGGAACATTTCAATGACAAGTGCATGGAGAATTGTGATGACAAGAGCATGTAACATTGTGATGAGAAGTGTCATGTAGCATTGTGATGACAAGGACGTGGAGAATTGTGATGACAAGGGACATGGAGCATTGTGATGAGCAGGGCATAGAGCATTGTGATGACAGGTGTCATGGAGCATTATTATGACAAGGGCCATAGTGCATTCTGACATAAGATATCACTTATGAAGGGAATGTAAACATGGCTACATATGAACTGAATTAGGAAAGAGAACAGTGTCTCAGATATAGAAAACACACTTATGCTTGCTTAAGGGGAAAGGAGAGGTGGGGAGACACACAAAACCAGAGTTTGATATTAGCACAGGTAACATTCCATAATCCAAATACAGAAGAGACAAGCCCTACTCCTTCCTCAGTGAACGGGACTCAACACCCTAATTCCCGGCAGAGAAATATATCTGACTAGTAAGAATCTTAAAACCTATGTATTGATATGTCTCCGTAAAGGAACCAAGTGTGCCTAGCACGACATAAACACGGCAGTGAGAAGCAGCTCAAACCCACTATAAAAATGAATTTCAAAACAAAACAAAAAACAGTTTAATTCTAACACAATACCTTCAGGGGTTCTGATGAAACTTGGAATGACCCTGTCTACAACGACAGCTGGATGTGGCATAAGGGTGGTCACTTGGGACTGAGACGATTGGTGAGATTGGGTGAGAAAAGGCAGACCCTCTAAAGCAATAATTCCTGCCCATCATTCCATGGTTCCCAACTCTCCAGGTAGATGGGAATATCACTACAGTTATAACATGTATGGGAAACCTAGAGAATGGACACCCTCTGATGGAGAAAGGTTTCTAAAACTCTACTAATTTTTTTTCTCTCCTTGTGCTCCAACTTGACATTCCTACTGCTTTAATATCAATCTCCCAACTTGGAGAGTCAACCCCTATAACCTGTTTCGCACAGTTGGCACATTGTTCAGAGGATATAAGGGAAAAGGGAGAACCAATGAGAGAGTAGCTGTAGGCATTTGGACGGCCACATGTCACTCTAATTTCCCGTCACGAAGAAAAATTAACCAAACTCTCAGCCTGCCCACCCCCCCCGGAACCTGTACAGGTCCTGAAGCAAAACTATGGATTTGCGGTCAGCTCACAAAAACGCGAGTTGTGAACTGGAGCACAGCGGCACAGCATTTCACTAACTTGCAGAGTTATAAAGGACTACTCTCTTCCAAAAATCTGTTGAGGGAAAGCCACGAGGCAGACTTTAAAATGATGCAGAATTGCACGAAACAGATTTCAAGAAGTATATTGGAATTGCCTTTAAACACAGGAAAAGCATCACAACTTCGACAATTATGGAATTGTCCATAAAGGGCGTATGCGTTTTCACCTGAATATATTCAGGAGAAAACGCATACGCCGATTTTGACCAACCAAGCAACTGCACAATGCAAATCTGCACTACAAATAAGTATCACTTCCCACCGGTCAAAAGGGTCATCTGCAAAATGTGTAAAAACCAGAAAGGCAAGACAGGCTCTGGAGAACAGTAAGCCTTGTTATGCTCATGGGTGGGATGTAAATTGCCAACAGCCACCCTGGAGGAGTGCACTGTGTTCTCTAAAAGAAGTAAACAACAGAGCTTCACAACCTAAGTCACTTCCAGTCATGGGAATATACATTGGGAAAACTGAATATCAATAAGACACAGCCACCCCAAAATTTAGGGCAGCACTGCTTACAAGAACCTCGAATCCGGGACACCTTAAATATCCAAGGAAAGACAAAAATGGTAAAGAAATTGTGGTACTTACGTATGATGGAATATCCCTCAGCCATGAAATCAATGTCATAAGGCCAGTAGAAGCAAAATGAGTGGATTCAGGTTCGATGACTCTAAGTGAAATAAGTCACACAGAAAAAGAAACTTATCATAAGATATCACTTATGAAGATCCTGTAAACATGGCTACACTTGAACTGAGTTAGGAAAGAGACAGAGTCTCACATTTAGAAAACACACTTATGCCTGCTTAAGGGTGAAGGAGAGGTGGGGGGGATGCATAAAACCAGAGTTTTATATAAGCACAGGTACCGTCCCAAAAACCAACTATGGAATAGACAAAACCTACACCGTCCTCAGTGAAAGGGACTCAAAACCCCATATTTCCCGCAGAGGAATACATCTGACTAGTAAGAATCTTAAAACCTATGTATTGATATGTCTCCGTAAGGGAATCAAGTGTGTCTAGACTGGCATAAACATGGCAGCGAGAATCAGCTCAAACCCACTATAAAAAGGAATTTCAAAAACAAAACAAAAAAACTGGGAAATTCTTTACAATTCCTTCAGGGTCGCTGATGAAACCTTGAATGACCGTATCTACAATGACAGCTGGATTTGGCATAAGGCTGGACACTTGGGAATGAGAGGATTGGTGAGATTGGGTGAGCAAATGCAGACCCTTTAAAGCAGTAATGCATGGCAACCATTCCATGGGTCCCAACTCTGCAGGTTGAAGAGAATATTACTACAGCAATAACATATACAGGAAATCTAGAGAAGGGACACACTGTGAATACGAAAGGTTTCTACAACTCAACGAATAGTCCCTCTCCTGGTGCTCCGGTTTGACTTTCCAACTGCTTTACTATCAATCTCCCAACTTGGAGAGACAGCCCCTTTAACATTCTGGTTCACACACGTTGCCAAATTGGCAGAGGATGAAAGGCATGAGGGAGAACCAATGAGAGAGTAGCTGTTAGGCATTTGGACGGTCACATGTCAATCTAATTTTCCGGCAGGAAGAAGAATTAACCAAAGTCTCAGCCCCACACCGGGAACCAGCATAGGTCCTGAACCAAAATTTTGGACTTGCGGTCAGCTCACCAAAAACGAGTTGAAAAATGGAGCTCAGGGGCACAGCAATTCACAAACTGGCCGAGTAATAAAGGACAACTATCGTCCAAAAATCTGTTGAGGGAAGGCAACGAGGCGGACTTGAAAGCGATTCAGAATAGCAGGAAACAGATTTCAAGAGGTACGTTGGAATCGCCTTTAAAGCACAGGAAGAGGGGCACAACTTCGACAATGATGCACTTGGCCAAAAAGGGCGTATGCGTTTTCTCCTGAATATATTCAGGAGAAAACGCATACGCCCTTTTTGGCCAAGCAAGCAAGCGGGCAATGCAAATCTGCACTACAAAGAAGTATCACTTCCCACCGGTCAAAAGGGACATCCACAAAATGTGTAAAAACCAGAAAGACAAGACAGGCCCTGGAGAACAGGGAGCCTTGTTATGCTGATGGGCGGGATGTAAATTGCCAACTGCCTCTCTGAGGAGTGCATTCTGTTCCCTAAAACAAGTAAAGAACAGAGCTACAGAGCCAAGGGCACTACCAGTCTAGGGAATATACCTTGGGAAAACTGAAAATCAATAAGACAGAGCCACCCCAAAATTTAGGGCTGCACTGCATACAAGGACCTCAACTTGGATACACCTTAAGTATCCCAGAAAATATAAACATGGTTCAAAAAATTGTGGTACTTACGTACGATGGAGTATCCCTCAGCCATGAAATCAATGTCATAAGACCAGTAGCAGCAAAGTGGGTGGATTCAGGTACGATGATTCTAAGTGAAATAAGTCACACAGAAAAAGAAACATATCATAAGATATCACTTATGAAGATCCTGTAAACATGGCTACACTTGAACTGAGTTAGGAAAGAGAACAGTGTCTCACATTTAGAAAACACTCTTATACCTGCTTAAGGGGGAAGGAGAGGTGGGGTGATGCATAAAACCAGAGTTTGATATAAGCACAGGTACCGTTCCAAAAACCAACTATGGAATAGACAAGACCTACACCGTCCTCAGCGAAAGGGACTCAAAACCCCATATTTCCCGCAGAGGAAAATATCTGACTAGTAAGAATCTTAAAACCTATGTATTGATATGTCTCCGTAAGGGAATCAAGTGTGTCTAGACTGGCATAAACATGGCAGCGAGAATCAGCTCAAACCCACTATAAAAAGGAATTTCAAAAACAAAACAAAAAAACTGGGAAATTCTTTACAATTCCTTCAGGGTCTCTGATGAAGGCTGGAATGACCCTATCTACAACGACAGCTGGATGTGGCATAAGGAGGGACACTTGGGACTGAGACAATTGGTGAGATTGGGTGTGCAAATGCAGACCCTTTAAAGCAATAATGCATGGAACCCATTCCATGGGTCCGAACTCTCCAGGTAGAAGGGAATATTACTACAGCTATAACATGTGCGGGAAACCTAGAGAACGGACACACTGTGAATACGAAAGGTTTCTAAAACTCAACGAATAGTCCCTCTCCTGGTGCTCCGGTTTGACTTTCCGTCTGCTTTACTATCAACCTCCCAACTTGGAGAGACAGCCCCTTTAACCTCTTGGTTCGCACAGGTTGCCAATTTGGCAGAGGATGAAAGGGAAGAGGGAGAACCAATGAGAGAGTAGCTGTTAGGCATTTGGACGGGCACATATCACTGTAATTTCCCAGCAGGAAGAAGAATTAACCAAATTCTCAGCCACCCACCGGGAACCAGTATAGGTCCTGAACCAAAATTTTGGACTTGCGGTCAGCTCACCAAAAACGAGTTGAAAAATGGGGCTCAGGGGCACAGCAATTCACAAACTGGCCGAGTAATAAAGGACAACTATCGTCCAAAAATCTGTTGAGGTAAGGCAACGAGGCGGACTTGAAAGCGAGGCAGAATAGCAGGAAACAGATTTCAAGAGGTACGTTGGAATCACCTTTAAAGCACAGGAAGAGGGTCACAACTTCGACAATGATGCACTTGGCCAAAAAGGGCGTATGCGTTTTCTCCTGAATATATTCAGGAGAAAACGCATACGCCCTTTTTGGCCAAGCAATCAAGCGGGCAATGCAAATCTGCACTACAAAGAAGTATCACTTCCCACCGGTCAAAAGGGACATCCACAAAATGTGTAAGAACAAGAAAGGCAAGACATGCCCTGGAGAACAGGGAGCCTTGTTATGCTGATGGGCGGGATGTAAATTGCCAACTGCCTCTCTGGAGGAGTGCATTCTGTTCCCTAAAACAAGTAAAGAACAGAGCTACAGAGCCAAGGGCACTACCAGTCTAGGGAATATACCTTTGGAAAACTGAAAATCAATAAGACAGAGCCACCCCACAATTTAGGGCTGCACTGCATACAAGGACCTCAACTGGGATACACCTTAAGTATCCCAGAAAATATAAACATGGTTCAAAAATTGTGGTACTTACGTACGATGGAATATCCCTCAGCCATGAAATCAATGTCATAAGACCAGTAGCAGCAAAATGGGTGGATTCAGGTACGATGATTCTAAGTGAAATAAGTCACACAGAAAAAGAAACTTATCATAAGATATCACTTATGAAGATCCTGTAAACATGGCTACACTTGAACTGAGTTAGGAAAGAGAACAGTGTCTCACATTTAGAAAACACTCTTATACCTGCCTAAGGGGGAAGGAGAGGTGGGGTGATGCATAAAACCAGAGTTTGATATAAGCACAGGTACCGTTCCAAAAACCAACTATGGAATAGACAAGACCTACACCGTCCTCAGTGAAAGGGACTCAAAACCCCATATTTCCCGCAGAGGAAAGTATCTGACTAGTAAGAATCTTAAAACCTATGTATTGATATGTCTCCATAAGGGAATCAAGTGTGTCTAGACTGGCATAAACATGGCAGCGAGAATCAGCTCAAACCCACTATAAAAAGGATTTTCAAAAACAAACCAAAAAAACTGGGAAATTCTTTACAATTCCTTCAGGGTCTCTGATGAAGGCTGGAATGACCCTATCTACAACGACAGCTGGATGTGGCATAAGGAGGGACACTTGGGACTGAGACGATTGGTGAGATTGGGTGAGCAAATGCAGACCCTTTAAAGCAATAATGCATGGCACCCATTCCATGGGTCCGAACTCTCCAGGTTGAAGGGAATATTACTACAGCTATAACATGTGCGGGAAACCTAGAGAACGGACACACTGTGAATACGAAAGGTTTCTAAAACTCAACGAATAGTCCCACTCCTGGTGCTCCGGTTTGACTTTCCGTCTGCTTTACTATCAACCTCCCAACTTGGAGAGACAGCCCCTTTAACCTCTTGGTTCGCACAGGTTGCCAATTTGGCAGAGGATGAAAGGGAAGAGGGAGAACCAATGAGAGAGTAGCTGTTAGGCATTTGGACGGGCACATATCACCTTAATTTACTGGCAGGAAGAAGAATTAACCAAATTCTCAGCCACCCACCGGGAAACAGTATAGGTCCTGAACCAAAATTTTGGACTTGCGGTCAGCTCACCAAAAACGAGTTGAAAAATGGAGCTCAGGGGCACAGCCATTCACAAACTGGCCGAGTAATAAAAGACAACTATCGTCCAAAAATCTGTTGAGGGAAGGCAACGAGGCGGACTTGAAAGCGAGGCAGAATAGCAGGAAACAGATTTCAAGAGGTACGTTGGAATCGCCTTTAAAGCACAGGAAGAGGGGCACAACTTCGACAATGATGCACTTGGCCAAAAAGGGGGTATGCGTTTTCTCCTGAATATATTCAGGAGAAAACGCATACGCCCTTTTTGGCCAAGCAAGCAAGCGGGCAATGCAAATCTGCACTACAAAGAAGTATCACTTCCCACCGGTCAAAAGGGACATCCACAAAATGTGTAAGAACAAGAAAGGCAAGACAGGCCCTGTAGAACAGGGAGCCTTGTTATGCTGATGGGCGGGATGTAAATTGCCAACTGCCTCTCTGGAGGAGTGCATTCTGTTCCCTAAAAAAGTAAAGAACAGAGCTACAGAGCCAAGGGCACTACCAGTCTAGGGAATATACCTTTGGAAAGCTGAAAATCAATAAGACAGAGCCACCCCAAAATTTAAGGCTGCACTGCATACAAGGACCTCAACTTGGATACACCTTAAGTATCCCAGAAAATATAAACATGGTTCAAAAAATTGTGGTACTTACGTACGATGGAATATCCCTCAGCCATGAAATCAATGTCATAAGACAAGTAGCAGCAAAATGGGTGGATTCAGGTACGATGATTCTAAGTGAAATAAGTCACACAGAAAAAGAAACTTATCATAAGATATCACTTATGAAGATCCTGTAAACATGGCTACACTTGAACTGAGTTAGGAAAGAGAACAGTGTCTCACATTTAGAAAACACTCTTATACCTGCTTAAGGGGGAAGGAGAGGTGGGGTGATGCATAAAACCAGAGTTTGATATAAGCACAGGTACCGTTCCAAAAACCAACTATGGAATAGACAAGACCTACACCGTCCTCAGCGAAAGGGACTCAAAACCCCATATTTCCCGCAGAGGAAAATATCTGACTAGTAAGAATCTTAAAACCTATGTATTGATATGTCTCCGTAAGGGAATCAAGTGTGTCTAGACTGGCATAAACATGGCAGCGAGAATCAGCTCAAACCCACTATAAAAAGGAATTTCAAAAACAAAACAAAAAAACTGGGAAATTCTTTACAATTCCTTCAGGGTCTCTGATGAAGGCTGGAATGACCCTATCTACAACGATAGCTGGATGTGGCATAAGGAGGGACACTTGGGACTGAGACGATTGGTGAGATTGGGTGAGCAAATGCAGACCCATTAAAGCAATAATGCATGGCACCCATTCCATGGGTCCGAACTCTCCAGGTTGAAGGGAATATTACTACAGCTATAACATGTGCGGGAAACCTAGAGAACGGACACACTGTGAATACGAAAGATTTCTAAAACTCAACGCATAGTCCCTCTCCTGGTGCTCTGGTTTGACTTTCCGTCTGCTTTACTATCAACCTCCCAACTTGGAGAGACAGCCCCTTTAACCTCTTGGTTCGCACAGGTTGCCAATTTGTCAGAGGATGAAAGGGAAGAGGGAGAACCAATGAGAGATTAGCTGTTAGGCATTTGGACGGGCACATATCACTGTAATTTCCCGGCAGGAAGAAGAATTAACCAAATTCTCAGCCACCCACCGGGAACCAGTATAGGTCCTGAACCAAAATTTTGGACTTGCGGTCAGCTCACCAAAAATGAGTTGTAAAATGGAGCACAGGGGCACAGCCATTCACAAACTGGCCGAGTAATAAAGGACAACTATCGTCCAAAAATCTGTTGAGGGAACGCAACGAGGCGGACTTGAAAGCGAGGCAGAATAGCAGGAAACAGATTTCAAGAGGTACGTTGGAATCGCCTTTAAAGCACAGGAAGAGGGGCACAACTTCGACAATGATGCACTTGGCCAAAAAGGGCGTATGCATTTTCTCCTGAATATATTCAGGAGAAAACGCATACGCCCTTTTTGGCCAAGCAAGCAAGCGGGCAATGCAAATCTGCACTACAAAGAAGTATCACTTCCCACCGGTCAAAAGGGACATCCACAAAATGTGTAAGAACAAGAAAGGCAAGACAGGCCCTGGAGAACAGGGAGCCTTGTTATGCTGATGGGCGGGATGTAAATTGCCAACTGCCTCTCTGGAGGAGTGCATTCTGTTCCCTAAAACAAGTAAAGAACAGAGCTACAGAGCCAAGGGCACTACCAGTCTAGGGAATATACCTTGGGAAAACTGAAAATCAATAAGACAGAGCCACCCCAAAATTTAGGGCTGCACTGCTTACAAGCACCTCAACTTGGGTACACCTTAAGTATCCCAGAAAATATAAACATGGTTCAAAAAATTGTGGTACTTACGTACGATGGTATATCCCTCAGCCATGAAATCAATGTCATAAGACCAGTAGCAGCAAAATGGGTGGATTCAGGTACGATGATTCTAAGTGAAATAAGTCACACAGAAAAAGAAACTTATCATAAGATATCACTTATGAGGATCCTGTAAACATGGCTACACTTGTACTGAGTTAGGAAAGAGAACAGTGTCTCACATTTAGAAAACACTCTTATACCTGCTTAAGTGGGAAGGAGAGGTGGGGTGATGCATAAAACCAGAGTTTGATATAAGCACAGGTACCGTTCCAAAAACCAACTATGGAATAGACAAGACCTACACCGTCCTCAGCGAAAGGGACTCAAAACCCCATATTTCCCGCAGAGGAAAATATCTGACTAGTAAGAATCTTAAAACCTATGTATTGATATGTCTCCGTAAGGGAATCAAGTGTGTCTAGACTGGCATAAACATGGCAGCGAGAATCAGCTCAAACCCACTATAAAAAGGAATTTCAAAAACAAAACAAAAAAACTGGGAAATTCTTTACAATTCCTTCAGGGTCTCTGATGAAGGCTAGAATGACCCTATCTACAACGACAGCTGGATGTGGCATAAGGAGGGACACTTGGGACTGAGACGATTGGTGAGATTGGGTGAGCAAATGCAGACCCTTTAGAGCAATAATGCATGGCACCCATTCCATGGGTCCGAACTCTCCAGGTTGAAGGGAATATTACTACAGCTATAACATGTGCGGGAAACCTAGAGAACGGACACACTGTGAATACGAAAGTTTTCTAAAACTCAACGCATAGTCCCTCTCCTGGTGCTCCGGTTTGACTTTCCGTCTGCTTTACTATCAACCTCCCAACTTGGAGAGACAGCCCCTTTAACCTCTTGGTTCGCACAGGTTGCCAATTTGTCAGAGGATGAAAGGGAAGAGGGAGAACCAATGAGAGAGTAGCTGTTAGGCATTTGGACGGGCACATATCACTGTAATTTCCCGGCAGGAAGAAGAATTAACCAAATTCTCAGCCACCCACCGGGAAACAGTATAGGTCCTGAACCAAAATATTGGACTTGCGGTCAGCTCACCAAAAACGAGTTGAAAAATGGAGCTCAGGGGCACAGCAATTCACAAACTGGCCGAGTAATAAAGGACAACTATCGTCCAAAAATCTGTTGAGGGAAGGCAACGAGGCGGACTTGAAAGCGAGGCAGAATAGCAGGAAACAGATTTCAAGAGGTATGTTGGAATCGCCTTTAAAGCACAGGAAGAGGGGCACAACTTCGACAATGATGCACTTGGCCAAAAAGGGCGTATGCGTTTTCTCCTGAATATATTCAGGAGAAAACGCATACGCCCTTTTTGGCCAAGCAAGCAAGCGGGCAATGCAAATCTGCACTACAAAGAAGTATCACTTCCCACCGGTCAAAAGGGACATCCACAAAATGTGTAAGAACAAGAAAGGCAAGACAGGCCCTGGAGAACAGGGAGACTTGTTATGCTGATGGGCGGGATGTAAATTGCCAACTGCCTCTCTGGAGGAGTGCATTCTGTTCCCTAAAACAAGTAAAGAACAGAGCTACAGAGCCAAGGGCACTACCAGTCTAGGGAATATACCTTGGGAAAACTGAAAATCAATAAGACAGAGCCACCCGAAAATTTAGGGCTGCACTGCATACAAGGACCTCAACTTGGATACACCTTAAGTATCCCAGAAAATATAAACATGGTTCAAAATATTGTGGTACTTACGTACGATGGAATATCCCTCAGCCATGAAATCAATGTCATAAGACCAGTAGCAGCAAAATGGGTGGATTCAGGTACGATGATTCTAAGTGAAATAAGTCACACAGAAAAAGAATCTTATCATAAGATATCACTTATGAAGATCCTGTAAACATGGCTACACTTGAACTGAGTTAGGAAAGAGAACAGTGTCTCACATTTAGAAAACACTCTTATACCTGCTTAAGGGGGAAGGAAAGGTGGGGTGATGCATAAAACCAGAGTTTGATATAAGCACAGGTACCGTTCCAAAAACAAACTATGGAATAGACAAGACCTACACCGTCTTCAGCGAAAGGGACTCAAAACCCCATATTTCCCGCAGAGGAAAATATCTGACTAGTAAGAATCTTAAAACCTATGTAATGATATGTCTCCGTAAGGGAATCAAGTGTGTCTAGACTGGCATAAACATGGCAGCGAGAATCAGCTCAAACCCACTATAAAAAGGAATTTCAAAAACAAAACAAAAAAACTGGGAAATTCTTTGCAATTCCTTCAGGGTCTCTGATGAAAGCTGGAATGACCCTATCTACAACGACAGCTGGATGTGGCATAAGGAGGGACACTTGGGACTGAGACGATTGGTGAGATTGGGTGAGCAAATGCAGACCCTTTAAAGCAATAATGCATGGCACCCATTCCATGGGTCCGAACTCTCCAGGTTGAAAGGAATATTACTACAGATATAACATGTGCGGGAAACCTAGAGAACGGACACACTGTGAATACGAAAGGTTTCTAAAACTCAACGCATAGTCCCTCTCCTGGTGCTCCGGTTTGACTTTCCGTCTGCTTTACTATCAACCTCCCAATTTGGAGAGACAGCCCCTTTAACCTCTTGGTTCGCACAGGTTGCCAATTTGGCAGAGGATGAAAGGGAAGAGGGAGAACCAATGAGAGAGTAGCTGTTAGGCATTTGGACGGGCACATATCACTGTAATTTCCCGGCAGGAAAAAGAATTAACCAAATTCTCAGCCACCCACCGGTAACCAGTATAGGTCCTGAACCAAAATTTTGGACTTGCGGTCAGCTCACCAAAAACGAGTTGAAAAACGGAGCTCAGGGGCACAGCAATTCACAATCTGGCCGAGTAATAACGGACAACTATCGTCCAAAAATCTGTTGAGGGAAGGCAACGAGGCGGACTTGAAAGCGAGGCAGAATAGCAGGAAACAGATTTCAAGAGGTACGTTGGAATCGCCTTTAAAGCACAGGAAGAGGGGCACAACTTCGACAATGATGCACTTGGCCAAAAAGGGCGTATGCATTTTCTCCTGAATATATTCAGGAGAAAACGCATACGCCCTTTTTGGCCAAGCAAGCAAGCGGGCAATGCAAATCTGCACTACAAAGAAGTATCACTTCCCACCGGTCAAAAGGGACATCCACAAAATGTGTAAGAACAAGAAAGGCAAGACAGGCCCTGGAGAACAGGGAGCCTTGTTATGCTGATGGGCGGGATGTAAATTGCCAACTGCCTCTCTGGAGGAGTGCATTCTGTTCCCTAAAACAAGTAAAGAACAGAGCTACAGAGCCAAGGGCACTACCAGTCTAGGGAATATACCTTGGGAAAACTGAAAATCAATAAGACAGAGCCACCCGAAAATTTAGGGCTGCACTGCATACAAGGACCTCAACTTGGATACACCTTAAGTATCCCAGAAAATATAAACATGGTTCAAAAAATTGTGGTACTTACGTACGATGGAATATCCCTCAGCCATGAAATCAATGTCATAAGACCAGTAGCAGCAAAATGGGTGGATTCAGGTACGATGTTTCTAAGTGAAATAAGTCACACAGAAAAAGAATCTTATCATAAGATATCACTTATGAAGATCCTGTAAACATGGCTACACTTGAACTGAGTTAGGAAAGAGAACAGTGTCTCACATTTAGAAAACACTCTTATACCTGCTTAAGGGGGAAGGAGAGGTGGGGTGATGCATAAAACCAGAGTTTGATATAAGCACAGGTACCGTTCCAAAAACCAACTATGGAATAGACAAGACCTACACCGTCCTCAGCGAAAGGGACTCAAAACCCCATATTTCCCGCAGAGGAAAATATCTGACTAGTAAGAATCTTAAAACCTATGTATTGATATGTCTCCATAAGGGAATCAAGTGTGTCTAGACTGGCATAAACATGGCAGCGAGAATCAGCTCAAACCCACTATAAAAAGGAATTTCAAAAACAAACCAAAAAAACTGGGAAATTCTTTACAATTCCTTCAGGGTCTCTGATGAAAGCTGGAATGACCCTATCTACAACGACAGCTGGATGTGGCATAAGGAGGGACACTTGGGACTGAGACGATTGGTGAGATTGGGTGAGCAAATGCAGACCCTTTAAAGCAATAATGCATGGCACCCATTCCATGGGTCCGAACTCTCCAGGTTGAAGGGAATATTACTACAGCTATAACATGTGCGGGAAACCTAGAGAACGGACACACTGTGAATACGAAAGGTTTCTAAAACTCAACGCATAGTCCCTCTCCTGGTGCTCCGGTTTGACTTTCCGTCTGCTTTACTATCAACCTACCAACTTGGAGAGACAGCCGCTTTAACCTCTTGGTTCGCACAGGTTGCCAATTTGGCAGAGGATGAAAGGGAAGAGGGAGAACCAATGAGAGAGTAGCTGTTAGGCATTTGGACGGGCACATATCACTGTAATTTCCCGGCAGGAAGAAGAATTAACCAAAGTCTCAGCCACCCACCGGGAACCAGTATAGGTCCTGAACCAAAATTTTGGACTTGCGGTCAGCTCACCAAAAACGAGTTGAAAAATGGAGCTCAGGGGCACAGCAATTCACAAACTGGCCGAGTAATAAAGGACAACTATCGTCCAAAAATCTGTTGAGGGAAGGCAACGAGGCGGACTTGAAAGCGAGCCAGAATAGCAGGAAACAGATTTCAAGAGGTACGTTGGAATCGCCTTTAAAGCACAGGAAGAGGGGCACAACTTCGACAATGATGCACTTGGCCAAAAAGGGCGTATGCGTTTTCTCCTGAATATATTCAGGAGAAAACGCATACGCCCTTTTTGGCCAAGCAAGCAAGCGGGCAATGCAAATCTGCACAACAAAGAAGTATCACTTCCCACTGGTCAAAAGGGACATCCACAAAATGTGTAAGAACAAGAAAGGCAAGACAGGCCCTGGAGAACAGGGAGCCTTGTTATGCTGATGGGCGGGATGTAAATTGCCAACTGCCTCTCTGGAGGAGTGCATTCTGTTCCCTAAAACAAGTAAAGAAAAGAGCTACAGAGCCAAGGGCACTTCCAGTCTAGGGAATATACCTTGGGAAAACTGAAAATCAATAAGACAGAGCCACCCCAAAATTTAGGGCTGCACTGCATACAAGGACCTCAACTTGGATACACCTTAAGTATCCCAGAAAATATAAACATGGTTCAAAATATTGTGGTAGTTACGTACGATGGAATATCCCTCAGCCATGAAATCAATGTCATAAGACCAGTAGCAGCAAAATGGGTGGATTCAGGTACGATGATTCTAAGTGAAATAAGTCACACAGAAAAAGAAACTTATCATAAGATATCACTTATGAAGATCCTGTAAACATGGCTACACTTGAACTGAGTTAGGAAAGAGAACAGTGTCTCACATTTAGAAAACACTCTTATACCTGCTTAAGGGGGAAGGAGAGGTGGGGTGATGCATAAAACCAGAGTTTGATATAAGCACAGGTACCGTTCCAAAAACCAACTATGGAATAGACAAGACCTACACCTTCCTCAGCGAAAGGGACTCAAAACCCCATATTTCCCGCAGAGGAAAATATCTGACTAGTAAGAATCTTAAAACCTATGTATTGATATGTCTCCATAAGGGAATCAAGTGTGTCTAGACTGGCATAAACATGGCAGCGAGAATCAGCTCAAACCCACTATAAAAAGGAATTTCAAAAACAAAACAAAAAAACTGGGAAATTCTTTACAATTCCTTCAGGGTCTCTGATGAAGGCTAGAATGACCCTATCTACAACGACGGCTGGATGTGGCATAAGGAGGGACACTTGGGACTGAGACGATTGGTGAGATTGGGTGAGCAAATGCAGACCCTTTAAAGCAATAATGCATGGCACCCATTCCATGGGTCCGAACTCTCCAGGTTGAAGGGAATATTACTACAGCTATAACATGTGCGGGAAACCTAGAGAACGGACACACTGTGAATACGAAAGGTTTCTAAAACTCAACGCATAGTCCCTCTCCTGGTGCTCCGGTTTGACTTTCCGTCTGCTTTACTATCAACCTCCCAACTTGGAGAGACAGCCCCTTTAACCTCTTGGTTCGCACAGGTTGCCAATTTGGCAGAGGATGAAAGGGAAGAGGGAGAACCAATGAGAGAGTAGCTGTTAGGCATTTGGATGGGCACATATCACTGTAATTTCCCGGCAGGAAGAAGAATTAACCAAATTCTCAGCCACCCACCGGGAACCAGTATAGGTCCTGAACCAAAATTTTGGACTTGCGGTCAGCTCACCAAAAACGAGTTGAAAAATGGAGCTCAGGGGCACAGCAATTCAAAAACTGGCCGAGTAATAAAGGACAACTATCGTCCAAAAATCTGTTGAGGGAAGGCAACGAGGCGGACTTGAAAGCGAGGCAGAATAGCAGGAAACAGATTTCAAGAGGTACGTTGGAATCGCCTTTAAAGCACAGGAAGAGGGGCACAACTTCGACAATGATGCACTTGGCCAAAAAGGGGGTATGCGTTTTCTCCTGAATATATTCAGGAGAAAACGCATACGCCCTTTTTGGCCAAGCAAGCAAGCGGGCAATGCAAATCTGCACTACAAAGAAGTATCACTTCCCACCGGTCAAAAGGGACATCCACAAAATGTGTAAGAACAAGAAAGGCAAGACAGGCCCTGTAGAACAGGGAGCCTTGTTATGCTGATGGGCGGGATGTAAATTGCCAACTGCCTCTCTGGAGGAGTGCATTCTGTTCCCTAAAAAAGTAAAGAACAGAGCTACAGAGCCAAGGGCACTACCAGTCTAGGGAATATACCTTTGGAAAGCTGAAAATCAATAAGACAGAGCCACCCCAAAATTTAAGGCTGCACTGCATACAAGGACCTCAACTTGGATACACCTTAAGTATCCCAGAAAATATAAACATGGTTCAAAAAATTGTGGTACTTACGTACGATGGAATATCCCTCAGCCATGAAATCAATGTCATAAGACAAGTAGCAGCAAAATGGGTGGATTCAGGTACGATGATTCTAAGTGAAATAAGTCACACAGAAAAAGAAACTTATCATAAGATATCACTTATGAAGATCCTGTAAACATGGCTACACTTGAACTGAGTTAGGAAAGAGAACAGTGTCTCACATTTAGAAAACACTCTTATACCTGCTTAAGGGGGAAGGAGAGGTGGGGTGATGCATAAAACCAGAGTTTGATATAAGCACAGGTACCGTTCCAAAAACCAACTATGGAATAGACAAGACCTACACCGTCCTCAGCGAAAGGGACTCAAAACCCCATATTTCCCGCAGAGGAAAATATCTGACTAGTAAGAATCTTAAAACCTATGTATTGATATGTCTCCGTAAGGGAATCAAGTGTGTCTAGACTGGCATAAACATGGCAGCGAGAATCAGCTCAAACCCACTATAAAAAGGAATTTCAAAAACAAAACAAAAAAACTGGGAAATTCTTTACAATTCCTTCAGGGTCTCTGATGAAGGCTGGAATGACCCTATCTACAACGATAGCTGGATGTGGCATAAGGAGGGACACTTGGGACTGAGACGATTGGTGAGATTGGGTGAGCAAATGCAGACCCATTAAAGCAATAATGCATGGCACCCATTCCATGGGTCCGAACTCTCCAGGTTGAAGGGAATATTACTACAGCTATAACATGTGCGGGAAACCTAGAGAACGGACACACTGTGAATACGAAAGATTTCTAAAACTCAACGCATAGTCCCTCTCCTGGTGCTCTGGTTTGACTTTCCGTCTGCTTTACTATCAACCTCCCAACTTGGAGAGACAGCCCCTTTAACCTCTTGGTTCGCACAGGTTGCCAATTTGTCAGAGGATGAAAGGGAAGAGGGAGAACCAATGAGAGAGTAGCTGTTAGGCATTTGGACGGGCACATATCACTGTAATTTCCCGGCAGGAAGAAGAATTAACCAAATTCTCAGCCACCCACCGGGAACCAGTATAGGTCCTGAACCAAAATTTTGGACTTGCGGTCAGCTCACCAAAAATGAGTTGAAAAATGGAGCACAGGGGCACAGCCATTCACAAACTGGCCGAGTAATAAAGGACAACTATCGTCCAAAAATCTGTTGAGGGAACGCAACGAGGCGGACTTGAAAGCGAGGCAGAATAGCAGGAAACAGATTTCAAGAGGTACGTTGGAATCGCCTTTAAAGCACAGGAAGAGGGGCACAACTTCGACAATGATGCACTTGGCCAAAAAGGGCGTATGCATTTTCTCCTGAATATATTCAGGAGAAAACGCATACGCCCTTTTTGGCCAAGCAAGCAAGCGGGCAATGCAAATCTGCACTACAAAGAAGTATCACTTCCCACCGGTCAAAAGGGACATCCACAAAATGTGTAAGAACAAGAAAGGCAAGACAGGCCCTGGAGAACAGGGAGCCTTGTTATGCTGATGGGCGGGATGTAAATTGCCAACTGCCTCTCTGGAGGAGTGCATTCTGTTCCCTAAAACAAGTAAAGAACAGAGCTACAGAGCCAAGGGCACTACCAGTCTAGGGAATATACCTTGGGAAAACTGAAAATCAATAAGACAGAGCCACCCCAAAATTTAGGGCTGCACTGCTTACAAGCACCTCAACTTGGGTACACCTTAAGTATCCCAGAAAATATAAACATGGTTCAAAAAATTGTGGTACTTACGTACGATGGAATATCCCTCAGCCATGAAATCAATGTCATAAGACCAGTAGCAGCAAAATGGGTGGATTCAGGTACGATGATTCTAAGTGAAATAAGTCACACAGAAAAAGAAACTTATCATAAGATATCACTTATGAGGATCCTGTAAACATGGCTACACTTGAACTGAGTTAGGAAAGAGAACAGTGTCTCACATTTAGAAAACACTCTTATACCTGCTTAAGGGGGAAGGAGAGGTGGGGTGATGCATAACACCAGAGTTTGATATAAGCACAGGTACCGTTCCAAAAACCAACTATGGAATAGACAAGACCTACACCGTCCTCAGCGAAAGGGACTCAAAACCCCATATTTCCCGCAGAGGAAAATATCTGACTAGTAAGAATCTTAAAACCTATGTATTGATATGTCTCCGTAAGGGAATCAAGTGTGTCTAGACTGGCATAAACATGGCAGCGAGAATCAGCTCAAACCCACTATAAAAAGGAATTTCAAAAACAAAACAAAAAAACTGGGAAATTCTTTACAATTCCTTCAGGGTCTCTGATGAAGGCTAGAATGACCCTATCTACAACGACAGCTGGATGTGGCATAAGGAGGGACACTTGGGACTGAGACGATTGGTGAGATTGGGTGAGCAAATGCAGACCCTTTAGAGCAATAATGCATGGCACCCATTCCATGGGTCCGAACTCTCCAGGTTGAAGGGAATATTACTACAGCTATAACATGTGCGGGAAACCTAGAGAACGGACACACTGTGAATACGAAAGTTTTCTAAAACTCAACGCATAGTCCCTCTCCTGGTGCTCCGGTTTGACTTTCCGTCTGCTTTACTATCAACCTCCCAACTTGGAGAGACAGCCCCTTTAACCTCTTGGTTCGCACAGGTTGCCAATTTGTCAGAGGATGAAAGGGAAGAGGGAGAACCAATGAGAGAGTAGCTGTTAGGCATTTGGACGGGCACATATCACTGTAATTTCCCGGCAGGAAGAAGAATTAACCAAATTCTCAGCCACCCACCGGGAACCAGTATAGGTCCTGAACCAAAATATTGGACTTGCGGTCAGCTCACCAAAAACGAGTTGAAAAATGGAGCTCAGGGGCACAGCAATTCACAAACTGGCCGAGTAATAAAGGACAACTATCGTCCAAAAATCTGTTGAGGGAAGGCAACGAGGCGGACTTGAAAGCGAGGCAGAATAGCAGGAAACAGATTTCAAGAGGTATGTTGGAATCGCCTTTAAAGCACAGGAAGAGGGGCACAACTTCGACAATGATGCACTTGGCCAAAAAGGGCGTATGCGTTTTCTCCTGAATATATTCAGGAGAAAACGCATACGCCCTTTTTGGCCAAGCAAGCAAGCGGGCAATGCAAATCTGCACTACAAAGAAGTATCACTTCCCACCGGTCAAAAGGGACATCCACAAAATGTGTAAGAACAAGAAAGGCAAGACAGGCCCTGGAGAACAGGGAGCCTTGTTATGCTGATGGGCGGGATGTAAATTGCCAACTGCCTCTCTGGAGGAGTGCATTCTGTTCCCTAAAACAAGTAAAGAACAGAGCTACAGAGCCAAGGGCACTACCAGTCTAGGGAATATACCTTGGGAAAACTGAAAATCAATAAGACAGAGCCACCCCAAAATTTAGGGCTGCACTGCATACAAGGACCTCAACTTGGATACACCTTAAGTATCCCAGAAAATATGAACATGGTTCAAAAAATTGTGGTACTTACATACGATGGAATATCCCTCAGCAATGAAATCAATGTCATAAGACCAGTAGCAGCAAAATGGGTGGATTCAGGTACGATGATTCTAAGTGAAATAAGTCACACAGAAAAAGAATCTTATCATAAGATATCACTTATGAAGATCCTGTAAACATGGCTACACTTGAACTGAGTTAGGAAAGAGAACAGTGTCTCACATTTAGAAAACACTCTTATGCCTGCTTAAGGGGGAAGGAGAGGTGGGGTGATGCATAAAACCAGAGTTTGATATAAGCACAGGTACCGTTCCAAAAACCAACTATGGAATAGACAAGAGCTACAACTTCCTCAGTGAAAGGGACTCAAAACCCCATATTTCCCGCAGAGGAATATATCTGACTAGTAAGAATCTTAAAACCTATGTATTGATATGTCTCCGTAAGGGAATCAAGTGTGTCTAGACTGGCATAAACATGGCAGCGAGAATCAGCTTAAACACATTATAAAAAGGAATTTCAAAAACAAAACGAAAAAACTGCGTAATTCTTTACAATTCCTTCGGGGTCTCTGATGAAACCTGGAATGACCCTATCTACAATGACAGCTGGATGTGGCATAAGGAGGGACATTTGACACTGAGACGATGGGTGAGATTGGGTGAGCAAATGCAGACCCTTTAAAGCACAAATGCCTGGCACCCATTCCATGGGTCCCAACTCTCCAAGTTGAAGGGAATATTACTATAGCTATAACATGTACGGGAAACATAGAAAACGTACACACTGTGAATATGAAAGGTTCCTAAAACTCAACGAATAGTCCCTCTCCTTGAGCCCTGGTTTGACTTTCCATCTGCTTTACTATCAACCTCCCAACTTGGAGAGACCACCCCTTTAACCACCTGGTTTCCACAGGTTGCCAATTTGGCAGAGGATGAAAGGGAAAAGGGAGAACCAATGAGAGAGTATCTGTTAGGCGTTTGGACGGGCACATATCACTGTAATTTCCCGGCAGGAAGAAGAATTAACCAAAGTCTCAGCCAAACACCGGGAACCAGTATAGGTCCTGAACCAATATTTTGGACTTGCGGTCAGCTCACAAAAAACGAGTTGAAAAATGGAGCTCAGGGGCACAGCAATTCACAAACTGGCCGAGTAATAAAGGACAACTATCGTCCAAAAATCTGTTGAGGGTAGACAACGAGGCGGACTTGAAAGCGAGGCAGAATAGCCGGAAACTGATTTCAAGAGGTACGTTGGAATCGCCTTTAAAGCACAGGAAGAGGGGCACAACTTCGATAATGATGCACTTGGCCAAAAAGGGCGTATCTGTTTTCTCCTGAATATATTCAGGAGAAAACGCATACGCCCTTTTTGGCCAAGCAAGCAATCGGGCAATGCAAATCTGCACTACAAAGAAGTATCACTTCCCACCGGTAAAAAGGGACATCCACAAAATGTGTAAAAATCAAAAAGGCAAGACAGGCCCTGGAGAACAGGGAGCCTTGTTATGCTGATGGGCTGGATGTAAATTGCCAACTGCCCCTCTGGAGGAGTGCATTGTGTTCTCTAAAACAAGTAAAGAACAGAGCTACAGAGCCATGGGCACTTCCAGTCTAGGGAATATACCTTGGGAAAACTGAAAATCAATAAGACAGAGCCACCCCAAAATTTAGGGCTGCACTGCTTACAAGGACCTCAACTTGGGTACACCTTAAATATCACGGGAAATATAAAAATGGTTCAAAAAATTGTGGTACTTACGTACGATGGAATATCCCTCAGCCATGAAATCAATGTCATAAGACCAGTAGCAGCAAAATGGGTGGATTCAGGTACGATGATTCTAAGTGAAATAAGTCACACAGAATAAGAAACTTATCATAAGATATCACTTATGAAGATCCTGTAAACATGGCTACACTTGAACTGAGTTAGGAAAGAGAACAGTGTCTCACATTTAGAAAACACTCTTATGCCTGCTTAAGGGGGAAGGAGAGGTGGGGTGATGCATAAAACCAGAGTTTGATATAAGCACAGGTACCGTTCCAAAAACCAACTATGGAATAGACAAGACCTACACCTTCCTCAGTGAAAGGGACTCAAAACACCATATTTCCCGCAGAGGAATATATCTGACTAGTAAGAATCTTAAAACCTATGTATTGATATGTCACCGTAAGGGAATCAAGTGTGTCTAGACTGGCATAAACATGGCAGCGAGAATCAGCTCAAACCCACTATAAAAAGGAATTTCAAAACAAAACAAAAAAACTGGGAAATTCTTTACAATTCCTTCAGGGTCTCTGATGAAACCTGGAATGACCCTATCTACAACAACTGCTGGATGTAGCATAAGGCTGGACACTTGGGACTGAGAGGATTGGTGAGTTTGTGTGAGCAAATGCAGACCCTTTAAAGCAATAATGCCTGGCACCCATTCCATGGGTCCCAACTCTCCAGGTTGAAGGGAATATTACTATAGTTATAACATGTACGGGAAACCTAGAAAACAGACACACTGTGAATAGGAAATGTTTCTAAAACTAAACGAATACATCCTCCCATGGTGCTCCGGTTTGACTTTCCATCTGCTTTACTATCAATCTCCCAACTTGGAGAGACAGCCCCTTTAACCTCCTGGTTCGCACAGGTTTCCAATTTGGCAGAGGATGAAAGGGAAGAGGGAGAACCAATGAGAGAGTAGCTGTTAGGCAATTGGACGGGCACATATCACTCTAACTTCCCGGCAGGAAGAAGAATTAACCAAAGTCTCAGCCCCCCACCGGGAACCAGTATAGGTCCTGAACCAAAATTTTGGACCTGCGGTCAGCTCACCAAAAACGAGTTGAAAAATGGAGCTCAGGGGCACAGCAATTCACAAACTGGCCGAGTAATAAAGGACAACTATCGTCCAAAAATCTGTTGAGGGAAGGCAACGAGGCGGACTTGAAAGCGAGGCAGAATAGCAGGAAACAGATTTCAAGAGGTACGTTGGAATCGCCCTTAAAGCACAGGAAGAGGGGCACAACTTCGACAATGATGCACTTGGCCAAAAAGGGCGTATGCGTTTTCTCCTGAATATATTCAGGAGAAAACGCATACGCCCTTTTTGGCCAAGCAAGCAAGCGGGCAATGCAAATCTGCACTACAAAGAAGTATCACTTCCCACCGGTCAAAAGGGACATCCACAAAATGTGTAAGAACAAGAAAGGCAAGACAGTCCCTGGAGAACAGGGAGCCTTGTTATTCTGATGGGAGGGATGTAAATTGCCAACTGCCCCTCTGGAGGAGTGCATTGTGTTCTCTAAAACAAGTAAAGAACAGAGCTACAGAGCCAAGGGCACTTCCAGTCTAGGGAATATACCTTGGGAAAACTGAAAATCAATAAGACAGAGCCACCCCAAAATTTAGGGCTGCACTGCTTACAAGGACCTCAACTTGGGTACGCCTTAAATATCACGGGAAATATAAAAATGGTTCAAAAAATTGTGGTACTTACGTATGATGGAATATCCCTCAGCCATGAAATCAATGACATAAGACCAGTAGCAGCAAAATGGGTGGATTCAGGTACGATGATTCTAAGTGAAATAAGTCACACAGAAAAAGAAACTTATCATAAGATATCACTTATGAAGATCCTGTAAACATGGCTACACTTGAACTGAGTTAGGAAAGAGAACAGTGTCTCACATTTAGAAAACTTTCTTATGCCTGCTTAAGGGGGAAGGAGAGGTGGGGTGATGCATAAAACCAGAGTTTGATATAAGCACAGGTACCGTTCCAAAAACCAACTATGGAATAGTCAAGACCTACACCTTCCTCAGTGAAAGGGACTCAAAACCCCATATTTCCCACAGAGGAATATATCTGACTAGTAAGAATCTTAAAACCTATGTATTGATATGTCTCCGTAAGGGAATCAAGTGTGTCTAGACTGGCATAAACATGGCAGCGAGAATCAGCTCAAACCCACTATAAAAAGGAATTTCAAAAACAAAACAAAAAAACTGGGAAATTCTTTACAATTCCTTCAGGGTCTCTGATGAAACCTGGAATGACCCTATGTACAACGACAGCTGGATGTGGCATAAGGCTGGACCCTTTGGACTGAGAGGATTGGTGAGATTGGGTGATCAAATGCAGACCCTTTAAAGCACAAATTCCTGGCACCCATTCCATGGGTCCCAACTCTCCAGGTTGAAGGGAATATTACTACAGCTATAACATGTACAGGAAACCTAGACAACGGACACACTGTGAATACGTAAGGTTTCTAAAACTCAACGAATAGTCCCTCTCCTGGTGCTCCGTTTTGACTTTCCATCTGCTTTACTATCAACCTCCCAAATTAGAGAGACAGCCCTTTTAACCTCCTGGTTCACACAGGTTGCCAATTTGGCAGAGGATGAAAGGGAAGAGGGAGAACCAATGAGAGCGTAGCGGTTAGGCATTTGGACGGGCACATATCACTCTAATATCCCGGCAGGCAGAAGAATTAACCAAAGTCTCAGCCACCCACCGGGAACCAGCATAAATCCTGAACCAAAACCTTGGACATGCGGTCAGCTCACAAAAAACGAGTTGAAAAATGGATCTCAGGGGAACAGCAATTCACAAACTGGCAGAGTAATAAAGGAGAACTATCTTCCAAAAATCTGTTGAGGGAAGGCAACGAGGCGGACTTGAAAGTGAGGCAGAATAGCAGGAAACAGATTTCAAGAGGTACGTTGGAATCGCCTTTAAAGCACAGGAAGAGGGGCACAACTTCAACAATGATGCACTTGGCCAAAAGGGGCGTATGCGTTTTCTCCTGAATATATTCAGGAGAAAACGCATACGCCCTTTTTGGCCAAGAAAGGAAACGGGCAATGCAAATCTGCACTACAAAGAAGTATCACTTCCCACCGGTCAAAAGGGACATCCACAAAATGTGTAAAAACCAGAAAGGCAAGACAGGCCCTGGAGAACAGGGAGCCTTGTTATGCTGATGGGCTGGATGTAAATTGCCAACTGCCTCTTGGAGGAGTGCATTTTGTTCCCTAAAACAAGTAAACAACAGAGCTACAGAGCCAAGGGCACTTCCAGTCTAGTGAATATACCTTGGGAAAACTGAAAATCAAAAAGACAGAGCCACCCCAAAATTTAGGGCTGCACTGCTTACAAGGACCTCAACTGGGGTACACCTTAAATATCCCAGGAAATATAAAAATGGTTCAAAAAATTGTGGTACTTACGTACGATGGAATATCCCTCAGCCAAGAAATCAATGTCACGAGACCAGTAACAGCAAAATGAATGGATTCAGGTACGATGATTCTAAGTGAAATATGTCACACAGAAAAAGAAAATTATCATAAGATATCACTTATGAAGATCCTGTGAACATGGCTACACTTGAACAGAGTTAGGAAAGAGAACAGAGTCTCACATTTAGAAAACACTCTTATGTCTGCTTAAGGGGGAAGGAGAGGTGGGGTGATGCATAAAACCAGAGTTTGATATAAGCACAGGTACAGTTCCAATAACCAACTATGGAATAGACAAGACCTACACCTTCCTCAGTGAAAGGGACTCAAACCCAATATTTCCCACAGAGGAATATATCTGACTAGTAAGAATCTTAAATACTATGTATTTATATGTTACCTTAAGGGAATCAAGTGTATCTAGAATGGCATAAACATGGCAGCGAGAATCAGCTCAAACCCACTATAAAAAGGAATTTCAAAAACAAAACAAAAAAACTGGGAAATTCTTTACAATTCCTTCAGGGTCTCCGATGAAACCAGGAATGACCCTATCTACAATGACAGCTGGATGTGGCATAAGGCTGGACATTTGGGACTGAGAGGATTGGTGAGATTGGGTGAGCAAATGCAGACCCTTTAAAGCCCAAATGCCTGGCACCCATTCCATGTGTCCCAACTCTCCAGGTTGAAGGGAATATTACTACAGCTATAACATGTACGGGAAACCTAGAGAACGGACACACTATGAATACGAAAGGTTAAAAAAACTCAACAAATAGTCCCTCTCCTGGTGCTCCGCTTTGACTTTCCATCTGCTTTACTATCAATCTCCCAACATGGAGAGACAGCCCCTTTAACCTCCTGGTTCGCACACGTTTCCAATTTGGCAGAGGATGAAAGGGAAGAGAGAGAACCAATGAGAGAGTAGCTGTTAGTCATTTTTACGGGCACATATCACTCTAACTTCCCAGCAGGAAGAATAATTAACAAAGTCTCAGCCCCCCACTGGGAACCAGCATAGGTCCAGAACCAAAATTGTAGACTTGCCGTCAGCTCACAAAAAACGAGTTGAAAAATGGAGCGCAGGGGCACAGCAATTCACAAACTGGCCGAGTAATAAAGGACAACTATCGTCCAAAAATCTGTTAAGTGAAGGCAACGTGGCGGACTTGAAAGTGAGGCAGAATAGCAGGAAACAGATTTCAAGAGGTACGTTGGAATCGCCTTTAAAGCACAGGAAGAGGGGCACAACTTTGACAATGATGCACTTCGCCAAAAACGGCGTATTCGTTTTCTCCTCAATATATTCAGGAGAAAAAGCATACACCCTTTTTGGCCAAGCAAGCAAGCGGGCAATACAAATCTGCACTACAAAGAAGTATCACTTCCCACCAGTCAAAAGGGACATCCACAAAATGTGTAAAAACCAGAAAGGCAAGACAGGCCCTGGAGAACAGGGAGCCTTGTTATGCTGATGGGCGGGATGTAAATTGCCAACTGCCTCTCTGGAGGAGTTTATTGTGTTCCCTAAAACAATAAACAACAGAGCTACAGAGCCAAGGGCACTTCCAGTCTAGGGAATATACCTTGGGAAAACTGAAAATGAATAAGACAGAGCCACCCCAAAATTTAGGGCTGCAATGCTTACAAGGACCTAAACTTGGGTACACCTTAAATATCCCAGGAAATATAAAAATGGTTCAAAAAATTGTGGTACTTACGTACGATGGAATATCCCTCAGCCATGAATTCAATGTCATAAGACCAGTAGCAGCAAAATGGGTGGATTCAGGTACGATGATTCTAAGTGAAATAAGTCACACAGAAAAAGAAACTTATCATAAGATATCACTTATGAAGATCCTGTAAACATGGCTACACATGAACTGAGTTAGGAAAGAGAACAGCATCTCACATTTAGAAAACACTCTTATGCCTGCTTAAGGGGGAAGGAGAGGTGGGGTGATGCATAAAACCAGAGTTTGATATAAGCACAGGTACCATTCCAAACACCAACTATGGAATAGACAAGACCTACAACTTCCTCAGTGAAAGGGACTCAAAACCCCATATTTCCCGCAGAGGAATATATCTCACTAGTAAGAATCTTAAAACCTATGTATTGATATGTCTCCGTAAGGGAATCAAGTGTGTCTAGACTGGCATAAACATAGCAGCGAGAATCAGCTCAAACCCACTATAAAAAGGAATTTCAAAAACAAACCAAAAAAACTGGGAAAATCTTTACAATTCCTTCAGGGTCTCTGATGAAACCTGGAATGACCCTATGTACAACGACAGCTGGATGTGGCATAAGGCTGGACACTTGGGACTGAGACGATGGGTGAGATTGGGTGAGCAAATGCAGACCCTTTAAAGCACAAATGCCTGGCACCCATTCCATGGGTCCCAACTCTCCAGGTTGAAGGGACTATTACTACAGCTATAACATGTACAGGAAACCTAGAGAACGGACACACTGTGAATACGTAAGGTTTCTAAAACTCAACGAATAGTCCCTCTCCTGGTGCTCCGGTTTGACTTTCCATCTGCTTTACTATCAACCTCCCAAATTGGAGAGACAGCCCCTTTAACCTCCTGGTTCACACAGGTTGCCAATTTGGCAGAGGATGAAAGGGAAGAGGGAGAACCAATTAGAGAGTAGCGGTTAGGCAGTTGGACGGGCACATATCACTCTAATATCCCGGCAGGAAGAAGAATTAACCAAAGTCTTAGCCACCCACCAGGAACCAGCATAAATCCTGAACCAAAATCTTGGACATGCGGTCAGCTCACAAAAAAAGAGTTGAAAAATGGATCTCAGGAGCACAGCAATTCACAAACTGGCAGAGTAATAAAGGAGAACTCTCTTCCAAAAATCTGTTGAGGGAAGGCAACGAGGCGGACTTGAAAGCGAGGCAGAATAGCAGGAAACAGATTTCAAGAGGTACGTTGGAATCGCCCTTAAAGCACAGGAAGAGGGGCACAACTTCGACAATGATGCACTTGGCCAAAAAGGGCGTATGCGTTTTCTCCTGAATATATTCAGGAGAAAACGCATACGCCCTTTTTGGCCAAGCAAGCAAGCGGGCAATGCAAATCTGCACTACAAAGAAGGATCACTTCCCACCGGTCAAAAGGGACATCCACAAAATGTGTAAGAACAAGAAAGGCAAGACAGTCCCTGGAGAACAGGGAGCCTTGTTATGCTGATGGGCGGGATGTAAATTGCCAACTGCCCCTCTGGAGGAGTGCATTGTGTTCCCTAAAACAAGTAAAGAACAGAGCTACAGAGCCAAGGGCACTTCCAGTCTAGGGAATATACCTTGGGAAAACTGAAAATCAATAAGACAGAGCCACCCCAAAATTTAGGGCTGCACTGCCTACAAGGACCTCAACTTGGGTACGCCTTAAATGTCATGGGAAATATAAAAATGGTTCAAAAAATTGTGGTACTTACGTACGATGGAATATCCCTCAGCCATGAAATCAATGTCATAAGACCAGTAGCAGCAAAATGGGTGGATTCAGGTACGATGATTCTAAGTGAAATAAGTCACACAGAAAAAGAAACTTATCATAAGATATCACTTATGAAGATCCTGTAAACATGGCTACACTTGAACTGAGTTAGGAAAGAGAACAGTGTCTCACATTTAGAAAACACTCTTATGCCTGCTTAAGGGGGAAGGAGAGGTGGGGTGATGCATAAAACCAGAGTTTGATATAAGCACAGGTACCGTTCCAAAAACCAACTATGGAATAGACAAGACCTACACCTTCCTCAGTGAAACGGACTCAAAACCCCATATTTCCCGCAGAGGAATATATCTGACTAGTAAGAATCTTAAAACCTATGTATTGATATGTCTCCGTAAGGGAATCAAGTGTGTCTAGACTGGAATAAACATGGCAGCGAGAATCAGCTCAAACCCACTATAAAAAGGAATTTCAAAACAAAACAAAAAAACTGGGAAATTCTTTACAATTCCTTCAGGGTCTCTGATGAAACCTGGAATGACCCTATCTACAACGACAGCTTCATGTGGCATAAGGCTGGACACTTGGGACTGAGGGGATTGATGAGATTGGGTGAGCAAATGCAGACCCTTTAAAGCAATAATGCATGGCACCCATTCCATGGGTCCCAACTCTCCAGGTTGAAGGGAATATTACTACAGTTATAACATGTACGGGAGACCTAGGGAACGGACACACTGTGAATACGAAAGGTTTCTAAAACTCAATGAATAGTACCTCTCCTGGTGCTCCGGTTTGACTTTCCATCTGCTTTACTATCAACCTCCCAACTTGGAGAGACAGCCCCTTTAACCTCCTGGTTCACACAGGTTGCCAATTTGGCAGAGGATGAAAGGGAAGAGGGAGAACCAATGAGAGAGTAGCTGTTAGGCATTTGGATGGGCACATATCACTGTAATTTCCCGGCAGGAAGAAGAATTAACCAAAGTCTCAGCCCCCCACCGGGAACCAGTATAGATCCTGAACCAAAATTTTGGACTTGCGGTCAGCTCACCAAAAACGAGTTGAAAAATGGAGCTCAGGGGCACAGCAATTCACTAACTGGCCGAATAATAAAGACAACTATCGTCCAAAAATCTGTTAAGGGAAGGCAACGAGGCGGACTTGAAAGCGAGGCAGAATAGCAGGAAACAGATTTCAAGAGGTACGTTGGAATCGCCTTTAAAGCACAGGAAGAGGGGCACAACTTCGACAATGATGCACTTGGCCAAAAAGGACGTATGCGTTTTCTCCTGAATATATTCAGGAGAAAATGCATACGCCCTTTTTGGCCAAGCAAGCAAGCGGGCAATGCAAACCTGCACTACAAAGAAGTATCACTTCCCACCAGTCAAAAGGGACATCCACAAAATGTGTAAAAACCAGAAAGGCAAGACAGGCCCTGGAGAACAGGGAGCCTTGTTATGCTGATGGGCGGGATGTAAATTGCCAACTGCCTCTCTGGAGGAGTGCATTGTGTTCCCTAAAACAAGTAAACAACAGAGCTACAGAGCCAAGGGCACTTCCAGTCTAAGGAATATACCTTGGGAAAACTGAAGATCAATAAGACAGAGCCACCCCAAAATTTAGGGCTGCACTGCTTACAAGGACCTCAACTTGGGTACACCTTAAATATCCCAGGAAATATAAAAATGGTTCAAAAAATTGTGGTACTTACGTACGATGGAATATCCCTCAGCCATGAAATCAATGTCATAAGACCAGTAGCAGCAAAATGGGTGGATTCAGGTACGATGATTCTAAGTGAAATAAGTTACAGAGAAAAAGAAACTTATCATAAGATATCACTTATGAAGATCCTGTAAACATGGCTACACTTGAACTGAGTTAGGAAAGAGAACAGTGTCTCACATTTAGAAAACACTCTTATGCCTGCTTAAGGGGGAAGGAGAGGTGGGGTGATGCATAAAACCAGAGTTTGATATAAGCACAGGTACCGTTCCAAAAACCAACTATGGAATAGATAAGACCTACACCTTCCTCAGTGAAAGGGACTCAAAACCCCATATTTCCCTCAGAGGAATATATCTGACTAGTAAAAATCTTAAAACCTATGTATTGATACGTCTCCGTAAGGGAATCAAGTGTGTCTAGAATGGCATAAATATGGCAGCGAGAATCAGCTCAAACCCACTATAAAAAGGAATTTCAAAAATAAAACAAAAAAACTGGGAAATTCTTTACAATTCCTTCAGGGTCTCTGATGAAACCTGAAATGACCCTATCTACAATGACAGCTGGATGAGGAATAAGGCTGGACACTTGGGACTGAGAGGATTGGTGAGACTGGGTGAGCAAATGCAGACCCTTTAAAGCAATAATGCATGGCACACGTTTCATGGGTCCCAACTCTCCAGGTTGAAGGGAATATTACTACAGATATAACATGTACGGGAATCCTAGAGAACGGACACACTGTGAATACGAAAGGTTTCTAAAACTCAACGAATAATCCCTCTCCTGGTGCTCCGGTTTGACTTTCCATCTGCTTTATTATCAACCTCCCAACTTGGAGAGACAGCCCCTTTAACCTCCTGGTTCGCACAGGTTGCCAATTTGGCAGAGGATGAAAGGGAAGAGGGAGAACCAATGAGAGAGTAGCTGTTAGGCATTTGGACGGGCACATATCACTCTAACTTCCCGGCAGGAAGAAAAACTAACCAAACTCTCAGCCCCCCACCGGGAACCAGCATAGGTCCTGAACCAAAATTTTAGACTTGCCATCAGCTCACAAAAAACGAGTTGAAAAATGGAGCTCAGGGGCACAGCAATTCACAAACTGGTCGAGTAATAAAGAACAAATATCGTCCAAAAATCTGTTGAGGGAAGGCAACGAGGCGGACTTGAAAGCGATGCAGAATAGAAGGAAACAGATTTCAAGAGGTACGTTGGAATCGCCCTTAAAGCACAGGAAGAGGGGCACAACTTCGACAATGATGCACTTGGCCAAAAAGGGCGTATGCGTTTTCTCCTGAATATATTCAGGAGAAAACGCATACGCCCTTTTTGGCCAAGCAAGCAAGCGGGCAATGCAAATCTGCACTACAAAGAAGGATCACTTCCCACCGGTCAAAAGGGACATCCACAAAATGTGTAAGAACAAGAAAGGCAAGACAGTCCCTGGAGAACAGGGAGCCTTGTTATGCTGATGGGCGGGATGTAAATTGCCAACTGCCCCTCTGGAGGAGTGCATTGTGTTCTCTAAAACAAGTAAAGAACAGAGCTACAGAGCCAAGGGCACTTCCAGTCTAGGGAATATACCTTGGGAAAACTGAAAATCAATAAGACAGAGCCACCCCAAAATTTAGGGCTGCACTGCTTACAAGGACCTCAACTTGGGTACACCTTAAATATCCCAGGAAATATAAAAATGGTTCAAAAAATTGTGGTACTTACGTACGATGGAATATCCCTCAGCCATGAAATCAATGTCATAAGACCAGTAGCAGCAAAATGGGTGGATTCAGGTACGATGATTCTAAGTGAAATAAGTCACAGAGAAAAAGAAACTTATCATAAGATATCACTTATGAAGATCCTGTAAACATGGCTACACTTGAACTGAGTTAGGAAAGAGAACAGTGTCTCACATTTAGAAAACACTCTTATGCCTGCTTAAGGGGGAAGGAGAGGTGGGGTGATGCATAAAACCAGAGTTTGATATAAGCACAGGTACCGTTCCAAAAACCAACTATGGAATAGACAAGACCTACACCTTCCTCAGTGAAAGGGACTCAAAACCCCATATTTCCCGCAGAGGAATATATCTGACTAGTAAGAATCTTAAAACCTATGTATTGATATGTCTCCGTAAGGGAATCAAGTGTGTCTAGACTGGCATAAACATGGCAGCGAGAATCAGCTCAAACCCACTATAAAAAGGAATTTCAAAACAAAACAAAAAAACTGGGAAATTCTTTACAATTCCTTCAGGGTCTCTGATGAAATCTGGAATGACCCTATCTACAACGACAGCTTCATGTGGCATAAGGCTGGACACTTGGGACAGAGGGGATTGATGAGATTGGGTGAGCAAATGCAGACCCTTTAAAGCAATAATGCATGGCACCCATTCCATGGGTCCCAACTCTCCAGGTTGAAGGGAATATTACTACAGTTATAACATGTATGGGAGACCTAGGGAACGGACACACTGTGAATACGAAAGGTTTCTAAGACTCAATGAATAGTACCTCTCCTGGTGCTCCGGTTTGACTTTCCATCTGCTTTACTATCAACCTCCCAACTTGGAGAGACAGCCCCTTTAACCTCCTGGTTCACACAGGTTGCCAATTTGGCAGAGGATGAAAGGGAAGAGGGAGAACCAATGAGAGAGTAGCTGTTAGGCATTTGGATGGGCACATATCACTGTAATTTCCCGGCAGGAAGAAGAATTAACCAAAGTCTCAGCCACCCACCGGGAACCAGTATAGGTCCTGAACCAAAATTTTGGACTTGCGGTCAGCTCACCAAAAACGAGTTGAAAAATGGAGCTCAGGGGCACAGCAATTCACTAACTGGCCGAATAATAAAGACAACTATCGTCCAAAAATCTGTTAAGGGAAGGCAACGAGGCGGACTTGAAAGCGAGGCAGAATAGCAGGAAACAGATTTCAAGAGGTACGTTGGAATCGCCTTTAAAGCACAGGAAGAGGGGCACAACTTCGACAATGATGCACTTGGCCAAAAAGGACGTATGCGTTTTCTCCTGAATATATTCAGGAGAAAATGCATACGCCCTTTTTGGCCAAGCAAGCAAGCGGGCAATGCAAACCTGCACTACAAAGAAGTATCACTTCCCACCAGTCAAAAGGGACATCCACAAAATGTGTAAAAACCAGAAAGGCAAGACAGGCCCTGGAGAACAGGGAGCCTTGTTATGCTGATGGGCGGGATGTAAATTGCCAACTGCCTCTCTGGAGGAGTGCATTGTGTTCCCTAAAACAAGTAAACAACAGAGCTACAGAGCCAAGGGCACTTCCAGTCTAAGGAATATACCTTGGGAAAACTGAAGATCAATAAGACAGAGCCACCCCAAAATTTAGGGCTGCACTGCTTACAAGGACCTCAACTTGGGTACACCTTAAATATCACGGGAAATATAAAAATGGTTCAAAAAATTGTGGTACTTACGTACGATGGAATATCCCTCAGCCATGAAATCAATGTCATAAGACCAGTAGCAGCAAAATGGGTGGATTCAGGTACGATGATTCTAAGTGAAATAAGTCACAGAGAAAAAGAAACTTATCATAAGATATCACTTATGAAGATCCTGTAAACATGGCTACACTTGAACTGAGTTAGGAAAGAGAACAGTGTCTCACATTTAGAAAACACTCTTATGCCTGCTTAAGGGGGAAGGAGAGGTGGGGTGATGCATAAAACCAGAGTTTGATATAAGCACAGGTACCGTTCCAAAAACCAACTATGGAATAGACAAGACCTACACCTTCCTCAGTGAAAGGGACTCAAAACCCCATATTTCCCTCAGAGGAATATATCTGACTAGTAAAAATCTTAAAACCTATGTATTGATACGTCTCCGTAAGGGAATCAAGTGTGTCTAGAATGGCATAAATATGGCAGCGAGAATCAGCTCAAACCCACTATAAAAAGGAATTTCAAAAATAAAACAAAAAAACTGGGAAATTCTTTACAATTCCTTCAGGGTCTCTGATGAAACCTGAAATGACCCTATCTACAATGACAGCTGGATGAGGAATAAGGCTGGACACTTGGGACTGAGAGGATTGGTGAGACTGGGTGAGCAAATGCAGACCCTTTAAAGCAATAATGCATGGCACACGTTTCATGGGTCCCAACTCTCCAGGTTGAAGGGAATATTACTACAGATATAACATGTACGGGAATCCTAGAGAACGGACACACTGTGAATACGAAAGGTTTCTAAAACTCAACGAATAATCCCTCTCCTGGTGCTCCGGTTTGACTTTCCATCTGCTTTATTATCAACCTCCCAACTTGGAGAGACAGCCCCTTTAACCTCGTGGTTCGCACAGGTTGCCAATTTGGCAGAGGATGAAAGGGAAGAGGGAGAACCAATGAGAGAGTAGCAGTTAGGCATTTGGACGGGCACATATCACTGTAATTTCCCGGCAGGAAGAAGAATTAACCAAAGTCTCAGCCACCCACCGGGAATCAGTATAGATCCTGAACCAAAATTTTGGACTTGCGGTCAGCTCACCAAAAACGAGTTGAAAAATGGAGCTCAGGGGCACAGCAATTCACAAACTGGCCGAGTAATAAAGGACAACTATCGTCCAAAAATCTGTTGAGGGAAGGCAACGAGGCGGACTTGAAAGCGAGGCAGAATAGCAGGAAACAGATTTCAAGAGGTATGTTGGAATCGCCTTTAAAGCACAGGAAGAGGGGCACAACTTCGACAATGATGCACTTGGCCTAAAAGGGCGTACGCGTTTTCTCCTGAATATATTCAGGAGAAAACGCATACGCCCTTTTTGGCCAAGCAATCAAGCGGGCAATGCAAATCTGCACTACAAAGAAGTATCACTTCCCACCGGTCAAAAGGGACATCCACAAATTGTGTAAAAACCAGAAAGGCAAGACAGGCCCTGGAGAACAGGGAGCCTTGTTATGCTGATGGGCGGGATGTAAATTGCCAACTGCCTCTCTGGAGGAGTGCATTGTGTTCCCTAAAACAAGTAAACAACAGAGCTACAGAGCCAAGGGCACTTCCAGTCTAGGGAATATACCTTGGGAAAACTGAAAATCAAAAAGACACAGCCACCCCAAAATTTAGGGCTGCACTGCTTACAAGGACCTCAACTTGGGTACACCTTAAATATCCCAGGAAATATAAAAATGGTTCAAAAAATTGTGGTACTTACGTACGATGGAATATCCCTCAGCCATGAAATCAATGTCATAAGACCAGTAGCAGCAAAATGGGTGGATTCAGGTACGATGATTCTAAGTGAAATAAGTCACACAGAAAAAGAAACTTATCATAAGATATCACTTATGAAGATCCTGTAAACATGGCTACACTTGAACTGAGTTAGGAAAGAGAACAGTGTCTAACATTTAGAAAACATCTTATGCCTGCTTAAGGGGGAAGGAGAAGAGGGGTGATGCATAAAACCAGAGTTTGATATAAGCAGAGGTACCGTTCCAAAAACCAACTATGGAATAGACAAGACCTACACGTTCCTCAGTGAAAGGGACTCAAAACCCCATATTTCCCGCAGAGGAATATATCTGACTAGTAAGAATCTTAAAACCTATGTATTGATATGTCTCCGTAAGGGAATCAAGTGTGTCTAGACTGGCATAAACATGGCAGCGAGAATCAGCTCAAACCCACTATAAAAATGAATTTCAAAAATAAAACAAAACAACTGGGAAATTCTTTACAATTCCTTCAGGGTCTCTGATGAAACCTGGAATGACCCTATCTACAACGACAGCTGGATGTGGCATAAGGCTGGACACTTGGGACTGAGAGGATTGGTGAGATTGTGTGAACAAATGCAGACCCTTTAAAGCAATAATGCATGGCACCCATTCCATGGGTCCCAACTCTCCAGGTTGAAGGGAATATTACTACAGTTATAACATGTACGGGAAACCTAGAGAACGGACACACGGTGAATACGAAAGGTTTCTAAAACTCAACGAATAGTCTCTCTCCTGGTGCTCCGGTTTGACTTTCCATCGGCATTACTATCAACCTCCCAACTTGGAGAGACAGCCCCTTTAACCTCATGGTTCGCACAGGTTGCCAATTAGGCAGAGGATGAAAGGTAAGAGGGAGAACCAATGAGAGAGTAGCTGTTAGGCATTTAGACGGGCACATATCACTGTAATTTCCCGGCAGGAAGAAGAATTAACCAAAGTCTCAGCCCCCCACCGGGAACCAGTATAGGTCCTGAACTAAAATTTTGGACTTGCCGTCATCTCACCTAAAACGAGCTGAAAAATGGAGCTCAGGGGCACAGCAATTCACAAACTGGCCGAGTAATAAAGGACAACTATCGTCCAAAAATCTGTTGAGGGAAGGCAACGAGGCGGACATGAAAACTAGGCAGAATAGCAGGAAACAGATTTCAAGAGGTACGTTGGAATTGCCTTTAATGCACAGGAAGAGGGGCACAACTTCGACAATGATGCACTTGGCCAAAAAGGGCGTATTCGTTTTCTCCTGAATATATTCAGGAGAAAACGCATACGCCCTTTTTGGCCAAGCAAGCAAGCGGGCAATGCAAATCTGCACTACAAAGAAGTATCACTTCCCACCGGTCAAAAGGGACATCCACAAAATGTGTAAAAACCGGAAAGGCAAGACAGGCCCTGGAGAACAGGGAGCCTTGTTATGCTGATGGGCGGGATGTAAATTGCCAACTGCCTCTCCGGAGGAGTGCATTGTGTTCCCAAAAACAAGTAAACAACAGAGCTACAGAGCCAAGGGTACTTCCAGTCTAGGGAATATACCTTGGGAAAACTGAAAATCAAAAAGACACAGCCACCCCAAAATTTAGGGCTGCACTGCTTACAAGGACCTCAACTTGGGTACACCTTAAATATCCCAGGAAATATAAAAATGGTTCAAATAATTGTGGTACTTACGTACGATGGAATATCCCTCAGCCATGAAATCAATGTCATAAGACCAGTAGCAGCAAAATGGGTGGATTCAGGTACGATGATTCTAAGTGAAATAAGTCACACAGAAAAAGAAACTTATCATAAGATATCACTTATGAAGATCCTGTAAACATGGCTACACTTGAACTGAGTTAGGAAGGAGAACAGAGTCTCACATTTAGAAAACACTCTTATGCCTGCTTAAGGGGGAAGGAGAGGTGGGGTGATGCATAAAACCAGAATTTGATATTAGCACAGGTACCATTCCAAAAACCAACTATGGAATAGACAAGACCTACAACTTCCTCAGTGAAAGGGACTCAAAACCCCATATTTGCCGCAGAGGAATATATCTGACTAGTAAGAATCTTAAAACCTATGTATTGATATGTCTCCATAAGGGAATCAAGTGTGTCTAGACTGGCATAAACATGGCAGTGAGAATCAGCTCAAACCCACTATAAAAAGGAATTTCAAAAACAAAACAAAAAAATTGGGAAATTCTTTACAATTCCTTCAGGATCTCTGATGAAACCTGGAATGACCCTATCTACAACGACAGCTGGATGTGGCATAAGGCTGGACACTTGGGACTGAGAGGAATGGTGAGATTGGGTGAACAAATGCAGACCCTTTAAAGCAATAATGCATGGCACCCATTCCATGGGTCCCAACTCTCCAGGTTGAAGGGAATATTACTACAGATATAACATGTATGGGAAACCTAGAGAACGGACACACTGTGAATACGAAAGGTTTCTAAAACTCAACGAATAGTCTCTCTCCTGGTGCTCCGGTTTGACTTTCCATCTGCTTTACTATCAACCTCCCAACTTGGAGAGACAGCCCCTTTAACCTCATGGTTTGCACAGGTTGCCAATTTGGCAGAGGATGAAAGGGAAGAGGGAGAACCAATGAGAGAGTAGCTGTTAGGCATTTGGACGGGCACATATCACTGTAATTTCCCGGCAGGAAGAAGAATTAACCAAAGTCTCAGCCCCCCACCGGGAACCAGTATAGGTCCTGAACCAAAATTTTGGACTTGCGGTCAGCTCACCTAAAACGAGTTGAAAAATGGAGCTCAGGGGCACAGCAATTCACAAACTGGCCGAGTAATAAAGGACAACTATCGTCCATAAAACTGTTGAGGGAAGGCAACGAGGCGGACTTGAAAGCGAGGCGGAATAGCAGGAAACAGATTTCAAGAGGTACGTTGGAATTGCCTTTAAAGCACAGGAAGAGGGGCACAACTTCGACAATGATGCACTTGGCCAAAAAGGGCGTATGCGTTTTCTCCTGAATATATTCAGGAGAAAACGCATACGCCCTTTTTGGCCAAGCAAGCAAGCGGGCAATGCAAATCTGCACTACAAAGAAGTATCATTTCCCACCGGTCAAAAGGGACATCCACAAAATGTGTAAAAACCGGAAAGGCAAGACAGGCCCTGGAGAACAGGGAGGCTTGTTATGCTGATGGGCGGGATGTAAATTGCCAACTGCCTCTCTGGAGGAGTGCATTGTGTTCCCTAAAACAAGTAAACAACAGAGCTACAGAGCCAAGGGTACTTCCAGTCTAGGGAATATACCTTGGGAAAACTGAAAATCAAAAAGACACAGCCGGGCTTCCCTGGTGGCGCAGGGTTGGGAGTCCGACTGCCGATGCAGGGGACATGGGTTCGTGCCCTAGTCTGGGAAGATCCCACATGCCGTGGAGCAGCTGGGCCCGTGAGCCATGGCCGCTGAGCCTGCGCGTCCAGAGCCCGTGCTCCACAACAGGAGAGGCCACAACACTGAGAGGCCCGCATATAGCAAAAAAAAAAAAAAAAAAAAAAAAAAAAAAGACACAGCCACCCCAAAATTTAGGGCTGCACTGCTTACAAGGACCTCAACTTGGGTACACCTTAAATATCCCAGGAAATATAAAAATGGTTCAAAAAATTGTGGTACTTACGTATGATGGAATATCCCTCAGCCATGAAATCAATGTCATAAGACCAGTAGCAGCAAAATGGGTGGATTCAGGTACGAGGATTCTAAGTGAAATAAGTCACACAGAAAAAGAAACTTATCATAAGATATCACTTATGAAGATCCTGTAAACATGGCTACACTTGAACTGAGTTAGGAAAGAGAACAGTGTCTCTCATTTAGAAAACACTCTTATGCCTGCTTAAGGGGGAAGGAGAGGTGGGGTGATGCATAAAACCAGAGTTTGATATAAGCACAGGTACCGTTCCAAAAACCAACTATGGAATAGACAAGACCTACACCTTCCTCAGTGAAAGGGACTCAAAGCCCCATATTTCCCGCAGAGGAATATATCTGACTAGTAAGAATCTTAAAACCTATGTATTGATATGTCTCCGTAAGGGAATCAAGTGTGTCTCGACTGGCATAAATATGGCAGCGAGAATCATCTCAAACCCACTATTAAAAGGAATTTCAAAAATAAAACAAAAAAAACTGGGAAATTCTTTACAATTCCTTCAGGGTCTCTGATGAAACCTAGAATGACACTATCTACAATGACAGCTGCATGTGGCATAAGGCTGGACACTTGGGACTGAGAGGATTGGTGAGATTGGGTGAGCAAATGCAGACCCTTTAAAGCAATAATGCATGGCACACATTCCATGGGTCCCAACTCTCCAGGTTGAAGGGAATATTACTACAGATATAACATGTACGGGAATCCTAGAAAACGGACACACTGTGAATACAAAAGGTTTCTAAAACTCAACGAATAGTCCCTCTCCTGGTGCTCCGGTTTGACTTTCCATCTGCTTTACTATTAACCTCCCAACTTGGAGAGACAGCCCCTTTAACCTCCTGGTTCGCACAGGTTGCCAATTTGGCAGAGGATGAAAGGGAATAGGGAGAACCAATGAGAGAGTAGCTGTTAGGCATTTGGACGGGCACATATCACTGTAATTTCCCGGCAGGATGAAGAATTAGCCAAAGTCTCAGCCCCCCACCGGGAACCAGTATAGGTCCTGAACCAAAATTTTGGACTTGCGGTCAGGTCACCAAAAACGAGTTGAAAAATGGAGCTCAAGGGCACAGCAATTCACAAACTGGCCGAGTAATAAAGGACAACTATCGTCCAAAAATCTGTTGAGGGAAGGCAACGAGGCGGACTTGAAAGCGAGGCAGAATAGCAGGAAACAGATTTCAAGAGGTACGTTGTAATCGCCTTTAAAGCACAGGAAGAGGGGCACAACTTCGACAATGATGCACTTGGCCAAAAAGGGCGTATGCGTTTTCTCCTGAATATATTCAGGAGAAAACGCATACGCCCTTTTTGGCCAAGCAAGCAAGCGGGCAATGCAAATCTGCACTAAAAGAAGTATCACTTCCCACCAGTCAAAAGGGACATCCAAAAATGTGTAAAAACCGGAAAGGCAAGACAGGCCCTGGAGAACAGGGAGCCTTGTTATGCTGATGGGCGGGATGTAAATTGCCAACTGCCTCTCTGGAGGAGTGCATTGTGTTCCCTAAAACAAGTAAACAACAGAGCTACAGAGCCAAGGGTACTTCCAGTCTAGGGAATATACCTTGGGAAAACTGAAAATCAAAAAGACACAGCCACCCCAAAATTTAGGGCTGCACTGCTTACAAGGACCTCAACTTGGGTACACCTTAAATATCCCAGGAAATATTAAAATGGTTCAAAAAATTGTGGTACTTACGTACGATGGAATATCCCTCAGCCATGAAATCAATGTCATAAGACCAGTAGCAGCAAAATGGGTGGATTCAGGTACGATGATTCTAAGTGAAATAAGTCACACAGAAAAAGAAACTTATCATAAGATATCACTTATGAAGATCCTGTAAACATGGCTAACTTGAACTGAGTTACGAAAGAGAACAGTGTCTCACATTTAGAAAACACTCTTATGCCTGCTTAAGGGGGAAGGAGAGGTGGGGTGATGCATAAAACCAGAGTTTGATATAAGCACAGGTACCATTCAAAAACCAACTATGGAATAGACAAGACCTACAACTTCCTCAGTGAAAGGGACTCAAAACCCCATATTTGCCGCAGAGGAATATATCTGACTAGTAAGAATCTTAAAACCTATGTATTGATATGTCTCCATAAGGGAATCAAGTGTGTCTAGACTGGCATAAACATGGCAGCGAGAATCAGCTCAAACCCACTATAAAAAGGAATTTCAAAAACAAAACAAAAAAAACTGGGAAATTCTTTACAATTCCTTCAGGGTCTCTGATGAAACCTGGAATGACCCTATCTACAGCGACAGCTAGATGTGGCATAAGGCTGGACACTTGGGACTGAGAGGATTGGTGAGATTGGGTGAACAAATGCAGACCCTTTAAAGCAATAATGCATGGCACCCATTCCATGGGTCCCAACTCTCCAGGTTGAAGGGAATATTACTACAGTTATAACATGTACGGGAAACCTAGAGAACGGACACACTGTGAATACGAAAGGTTTCTAAAACTCAACGAATAGTCTCTCTCCTGGTGCTCCGGTTTGACTTTCCATCTGCTTTACTATCAACCTCCCAACTTGGAGAGACAGCCCCTTTAACCTCCTGGTTCGCACAGGTTGCCAATTTGGCAGAGGATGAAAGGTAAGAGGGAGAACCAATGAGAGAGTAGCTGTTAGGCATTTGGACGGGCACATATCACTGTAATTTCCCGGCAGGAAGAAGAATTAACCAAAGTCTCAGCCCCCCACCGGGAACCAGTATAGGTCCTGAACCAAAATTTTGGACTTGCGGTCATCTCACCTAAAACGAGCTGAAAAATGGAGCTCAGGGGCACAGCAATTCACAAACTGGCCGAGTAATAAAGGACAACTATCGTCCAAAAATCTGTTGAGGGAAGGCAACGAGGCGGACTTGAAAGCGAGGCAGAATAGCAGGAAACAGATTTCAAGAGGTACGTTGGAATTGCCTTTAAAGCACAGGAAGAGGGGCACAACTTCGACAATGATGCACTTGGCCAAAAAGGGCGTATGCGTTTTCTCCTGAATATATTCAGGAGAAAACGCATACGCCCTTTTTGGCCAAGCAAGCAAGCGGGCAATGCAAATCTGCACTACAAAGAAGTATCACTTCCCACCGGTCAAAAGGGACATCCACAAAATGTGTAAAAACCAGAAAGGCAAGACAGGCCCTGGAGAACAGGGAGCCTTGTTATGCTGATGGGCGGGATGTAAATTGCCAACTGCCTCTCTGGAGGAGTACATTGTGTTCCCTAAAACAAGTAAAGAACAGAGCTACAGAGCCAAGGGCACTTCCAGTCTAGGGAATATACTTTGGGAAAACTGAAAATCAAAAAGACACAGCCACCCCAAAATTTAGGGCTGCACTGCTTACAAGGACCTCAACTTGGGTACACCTTAAATATCCCAGGAAATATAAAAATGGTTCAAAAAATTGTGGTACTTACGTACGATGGAATATCCCTCAGCCATGAAATCAATGTCATAAGAACAGTAGCAGCAAAATGGGTGGATTCAAGTACGATGATTCTAAGTGAAATAAGTCACACAGAAAAAGAAACTTATCATAAGATATCACTTATGAAGATCCTGTAAACATGGCTACACTTGAACTGAGTTAGGAAGGAGAACAGTGTCTCACATTTAGAAAACACTCTTATGCCTGCTTAAGGGGGAGGGAGAGGTGGGGTGATGCATAAAACCAGAGTTTGATATAAGCACAGGTACCGTTCCAAAAACCAACTATGGAATAGACAAGACCTACACCTTCATCAGTGAAAGGGACTCAAAACACCATATTTCCCACAGAGGAATATATCTGACTAGTAAGAATCTTAAAACCTATGTATTGATATGTCTCCATAAGGGAATCAAGTGTGTCTAGACTGGCATAAACATGGCAGCGAGAATCAGCTCAAACCCACTATAAAAAGGAATTTCAAAAACAAAACAAAAAAACTGGGAAATTCTTTACAATTCCTTCAGGGTCTCTGATGAAACCTGGAATGACCCTATCTACAACGACAGCTGGATGTGGCATAAGGCTGGACACTTGGGACTGAGAGGATTGGTGAGATTGGGTGAACAAATACAGACCCTTTAAAGCAATAATGCATGGCACCCATTCCATGGGTCCCAACTCTCCAGGTTGAAGGGAATATTACTACAGTTATAACATGTACGGGAAACCTAGAGAACGGACACACTGTGAATACGAATGGTTTCTAAAACTCAACGAATAGTCTCTTTCCTGGTGCTCCGGTTTGAATTTCCATCTGCTTTACTATCAACCTCCCAACTTGGAGCGACAGCCCCTTTAACCTCCTGGTTCGCACAGGTTTCCAATTTGGCAGAGGATGAAAGGGAAGAGGGAGAACCAATGAGAGAGTAGCTGTTAGGCATTTGGACGGGCACATATCACTGTAATTTCCCGGCAGGAAGAAGATTTAACCAAAGTCTCAGCCCCCCACCGGGAACCAGTATAGGTCCTGAACGAAAATTTTGGACTTGCGGTCAGCTCACCTAAAACGAGTTGAACAATGGAGCTCAGGGGCACAGCAATTCACAAACTGGCCGAGTAATAAAGGACAACTATCGTCCAAAAATCTGTTGAGGGAAGGCAACGAGGCGGACTTGGAAGCGAGGCAGAATAGCAGGAAACAGATTTCAAGAGGTACGTTGGAATCACCTTTAAAGCACAGGAAGAGGGGCACAACTTCGAGAATGATGCACTTGGCCAAAAAGGGCGTATGTGTTTTCTCCTGAATATATTCAGGAGAAAACGCATACGCCCTTTTTGGCCAAGCAAGCAAGCGGGCAATGCAAATCTGCACTACAAAGTAGAATCACTTCCCACCGGTCAAAAGGGACATCCACAAAATGTGTAAAAACCAGAAAGGCAAGACAGGCCCTGGAGAACAGGGAGCCTTGTTATGCTGATGGGTGGGATGTAAATTGCCAACTGCCTCTCTGGAGGAGTACATTGTTTTCCCTAAAACAAGTAAACAACAGAGCTACAGAGCCAAGGGCACTTCCAGTCTAGGGAATATACCTTCAGAAAACTGAAAATCAATAAGACAGAGCCACCCCAAAATTTAGGGCTGCACTGCTTACAAGGACCTCAACTTGGGTACACCTTAAATATCCCAGGAAATATAAAAATGGTTCAAAAAATTGTGGTACTTACGTACGATGGAATATCCCTCAGCCATGAAATCAATGACATAAGACCAGTAGCAGCAAAATGGGTGGATTCAGGTACGATGATTCTAAGTGAAATAAGTCACAGAGAAAAAGAAACTTATCATAAGATATCACTTATGAAGATCCTGTAAACATGGATACACTTGAACTGAGTTAGGAAAGAGAACAGTGTCTCACATTTAGAAAACACTCTTATGCCTGCTTAAGGGGGAAAGAGAGGTGGGGTGATGCATAAAACCAGAGTTTGATATAAGCACAGGTACCGTTCCAAAAACCAACTATGTTATAGACAAGAGCTACACCTTCCTCAAAGAAAGGGAATCAAAACACCATATTTCCCGCAGAGGAATATATCTGACTAGTAAGAATCTTAAAACCTATGTATTCATATGTCTCCGTAAGGGAATCAAGTGTGTCTAGACTGGCATAAACATGGCAGCGAGAATCAGCTCAAACCCACTATAAAAAGGAATTTCAAAAATAAAACAAAACAACTGGGAAATTCTTTACAATTCCTTCAGGGTCTCTGATGAAACCTGGAATGACCCTATCTACAACGACAGCTGGATGTGGCATAAGGCTGGACACTTGGGACTGAGAGGATTGGTGAGATTGGGTGAGCAAATGCAGACCCTTTAAAGCAATAATGCATGGCACACATTCCATGGGTCCCAACTCTCCAGGTTGAAGGGAATATTACTACAGCTATAACATGTACGGGAAACCTAGAGAACGGACACACTGTGAATACGAAAGGTTTCTAAAACTCAACGAATAGTCCCTCTCCTGGTGCTCCGGTTTGACTTTCCATCTGCTTTACTATCAACCTCCCAACTTGGAGAGACAGCCCCTTTAACCTCCTGGTTCGCACAGGTTGCCAATTTGGCAGAGGATGAAAGGGAAGAGGGAGAACAAATGAGAGAGTAGCTGTTAGGCATTTGGACGGGCACATATCACTGTAATTTCCCGGCAGGAAGAAGAATTAACCAAAGTCTCAGCCACCCACCGGGAACCAGTATAGGTCCTGAACCAAAATTTTGGACCTGCGGTCAGCTCACCAAAAACGAGTTGAAAAATGGAGCTCAGGGGCACAGCAATTCACAAACTGGCCGAGTAATAAAGGACAACTATCGTCCAAACATCTGTTGAGGGAAGGCAACGAGGCGGACTTGGAAGCGAGGCAGAATAGCAGGAAGCAGATTTCAAGAGGTACGTTGGAATCGCCTTTAAAGCACAGGAAGAGGGGCAAAACTTCGACAATGATGCACGTGGCCATAAAGGGCGTATGCGTTTTCTCCTGAATATATTCAGGAGAAAACGCATACACCCTTTTTGGCCAAGCAAGCAAGCGGGCAATGCAAATCTGCACTACAAAGAAGTATCACTTCCCACCGGTCAAAAGGGACATCCACAAAATGTGTAAAAACCAGAAAGGCAAGACAGGCCCTGGAGAACAGGGAGCCTTGTTATGCTGATGGGCGGGATGTAAATTACCAACTGCCTCTCTGGAAGAGTGCATTGTGTTCCCTAAAACAAGTAAACAACAGAGCTACAGAGCCAAGGGCACTTCCAGTCTAGGGAATATACCTTTGGAAAACTGAAGATCAATAAGACAGAGCCACCCCAAAATTTAGGGCTGCACTGCTTACAAGGACCTCAACTTGGGTACACCTTAAATATCCCAGTAAATATAAAAATGGTTCAAAAAATTGTGGTACTTACGTACGATGGAATATCCCTCAGCCATGAAATCAATGTCATAAGAACAGTAGCAGCAAAATGGTTGGATTCAGGTACGATGATTTAAAGTGAAATAAGTCACAGAGAAAAAGAAACTTATCATAAGATATCACTTATGAAGATCCTGTAAACATGGCTACACGTGAACTGAGTTAGGAAAGAGAACAGTGTCTCACATTTAGAAAACACTCTTATGCCTGCTTAAGGGGGAAGGAGAGGTGGTGTGATGCATAAAACCAGAGTTTGATATAAGCACAGGTACCGTTCCAAAAACCAACTATGGAATAGACAAGAGCTACACATTCCTCAGTGAAAGCGACTCGAAACCCCATATTTCCCGCAGAGGAATATATCTGACTAGTAAGAATCTTAAAACCTATGTATTGATATGTCTCCGTAAGGGAATCAAGTGTGTCTAGACTGGCATAAACATGGCAGCGAGAATCAGCTCAAACCCACTATAAAAAGGAATTTCAAAAATAAAACAAAACAACTGGGAAATTCTTTACAATTCCTTCAGGGTCTCTGATGAAACCTGGAATGACCCTATCTACAACGACAGCTGGATGTGGCATAAGGCTGGACACTTGGGACTGAGACGATTGGTGAGATTGGGTTAGCAAATGCAGACCATTTAAAGCAATAATGCATGGCACACATTCCATGGGTCCCAACTCTCCAGGTTGAAGGGAATATTACTACAGCTATAACATGTACGGGAAACCTAGAGAACGGACACACTGTGAATACGAAAGGTTTCTAAAACTCAACGAATAGTCCATCTCCTGGTGCTCCGGTTTGACTTTCCACCTGCTTTACTATCAACCTCCCAACTTGGAGAGACAGCCCCTTTAACCTCCTGGTTCGCACAGGTTGCCAATTTGGCAGAGGATGAAAGGGAAGAGGGAGAACCAATGAGAGAGTAGCTGTTAGGCATTTGGACGGGCACATATCACTCTAATTTCCCGGCAGGAAGAAGAATTAACCAAAGTCTCAGCCCCCCACAGGGAACCAGCATAGGTCCTGAACCTAAATTTTGGACTTGCGGTCAGCTCACCAAAAACGAGTTGAAAAATGGAGCTCAGGGGTACAGCAATTCACAAACTGGCCGAGTAATAAAGGACAACTATCGTCCAAAAATCTGTTGAGGGAAGGCAACGAGGCAGACTTGAAAGCGAGGCAGAATAGCAGGAAACAGATTTCAAGAGGTACGTTGGAATAGCCTTTAAAGCACAGGAAGAGGGGCACAACTTCGACAATGATGCACTTGGCCAAAAAGGGCGTATGCGTTTTCTCCTGAATATATTCAGGAGAAAACGCATACGCCCTTTTTGGCCAAGCAAGCAAGCGGGCAATGCAAATCTGCACTACAAAGAAGTATCACTTCCCACCGGTCAAAAGGGACATCCACAAAATGTGTAAAAACCAGAAAGGCAAGACAGGCCCTGGAGAACAGGGAGCCTTGTTATGCTGATGGGCGGGATGTAAATTGCCAACTGCCTCTCTGGAGGAGTACATTGTGTTCCCTAAAACAAGTAAACAACAGAGCTACAGAGCCAAGGGCACTTCCAGTCTAGGGAATATACCTTGGGAAAACTGATGATCAATAAGACAGAGCCACCCCAAAATTTAGGGCTGCACTGCTTACAAGGACCTCAACTTGGGTACACCTTAAATATCCCAGGAAATATAAAAATGGTTCAAAAAATTGTGGTACTTACGTACGATGGAATATCCCTCAGCCATGAAATCAATGTCATAAGACCAGTAGCAGCAAAATGGGTGGATTCAGGTACGATGATTCTAAGTGAAATAAGTCACAGAGAAAAAGAAACTTATCATAAGATATCACTTATGAAGATCCTGTAAACATGGCTACACTTGAACTGAGTTAGGAAAGAGAACAGTGTCTAACATTTAGAAAACACTCTTATGCGTGCTTAAGGGGGAAGGAGAGGAGGGGTGATGCATAAAACCAGAGTTTGATATAAGCACAGGTACCGTTCCAAAAACCAACTATGGAATAGACAAGACCTACACGTTCCTCAGTGAAAGGGACTCAAAACCCCATATTTCCCGCAGAGGAATATATCTGACTAGTAAGAATCTTAAAACCTATGTATTGATATGTCTCCGTAAGGGAATCAAGTGTGTCTAGACTGGCATAAACATGGCAGCGAGAATCTGCTCAAACCCACTATAAAAAGGAATTTCAAAAATAAAACAAAACAACTGGGAAATTTTTTACAATTCCTTCAGGGTCTCTGATGAAACCTGGAATAACCCTATGTACAACGACAGCTGGATGTGTCATAAGGCTGGACACTTGGGACTGAGAGGATTGGTGAGATTGGGTGAGCAAATGCAGACCCTTTAAAGCAATAATGCATGGCACACATTCCATGGGTCCCAACTCTCCAGGTTGAAGGGAATATTACTACACCTATAACATGTACGGGAAACCTAGAGAACGGACACACTGTGAATACGAAAGGATTCTAAAACTCAACGAATAGTCCCTCTCCTGGTGCTCCGGTTTGACTTTCCATCTGCTTTACTCTCAACCTCCCAACTTGGAGAGACAACCCCTTTAACCTCCTGGTTCACACAGGTGGCCAATTTTGCAGAGGATGAAAGGGAAGAGGGAGAACCAATGAGAGAGTAGCTGTTAGGCATTTGGACGGGCACATATCACTGTAATTTCCCGGCAGGAAGAAGAATTAACCAAAGTCTCAGCCACCCACCGGGAACCAGTATAGGTCCTGAACCAAAATTTTGGACCTGCGGTCAGCTCACCAAAAACGAGTTGAAAAATGGAGCTCAGGGGCACAGCAATTCACAAACTGGCCGAGTAATAAAGGACAACTATCGTCCAAAAATCTGTTGAGGGAAGGCAACGAGGAGGACTTGAAAGCGAGGCAGAATAGCAGGAAACAGATTTCAAGAGGTACGTAGGAATCACCTTTAAAGCACAGGAAGAGGGGCACAACTTCCACAATAATGCACTTGGCCAAAAAGGGCGTATGCGTTTTCTCCTGAATATATTCAGGAGAAAATGCATACACCCTTTTTGGCCAAGCAAGCAAGCGGGCAATGCAAATCTGCACTACAAAGAAGTATCACTTCCCACCGGTCAAAAGGGACATCCACAAAATGTGTAAAAACCAGAAAGGCAAGACAGGCCCTGGAGAACAGGGAGCCTTGTTATGCTGATGGGCAGGATGTAAATTGCCAACTGCCTCTCTGGAGGAGTACATTGTGTTCCCTAAAACAAGTAAAGAACAGAGCTACAGAGCCAAGGGCACTTCCAGTCTAGGGAATATACTTTGGGAAAACTGAAAATCAATAAGACAGAGCCACCCCAAAATTTAGGGCTGCACTGCTTACAAGGACCTCAACTTGGGTACACCTTAAATATCCCAGGAAATATAAAAATGGTTCAAAAAATTGTGGTACTTACGTACGATGGAATATCCCTCAGCCATGAAATCAATGTCATAAGACCAGTAGCAGCAAAATGGGTGGATTCAGGTACGAGGATTCTAAGTGAAATAAGTCACACAGAAAAAGAAACTTATCATAAGATATCACTTATGAAGATCCTGTAAACATGGCTACACTTGAACTGAGTTAGGAAAGAGAACAGTGACTCACATTTAGAAAACACCCTTATGCCTGCTTAAGGGGGAAGGAGACGTGGGGTGATGCATAAAACCAGAGTTTGATATAAGCACAGGTACCGTTCCAAAAACCAACTATGGAATAGACAAGACCTACACCTTCCTCAGTGAAAGGGACTCAAAACCCCATATTTCCCGCAGAGGAATATATCTGACTAGTAAAAATCTTAAAACCTATGTATTGATATGTCTCCGTAAGGGAATCAAGTGTGTCTCGACTGGCATAAATATGGCAGCGAGAATCATCTCAAACCCACTATTAAAAGGAATTTCAAAAATAAAACAAAAAAAACTGGGAAATTCTTTACAATTCCTTCAGGGTCTCTGATGAAACCTGGAATGACCCTATCTACAACGACAGCTGGATGTGGCATAAGGCTGGACACTTGGGACTGAGAGGATTGGTGAGATTGGGTGAACAAATGCAGACCCTTTAAAGCAATAATGCATGGCACCCATTCCATGGGTCCCAACTCTCCAGGTTGAAGGGAATATTACTACAGTTATAACATGTACAGGAAACCTAGAGAACGGACACACTGTGAATACGAAAGGTTTCTAAAACTCAATGAATAGTCCCTCTCCTAGTGCTCCGGATTGACTTTCCATCTGCTTTACTATCAACCTCCCAACTTGGAGAGACAGCCCCTTTAACCTCCTGGTTCGCACAGGTTTCCAATTTGGCAGAGGATGAAAGGGAAGAGGGAGAACCAATGAGAGAGTAGCTGTTAGGCATTTGGACGGGCACATATCACTGTAATTTCCCGGCAGGAAGAAGAATTAACCAAAGTCTCAGCCCCCCACCGGGAACCAGCATAGGTCCTGAACCAAAATTTTGGACTTGCGGTCAGCTCACCTAAAACGAGTTGAAAAATGGAGCTCAGGGGCACAGCAATTCACAAACTGGCCGAGTAATAAAGGACAACTATCGTCCAAAAATCTGTAGAGGGAAGGCAACGAGGCGGACTTGGAAGCGAGGCAGAATAGCAGGAAACAGATTTCAAGAGGTACGTTGGAATCGCCTTTAAAGCACAGGAAGAGGGGCACAACTTCGAGAATGATGCACTTGGCCAAAAAGGGCGTATGCGTTTTCTCCTGAATATATTCAGGAGAAAACGCATACGCCCTTTTTGGCCAAGCAAGGAAGCGGGCAATGCAAATCTGCACTACAAAGTAGAATCACTTACCAACGGTCAAAAGGGACATCCACAAAATGTGTAAAAACCAGAAAGGCAAGACAGGCCCTGGAGAACAGGGAGCCTTGTTATGCTGATGGGTGGGATGTAAATTGCCAACTGCCTCTCTGGAGGAGTACATTGTGTTCCCTAAAACAAGTAAAGAACATAGCTACAGAGCCAAGGGCACTTCCAGTCTAGGGAATATACCTTGGGAAAACTGATGATCAATAAGACAGAGCCACCCCAAAATTTAGGGCTGCACTGCTTACAAGGACCTCAACTTGGGTACACCTTAAATATCCCAGGAAATATAAAAATGGTTCAAAAAATTGTGGTACTTACGTACGATGGAATATCCCTCAGCCATGAAATCAATGTCATAAGACCAGTAGCAGCAAAATGGGTGGATTCAGGTACGATGATTCTAAGTGAAATAAGTCACAGAGAAATAGAAACTTATCATAAGATATCACTTATGAAGATCCTGTAAACATGGCTACAGTTGAACTGAGTTAGGAAAGAGATCAGTGTCTCACATTTAGAAAACACTCTTATGCCTGCTTAAGGGGGAAGGAGAGGTGGGGTGATGCATAAAACCAGAGTTTGATATAAGCACAGGTACCATTCCAAAAACCAACTATGGAATAGACAAGACCTACACCTTCCTCAGTGAAAGGTACTCAAAACCCCATATTTCCCGCAGAGGAATATATCTGACTAGTAAGAATCTTAAAACCTATGTATTGATATGTCTCCGTAAGGGAATCAAGTGTGTCTAGACTGGCATAAACATGGCAGCGAGAATCAGCTCAAACCCACTATAAAAAGGAATTTCAAAAACAAAACAAAAAAACTGGGAAATTCTTTACAATTCCTTCAGGGTCTCTGATGAAACCTGGAATGACCCTATCTACAATGACAGCTGGATGTGGCATAAGGCTGGACACTTGGGACTGAGAGGATTGGTGAGATTGGGTGAACAAATGCAGACCCTTTAAAGCAATAATGCATGGCACCCATTCCATGGGTCCCAACTCTCCAGGTTGAAGGGAATATTACTACAGTATTAACATGTACGGGAAACCTAGAGAACGGACACACAGTGAATACGAAAGGTTTCTAAAACTCAACGAATAGTCTCTCTCCTGGTGCTCCAGTTTGACTTTCCATCTGCTTTACTATCAACCTCCCAACTTGGAGAGACAGCCCCTTTAACCTCCTGGTTCGCACAGGTTGCCAATTTGGCAGAGGATGAAAGGGAAGAGGGAGAACCAATGAGAGAGTACCTGATAGGCATTTGGACGGGCACATATCACTGTAATTTCCCGGCAGGAAGAAGAATTAACCAAAGTCTCAGCCACCTACCGGGAACCAGTACAGTTCCTGATCCAAAATTTTGGACTTGCGGTCAGCTCACCAAAAACGAGTTGAAAAATGGAGCTCAGGGGCACAGCAATTCAAAAACTGGCTGAGTAATAAAGGACAACTATCGTCCAAAAATCTGTTGAGGGAAGGCAACGAGGCAGACTTGAAAGCGAGGCAGAATAGCAGGAAACAGATTTCAAGAGGTACGTTGGAATCGCCTTTAAAGCACAGGAAGAGGGGCACAACTTCGACAATGATGCACTTGGCCAAAAAGGGCGTATGCGTTTTCTCCTGAATATATTCAGGAGAAAACGCATACGCCCTTTTTGGCCAAGCAAGCAAGCGGGCAATGCAAATCTGCACTACAAAGAAGTATCACTTCCCACCGGTCAAAAGGGACATCCACAAAATGTGTAAAATCCAGAAAGGCAAGACAGGCCCTGGAGAACAGGGAGCCTTGTTATGCTGATGGGCGGGATGTAAATTGCCAACTGCCTCTCTGGAGGAGTGCATTGTGCTCCCTAAAACAAGTAAACAACAGAGCTACAGAGCCAAGGGCACTTCCAGTCTAGGGAATATACCTTTGGAAAACTGAAGTTCAATAAGACAGAGCCACCCCAAAATTTAGGGCTGCACTGCTTACAAGGACCTCAACTTGGGTACACCTTAAATATCCCAGGAAATATAAAAATGGTTCAAAAAATTGTGGTACTTACGTACGATGGAATATCCCTCAGCCATGAAATCAATGACATAAGAACAGTAGCAGCAAAATGGGTGGATTCAGGTACGATGATTCTAAGTGAAATAAGTCACAGAGAAAAAGAAACTTATCATAAGATATCACTTATGAAGATCCTGTAAACATGGCTACACTTGAACTGAGTTAGGAAAGAGAACAGTGTCTCACATTTAGAAAACAGTCTTATGCCTGCTTAAGGGGGAAAGAGAGGTGGGGTGATGCATAAAACCAGAGTTTGATATAAGCACAGGTACCGTTCCAAAAACCAACTATGTTATAGACAAGAGCTACACCTTCCTCAGAGAAAGGGAATCAAAACACCATATTTCCCGCAAAGGAATATATCTGACTACTAAGAATCTTAAAACCTATGTATTGATATGTCTCCGTAAGGGAATCAAGTGTGTCTAGACTGGCATAAACATGGCAGCGAGAATCAGCTCAAACCCACTATAAAAAGGAATTTCAAAAATAAAACAAAAAAACTGGGAAATTCTTTACAATTCCTTCAGGGTCTCTGATGAAACCTGGAATGACCCTATCTACAACGACAGCTGGATGTGGCATAAGGCTGGACACTTGGGACTGAGAGGATTGGTGAGATTGGGTGAGCAAATGCAGACCCTTTAAAGCAATAATGCATGGCACACATTCCATGGGTCCCAACTCTCCAGGTTGAAGGGAATATTACTACAGCTATAACATGTACGGGAAACCTAGAGAACGGACACACTGTGAATACGAAAGGTTTCTAAAACTCAACGAATAGTCCCTCTCCTGGTGCTCTGGTTTGACTTTCCATCTGCTTTACTATCAACCTCCCAACTTGGAGAGACAGCCCCTTTAACCTCCTGGTTCGCACAGGTTTCCAATTTGGCAGAGGATGAAAGGGAAGAGGGAGAACCAATGAGAGAGTAGCTGTTAGGCATTTGGACGGGCACATATCACTGTAATTTCCCGGCAGGAAGAAGAATTAACCAAAGTCTCAGCCACCCACCGGGAACCAGTATAGGTCCTAAACCAAAATTTTGGACCTGCGGTCAGCTCACCAAAAACGAGTGGAAAAATGGAGCTCAGGGGCACAGCAATTCACAAACTGGCCGAGTAATAAAGGACAACTATCGTCCAAAAATCTGTTGAGGGAAGGCAACGAGGCAGACTTGGAAGCGAGGCAGAATAGCAGGAAACAGATTTCAAGAGGTACGTTGGAATCGCCTTTAAAGCACAGGAAGAGGGGCACAACTTCGACAATGATGCACGTGGCCATAAAGGGCGTATGCGTTTTCTCCTGAATATATTCAGGAGAAAACGCATACACCCTTTTTGGCCAAGCAAGCAAGCGGGCAATACAAATCTGCACTACAAAGAAGTATCACTTCCCACCGGTCAAAAGGGACATCCACAAAATGTGTAAAAACCAGAAAGGCAAGACAGGCCCTGGAGAACAGGGAGCCTTGTTATGCTGATGGGCGGGATGTAAATTACCAACTGCCTCTCTGGAAGAGTGCATTGTGTTCCCTAAAACAAGTAAACAACAGAGCTACAGAGCCAAGGGCACTTCCAGTCTAGGGAATATACCTTTGGAAAACTGAAGATCAATAAGACAGAGCCACCCCAAAATTTAGGGCTGCACTGCTTACAAGGACCTCAACTTGGGTACACCTTAAATATCCCAGGAAATATAAAAATGGTTCAAAAAATTGTGGTACTTACGTATGATGGAATATCCCTCAGCCATGAAATCAATGTCATAAGACCAGTAGCAGCAAAATGGGTGGATTCAGGTACGAGGATTCTAAGTGAAATAAGTCACACAGAAAAAGAAACTTATCATAAGATATCACTTATGAAGATCCTGTAAACATGGCTACACTTGAACTGAGTTAGGAAAGAGAACAGTGACTCACATTTAGAAAACACTCTTATGCCTGCTTAAGGGGGAAGGTGACGTGGGGTGATGCATAAAACCAGAGTTTGATATAAGCACAGGTACCGTTCCAAAAACCAACTATGGAATAGACAAGACCTACACCTTCCTCAGTGAAAGGGACTCAAAACCCCATATTTCCCGCAGAGGAATATATCTGACTAGTAAGAATCTTAAAACCTATGTATTGATATGTCTCCGTAAGGGAATCAAGTGTGTCTCGACTGGCCTAAATATGGCAGCGAGAATCAGCTCAAACCCACTATTAAAAGGAATTTCAAAAATAAAACAAAAAAAACTGGGAAATTCTTTACAATTCCTTCAGGGTCTCTGATGAAACCTAGAATGACACTATCTACAATGACAGCTGGATGTGGCATAAGGCTGGACACTTGGGACTGAGAGGATTGGTGAGATTGGGTGAGCAAATGCAGACCCTTTAAAGCAATAATGCATGGCACACATTCCATGGGTCCCAACTCTCCAGGTTGAAGGGAATATTACTACAGATATAACATGTACGGGAATCCTAGAAAACGGACACACTGTGAATACAAAAGGTTTCTAAAACTCAACGAATAGTCCCTCTCCTGGTGCTCCGGTTTGACTTTCCATCTGCTTTACTATTAACCTCCCAACTTGGAGAGACAGCCCCTTTAACCTCCTGGTTCGCACAGGTTGCCAATTTGGCAGAGGATGAAAGGGAATAGGGAGAACCAATGAGAGAGTAGCTGTTAGGCATTTGGACGGGCACATATCACTGTAATTTCCCGGCAGGAAGAAGAATTAACCAAAGTCTCAGCCCCCCACCGGGAACCAGTATAGGTCCTGAACCAAAATTTTGCACTAGCGGTCAGCTCACCAAAAACGAGTTGAAAAATGGAGCTCAAGGGCACAGCAATTCACAAACTGGCCGAGTAATAAAGGACAACTATCGTCCAAAAATCTGTTGAGGGAAGGCAACGAGGCGGACTTGAAAGCGAGGCAGAATAGCAGGAAACAGATTTCAAGAGGTACGTTGTAATCGCCTTTAAAGCACAGGAAGAGGGGCACAACTTCGACAATGATGCACTTGGCCAAAAAGGGCGTATGTGTTTTCTCCTGAATATATGCAGGAGAAAACGCATACGCCCTTTTTGGCCAAGCAAGCAAGCGGGCAATGCAAATTTGCACTACAAAGAAATATCACTTCCCACCGGTAAAAAAGGACATCGACAAAATGTGTAAAAACCGGAAAGGCAAGACAGGCCCTGGAGAACAGGAGCCTTGTTATGCTGATGGGCGGGATGTAAATTGCCAACTGCCTCTCTGGAGGAGTGCATTGTGTTCCCTAAAACAAGTAAACAACAGAGCTACAGAGCCAAGGGCAATTCCAGTCTAGGGAATATACCTTGGGAAAACTGAAAATCAAAAAGACACAGCCACCCCAAAATTTAGGGCTGCACTGCTTACAAGGACCTCAACTTGGGTACACCTTAAATATCCCAGGAAATATAAAAATGGTTCAAAAAATTGTGGTACTTACGTACGATGGAATATCCCTCAGCCATGAAATCAATGTCATAAGAACAGTAGCAGCAAAATGGGTGGATTCAGGTACGATGATTCTAAGTGAAATAAGTCACAGAGAAAAAGAAACTTATCATAAGATATCACTTATGAAGATCCTGTAAACATGGCTACACTTGAACTGAGTTAGGAAAGAGAACAGTGTCTCACATTTAGAAAACACTCTTATGCCTGCTTAAGGAGGAAGGAGAGGTGGGGTGATGCATAAAACCAGAGTTTGATATAAGCACAGGTACCGTTCCAAAAAACAACTATGGAATAGACAAGACCTACACCTTCCTCAGTGAAAGGGACTCAAAACACCATATTTCCCGCAGAGGAATATATCTGACTACTAAGAATCTTAAAACCTATGTATTGATATGTCTCCGTAAGGGAATCAAGTGTGTCTAGACTGGCATAAACATGGCAGCGAGAATCAGCTCAAACCCACTATAAAAAGGAATTTCAAAAACAAAACCAAAAAACTGGGAAATTCTTTACAATTCCTTCAGGGTCTCTGATGAAACCTGGAATGACCCTATCTACAATGACAGCTGGATGTGGCATAAGGCTGGACACTTGGGACTGAGAGGATTGGTGAGATTGGGTGAGCAAATGCAGACCCTTTAAAGCAATAATGCATGGCACACATTCCATGGGTCCCAACTCTCCAGGTTGAAGGGAATATTACTACAGCTATAACATGTACGGGAAACCTAGAGAACGGACACACTGTGAATACGAAATGTTTCTAAAACTCAACGAATAGTCTCTCTCCTGGTGCTCCGGTTTGACTTTCCATCTGCTTTACTCTCAACCTCCCAACTTGGAGAGACAACCCCTTTAACCTCCTGGTTCACACATGTTGCCAATTTGGCAGAGGATGAAAGGGAAGAGGGAGAACCAATGAGAGAGTAGCTGTTAGGCATTTGGACGGGCACATATCAGTGTAATTTCCCGGCAGGAAGAAGAATTAACCAAAGTCTCAGCCACACACCGGGAACCAGTATAGGTCCTGAACCAAAATTTTGGACCTGCGGTCAGCTCACCAAAAACGAGTTGAAAAATGGAGCTCAGGGGCACAGCAATTCACAAACTGGCCGAGTAATAAAGGACAACTATCGTCCAAAAATCTGTTGAGGTAAGGCAACGAGGCGGACTTGAAAGCGAGGCAGAATAGCAGGAAACAGATTTCAAGAGGTACGTAGGAATCACCTTTAAAGCACAGGAGGAGGGGCACAACTTCGACAATAATGCACTTGGCCAAAAAGGGCGTATGTGTTTTCTCCTGAATATATTCAGGAGAAAATGCATACACCCTTTTTGGCCAAGCAAGGAAGCGGGCAATGCAAATCTGCACTACAAAGAAGTATCACTTCCCACCGGTCAAAAGGGACATCCACAAAATGTGTAAAAACCAGAAAGGCAAGACAGGCCCTGGAGAACAGGGAGCCTTGTTATGCTGATGGGCGGGATGTAAATTGCCAACTGCCTCTCTGGAGGAGTACATTGTGTTCCCTAAAACAAGTAAAGAACAGAGCTACAGAGCCAAGGGCACTTCCAGTCTAGGGAATATACTTTGGGAAAACTGAAAATCAATAAGACAGAGCCACCCCAAAATTTAGGGCTGCACTGCTTACAAGGACCTCAACTTGGGTACACCTTAAATATGCCAGGAAATATAAAAATGGTTCAAAAAATTGTGGTACTTACGTACGATGGAATATCCCTCAGCCATGAAATCAATGTCATAAGAAAAGTAGCAGCAAAATGGGTGGATTCAGGTACGATGATTCTAAGTGAAATAAGTCACAGAGAAAAAGAAACTTATCATAAGATATCACTTATGAAGATCCTGTAAACATGGCTACACTTGAACTGAGTTAGGAAAGAGAACAGTGTCTCACATTTAGAAAACACTCTTATGCCTGCTTAAGGGGGAAGGAGAGGTGGGGTGATGCATAAAACCAGAGTTTGATATAAGCACAGGTACCATTCCAAAAACCAAATATGGAATAGACAAGACCTACACCTTCCTCAGTGAAAGGGACTCAAAACACCATATTTGCCGCAGAGGAATATATCTGACTAGTAAGAATCTTAAAACCTATGTATTGATATGTCTCCATAAGGGAATCAAGTGTGTCTAGACTGGCATAAACATGGCAGCGAGAATCAGCTCAAACCCACTATAAAAAGGAATTTCAAAAACAAAACAAAAAAACTGGGAAATTCTTTACAATTCCTTCAGGGTCTCTGATGAAACCTGGAATGACCCTATCTACAACGACAGCTGGATGTGGCATAAGGCTGGACACTTGGGACTGAGAGGATTGGTGAGATTGGGTGAACAAATGCAGTCCCTTTAAAGCAATGATGCATGGCACCCATTCCATGTGTCCCAACTCTCCAGGTTGAAGGGAATATTACTACAGTTATAACATGTACGGGAAACCTAGAGAATGGACACACTGTGAATACGAAAGGTTTCTAAAACTCAACGAATAGTCCCTCTCCTGGTGCTCCGGTTTGACTTTCCATCTGCTTTACTATCAACCTCCCAACTTGGAGAGACAGCCCCTTTAACCTCCTGGTTCGCACAGGTTGCCAATTTGGCAGAGGATGAAAGGGAAGAGGGAGAACCAATGAGAGAGTAGCTGTTAGGCATTTGGACGGGCACATATCACTGTAATTTCCCGGCAGGAAGAAGAATTAACCAAAGTCTCAGCCACCCACCGGGAACCAGTATAGGTCCTGAACCAAAATTTTGGACTTGCGGTCAGCTCACCAAAAACGAGTGGAAAAATGGAGCTCAGGGGCACAGCAATTCACAAATTGGCCGAGTAATAAAGGACAACTATCGTCCAAAAATCTGTTGAGGGAAGGCAACGAGGTGGACTTGGAAGCGAGGCAGAATAGCAGGAAACAGATTTCAAGAGGTACGTTGGAATCGCATTTAAAGCACAGGAAGAGGGGCACAACTTCGACAATGATGCACGTGGCCATAAAGGGCGTATGCGTTTTCTCCTGAATATATTCAGGAGAAAACGCGTACACCCTTTTTGGCCAAGCAAGCAAGCGGGCAATGCAAATCTGCACTACAAAGAAGTATCACTTCCCACCGGTCAAAAGGGACATCCCCAAAATGTGTAAAAACCAGAAAGGCAAGACAGGCCCTGGAGAGCATGGAGCCTTGTTATGCTGATGGGCGGGATGTAAATTACCAACTGCCTCTCTGGAAGAGTGCATTGTGTTCCCTAAAACAAGTAAACAACAGAGCTACAGAGCCAAGGGCACTTCCAGTCTAGGGAATATACCTTTGGAAAACTGAAGATCAATAAGACAGAGCCACCCCAAAATTTAGGGCTGCACTGCTTACAAGGACCTCAACTTGGGAACACCTTAAATATCCCAGTAAATATAAAAATGGTTCAAAAAATTGTGGTACTTACGTACGATGGAATATCCCTCAGCCATGAAATCAATGTCATAAGACCAGTAGCAGCAAAATGGTTGGATTCAGGTACGATGATTTTAAGTGAAATAAGTCACACAGAAAAAGAAACTTATCATAAGATATCACTTATGAAGATCCTGTAAACATGGCTACACTTGAACTGAGTTAGGAAAGAGAACAGTGTCTCACATTTAGAAAACACTCTTATGCCTGCTTAAGGGGGAAGGAGAGGTCGTGTGATGCATAAAACCGGAGTTTGATATAAGCACAGGTACCGTTCCAAAAACCAACTATGGAATAGACAAGAGCTACACCTTCATCAGTGAAAGGGACTCAAAACCCCATATTTCACGCAGAGGAATATATCTGACTAGTAAGAATCTTAAAACCTATGTATTGATATGTCTCCGTAAGGGAATCAAGTGTGGCTAGACTGGCATAAACATGGCAGCGAGAATCAGCTCAAACCCACTATAAAAAGGAATTTCAAAAATAAAACAAAACAACTGGGAAATTATTTACAATTCCTTCAGGGTCTCTGATGAAACCTGGAATGACCCTATCTACAACGACAGCTGGATGTGGCATAAGGCTGGACACTTGGGACAGAGAGGATTGGTGAGATTGGGTGAGCAAATGCAGACCATTTAAAGCAATAATGCATGGCACACATTCCATGGGTCCCAACTCTCCAGGTTGAAGGGAATATTACTACAGCTATAACATGTACGGGAAACCTAGAGAACGGACACACTGTGAATACGAAAGGTTTCTAAAACTCAACGAATAGTCCCTCTCCTGGTGCTCCGGTTTGACTTTCCACCTGCTTTACTATCAACCTCCCAACTTGGAGAGACAGCCCCTTTAACCTCCAGGTTCGCACAGGTTGCCAATTTGGCAGAGGATGAAAGGGAAGAGGGAGAACCAATGAGAGAGTAGCTGTTAGGCATTTGGACGGGCACATATCACTCTAATTTCCCGGCAGGAAGAAGAATTAACCAAAGTCTCAGCCCCCCACAGGGAACAAGCATAGGTCCTGAACCAAAATTTTGGACTTGCGGTCAGCTCACCAAAAACGAGTTGAAAAATGGAGCTCAGGGGTACAGCAATTCACAAACTGGCTGAATAATAAAGGACAACTATCGTCCAAAAATCTGTTGAGGGAAGGCAACGAGGCAGACTTGAAAGCGAGGCAGAATAGCAGGAAACAGATTTCAAGAGGTACGTTGGAATAGCCTTTAAAGCACAGGGAGAGGGGCACAACTTCGACAATGATGCACTTGGACAAAAAGGGCATATGCGTTTTCTCCTGAATATATTCAGGAGAAAACGCATACCCACTTTTTGGCCAAGCAAGCAAGCGGGCAATGCAAATCTGCACTACAAAGAAGTATCACTTCCCACCGGTCAAAAGGGACATCCACAAAATGTGTAAAAACCAGAAAGGCAAGACAGGCCCTGGAGAACAGGGAACCTTGTTATGCTGATGGGTGGGTTGTAAATTGCCAACTGCCTCTCTGGAGGAGTACATTGTGTTCCCTAAAACAAGTAAAGAACAGAGCTACAGAGCCAAGGGCACTTCCAGTCTAGGGAATATACTTTGAGAAAACTGAAAATCAATAAAACAGAGCCACCCCAAAATTTAGGGCTGCACTGCTTACAACGACCTCAACTTGGGTACACCTTAAATATCCCAGGAAATATAAAAATGGTTCAAAAAATTGTGGTACTTACGTACGATGGAATATCCCTCAGCCATGAAATCAATGTCATAAGACCAGTAGCAGCAAAATGGGTGGATTCAGGTACGATGATTCTAAGTGAAATAAGTCACACAGAAAAAGAAACTTATCATAAGATATCACTTATGAAGATCCTGTAAACATGGCTACATTTGAACTGAGTTAGGAAAGAGAACAGTGTCTCACATTTAGAAAACACTCTTATGCCTGCTTAAGGGGGAAGGAGAGGTGGGGTGATGCATAAAACCAGAGTTTGATATAAGCACAGGTACCGTTCCAAAAACCAACTATGGAATAGACAAGACCTACACCTTCCTCAGTGAAAGGGACTCAAAACACCATATTTCCCGCAGAGGAATATATCTGACTAGTAAGAATCTTAAAACCTATGTATTGATATGTCTCCGTAACGGAATCAAATGTGTCTAGACTGGCATAAACATGGCAGTGAGAATCAGCTCAAACCCACAATAAAAAGGAATTTCAAAAACAAAACAAAAAAACTGGGAAATTCTTTACAATTCCTTCAGGGTCAATGATGAAACCTGGAATTACCCTATCTACAACGACAGCTGGATGTGGCATAAGGCTGGACACTTGGGACTAAGGGGATTGGTGAGATTGGGTGAGTAAATGCAGACCCTTTAAAGCAATAATGCATGGCACCCATTCCATGGGTCCCAACTCTCCAGGTTGAAGGGAATATTACTACAGTTATAACATGTACGGGAAACCAAGAGAACCGACACACTGTGAATACGAAAGGTTTCTAAAACTCAACGAATAGTCCCTCTCCTGGTGCTCCGGTTTTACTTTCCACCTGCTTTACTATCAACCTCCCAACTTGGAGAGACAGCCCCTTTAACCTCCTGGTTCGCACAGGTTTCCAATTTGGCAGAGGATGAAAGGGAAGAGGGAGAACCAATGAGAGAGTAGCTGTTAGGCATTTGGACGGGCACATATCACTGTAATTTCCCGGCAGGAAGAAGAATTAACCAAAGTCTCAGCCCCCCACAGGGAAACAGCATAGGTCCTGAACCAAAATTTTGGACCTGCGGTCAGCTCACCAAAAACGAGTTGAAAAATGGAGCTCAGGGGCACAGCAATTCACAAACTGGCCGAGTAATAAAGGACAACTATCGTCCAAAAATCTGTTGAGGGAAGGCAACGAGGCGGACTTGAAAGCGAGGCAGAATAGCAGGAAACAGATTTCAAGAGGTACGTTGGAATCGCCTTTAAAGCACCGGATGAGGGGCACAACTTCGACAATGATGCACGTGGCCAAAAAGGGCGTATGTGTTTTCTCCTGAATATATTCAGGAGAAAACGCATACACCCTTTTTGGCCAAGCAAGCAATCGGGCAATGCAAATCTGCACTACAAAGAAGTATCACTTACCCCCGGTCAAAAGGGACATCCACAAAATGTGTAAAAACCAGAAAGGCAAGACAGGCCCTGGAGAACAGGGAGCCTTGTTATGCTGATGGGCGGGATGTAAATTGCCAACTGCCTCTCTGGAGGAGTACATTGTGTTCCCTAAAACACGTAAAGAACAGAGCTACAGAGCCAAGGGCACTTCAAGTCTAGGGAATATACCTTGGGAAAACTGAAAATCAATAAGACAGAGCCACTCCAAAATTTAGGGCTGCACTGCTTATAAGGACCTCAACTTGGGTACACCTTAAATATCCCAGGAAATATAAAAATGGTTCAAAAAATTGTGGTACTTACGTACGATGGAATATCCCTCAGCCATGAAATCAATGTCATAAGACCAGTAGCAGTAAAATGGGTGGATTCAGGTACGATGATTCTAAGTGAAATAAGTCACAGAGAAAAAGAAACTTATCATAAGATATCACTTATGAAGATCCTGTAAACATGGCTACACTTGAACTGAGTTAGGAAAGAGAACAGTGTCTCACATTTAGAAAACACTCTTATGCCTGCTTAAGGGGGAAGGAGAGGTGGGGTGATGCATAAAACCAGAGTTTGATATAAGCACAGGTACCATTCCAAAAACCAACTATGGAATAGACAAGACCTACACCTTCCTCAGTGAAAGGTACTCAAAACCCCATATTTCCCGCAGAGGAATATATCTGACTACTAAGAATCTTAAAACCTATGTATTGATATGTCTCCGTAAGGGAATCAAGTGTGTGTAGACTGGCATAAACATGGCAGCGAGAATCAGCTCAAACCCACTATAAAAAGGAATTTCAAAAACAAAACAAAAAAACTGGGAAATTCTTTACAATTCCTTCAGGGTCTCTGATGAAACCTGGAATGACCCTATCTACAACGACAGCTGGATGTGGCATAAGCCTGGACACTTTGGACTGAGAGGATTGGTGAAATTGGGTGAACAAATGCAGACCATTTAAAGCAATAATGCATGGCACACATTCCATGGGTCCCAACTCTCCAGGTTGAAGGGAATATTACTACAGATATAACATGTACGGGAATCCTAGAGAACGGACACACTGTGAATACGAAAGGTTTCTAAAACTCAACGAATAGTCCCTCTCCTGGTGCTCCAGTTTGACTTTCCATCTGCTTTATTATCAACCTCCCAACTTGGAGAGACAGCCCCTTTAACCTCCTGGTTCGCACAGGTTGCCAATTTGGCAGAGGATGAAAGGGAAGAGGGAGAACCAATGAGAGAGTAGCTGTTAGGCATTTGGACGGGCACATATCACTGTAATTTCCCGGCAGGAAGAAGAATTAACCAAAGTCTCATCCACCCACCGGGAATCAGTATAGATCCTGAACCAAAATTTTGGACTTGCGGTCTGCTCACCAAAAACGAGTTGAAAAATGGAGCTCAGGGGCACAGCAATTCACAAACTAGCCGAGTAATAAAGGACAACTATCGTCCAAAAATCTGTAGAGGGAAGGCAATGAGGCGGACTTGAAAGCGAGGCAGAATAGCAGGAAACAGATTTCAAGAGGTACGTTGGAATCGCCTTTAAAGCACAGGAAGAGGGGCACAACTTCGACAATGATGCACTTGGCCAAAAAGGGCGTATGCGTTTTCTCCTGAATATATTCAGGAGAAAACGCATACACCCTTTTTGGCCAAGCAAGCAAGCGGGCAATGCAAATCTGCACTACAAAGAAGTATCACTTCCCACCGGTCAAAAGGGACATCCACAAAATGTGTAAAAACCAGAAAGGCAAGACAGGCCGTGGAGAACAGGGAGCCTTGTTATGCTGATGGGCGGGATGTAAATTGCCAACTGCCTCTCTGGAGGAGTGCATTGTGTTCCCTAAAACAAGTAAACAACAGAGCTACAGAGCCAAGGGCACTTCCAGTCTAGGGAATATACCTGGGAAAAACTGAAAATCAATAAGACAGAGCCACCCCAAAATTTAGGGCTGCACTGCTTACAAGGACCTCAACTTGGGTACACCTTAAATATCCCAGGAAATATAAAAATGGTTCAAAAAACTGTGGTACTTACGTACGATGGAATATCCCTCAGCCATGAAATCAATGTCATAAGACCAGTAGCAGCAAAATGGGTGGATTCAGGTACGATGATTCTAAGTGAAATAAGTCACAGAGAAAAAGAAACTTATCATAAGATATCACTTATGAAGATCCTGTAAACATGGCTACACTTGAACTGAGTTAGGAAAGAGAACAGTGTCTCACATTTAGAAAACACTCTTATGCCTGCTTAAGGGGGAAGGAGAGGTGGGGTGATGCATAAAACCAGAGTTTGATATAAGCACAGGTACCGTTCCAAAAACCAACTATGGAATAGATAAGACCTACACCTTCCTCAGTGAAAGGGACTCAAAACCCCATATTTCCCGCAGAGGAATATATCTGACTAGTAAGAATCTTAAAACCTATGTATTGATATGTCTCCGTAAGGGAATCAAGTGTGTCTAGACTGGCATAAACATGGCAGCGAGAATCGGCTCAAACCCACTATAAAAAGGAATTTCAAAAACAAAACAAAAAAAACTGGGAAATTCTTTACAATTCCTTCAGGGTCTCTGATGAAACCTGAAATGACCCTATCTACAATGACAGCTGGATGTGGCATAAGGCTGGACACTTGGGACTGAGAGGATTGGTGAGATTGGGTGATCAAATGCAGACCCTTTAAAGCAATAATTCATGGCACACATTCCATGGGTCCCAACTGTCCAGGTTGAAGGGAATATTACTACAGATATAACATGTACGGGAGACCTAGAGAACGGACACACTGTGAATACGAAAGGTTTCTAAAACTCAAAGAATAGTCCCTCTCCTGGTGCTCCGGTTTGACTTTCCATCTGCTTTATTATCAACCTCCCAACTTGGAGAGACAGCCCCTTTAACCTCCTGGTTCGTACAGGTTGCCAATTTGGCAGAGGATGAAAGGGAAGAGGGAGAACCAATGAGAGAGTAGCTGTTAGGCATTTGGACGGGCACATATCACTGTAATTTCCCGGCAGGAAGAAGAATTAACCAAAGTCTCAGCCACCCACCGGGAATCAGTATAGATCCTGAACCAAAATTTTGGACTTGCGGTCAGCTCACCAAAAAAGAGTTGAAAAATGGAGCTCAGGGGCACAGCAATTCACAAACTGGCCGAGTAATAAAGGACAACTATCGTCCAAAAATCTGTTGAGGGAAGGCAACGAGGCGGACTTGAAAGCGAGGCAGAATAGCAGGAAACAGATTTCAACAGGTACGTTGGAATCGCCTTTAAAGCACAGGAAGAGGGGCACAACTTCGACAATGATGCACTTGGCCAAAAAGGGCGTATGCGTTTTCTCCTGAATATATTCAGGAGAAAACGCATACGCCCTTTTTGGCCAAGCAAGCAAGCGGGCAATGCAAATCTGCACTACAAAGAAGTATCACTTCCCACCGGTCAAAAGGGACATCCACAAAATGTGTAAAAACCAGAAAGGCAAGACAGGCCCTGGAGAACAGGGAGCCTTGTTATGCTGATGGGCGGGATGTAAATTGCCACCTGCCTCTCTGGAGGAGTGCATTGTGTTCCCTAAAACAAGTAAACAACAGAGCTACAGAGCCAAGGGCACTTGCAGTCTAGGAAATATACCTTGGGAAAACTGAAAATCAAAAAGACACAGCTACCCCAAAATTTAGGGCTGCACTGCTTACAAGGACCTCAACTTGGGTACACCTTAAATATCCCAGGAAATATAAAAATGGTTCAAAAAATTGTGGTACTTACGTACGATGGAATATCCCTCAGCCATGAAATCAATGTCATAAGACCAGTAGCAGCAAAATGGGTGGATTCAGGTACGATGATTCTAAGTGAAACAAGTCACACAGAAAAAGAAACTTATCATAAGATATCACTTATGAAGATCCTGTAAACATGGCTACACTTGAACTGAGTTAGGAAAGAGAACAGTGTCTCACATTTAGAAAACACTCTTATGCCTGCTTAAAGGGGAAGGAGAGGTGGGGTGATGCATAAAGCCAGAGTTTGATATAAGCACAGGTACCGTTCCAAAAACCAACTATGGAATAGACAAGACCTACACCTTCCTCAGTGAAAGGGACTCAAAACCCCATATTTCCCGCAGAGGAATATATCTGACTAGTCAGAATCTTAAAACCTATGTATTGATATGTCTCCATAAGGGAATCAAGTGTGTCTAGACTGGCATAAACATGGCAGCGAGAATCAGCTCAAACCCACAATAAAAAGGAATTTCAAAAACAAAACAAAAAAACTGGGAAATTCTTTACAATTCCTTCAGTGTCAATGATGAAACCTGGAATGACACTATCTACAACGACAGCTGGATGTGGCATAAGGCTGGACACTTGGGACTGAGAGGATTGGTGAGATTGGGTGAGCAAATGCAGACCCTTTAAAGCAATAATGCATGGCACCCATTCCATGGGTCCCAACTCTCCAGGTTGAAGGGAATATTACTACAGTTATAACATGTACGGGAAACCTAGAGAACGGACACACTGTGAATACAAAAGGTTTCTAAAATTCAAAGCATAGTCCCTCTCCTGGTGCTCCGGTTTGACTTTCCATCTGCTTTACTATCAACCTCCCAACTTGGAGAGACAGCCCCTTTAACCTCCTGGTTCGCACAGGTTGCCAATTTGGCAGAGGATGAAAGGGAAGAGGGAGAACCAATGAGAGAGTAGCTGTTAGGCATTTGGACGGGCACATATCACTGTAATTTCCTGGCAGGAAGAAGAATTAACCAAAGTCTCAGCCACCCACCGGAACCAGTAGAGATCCTGAACCAAAATTTTGGACTTGCGGTCAGCTCACCAAAAACGAGTTGAAAAATGGAGCTCAGGGGCACAGCAGTTCACAAACTGGCCGAGTAATAAAGGACAACTATCGTCCAAAAATCTGTTGAGGGAAGGCAAAGAGGCGGACTTGAAAGCGAGGCAGAATAGCAGGAAACAGATTTCCAGAGGTACGTTGGAATCGCCTTTAAAGCACAGGAAGAGGGGCACAACTTCGACAATGATGCACTTGGCCAAAAAGCGCGTATGCGTTTTCTCCTGAATATATTCAGGAGAAAACGCATACGCCCTTTTTGGCCAAGCAAGCAAGCGGGCAATGCAAATCTGCACTACAAAGAAGTATCACTTCCCACCGGTCAAAAGGGACATCCACAAAATGTGTAAAAACCAGAAAGGCAAGACAGGACCTGGAGAACAGGGAGCCTTGTTATGCTGATGGACGGGATGTAAATTGCCAACTGCCTCTCTGGAGGAGTGCATTGTGTTCCCTAAAACAAGTAAAGAACAGAGCTACAGAGCCAAGGGCACTTCAAGTCTAGGGAATATACCTGGGGAAAACTGAAAATCAATAAGACAGAGCCACCCCAAAATTTAGGGCTGCACTGCTTACAAGGACGTCATCTTGGGTACAATTTAAATATACCAGGAAATATAAAAATGGTTCAAAAAATTGTGGTACTTATGTACGATGGAATATCCCTCAGCCATGAAATCAATGTCATAAGAACAGTAGCAGCAAAATGGGTGGATTCAGGTACGATGATTCTAAGTGAAATAAGTCACACAGAAAAAGAAACTTATCATAAGATATCACTTATGAAGATCCTGTAAACATGGCTACACTTGAACTGAGTTAGGAAAGAGAACAGTGTCTCACATTTAGAAAACACTCTTATGCCTGCTTAAGGGGGAAGGAGAGGTGGGGTGATGCATAAAACAAGAGTTTGATATAAGCACAGGTACCGTTCCAAAAACCAACTATGGAATAGACAAGACCTACACCTTCCCCAGTGAAAGGGACTCAAAACACCATATTTCCCGCAGAGGAATATATCTGACTAGTAAGAATCTTAAAACCTATGTATTGATATGTCTCCGTAAGGGAATCAAGTGTGTCTAGACTGGCATAAACATGGCAGCGAGAATCAGCTCAAACCCACTATAAAAAGAAATTTCAAAAACAAAACAAAAAAACTGGGAAATTCTTTACAATTCCTTCAGGGTCTCTGATGAAACCTGGAATGACCCTATCTACAACGACAGCTGGATGTGGCATAAGGCTGGACACTTGGGACTGAGAGGATTGGTGAGATTCGGTGAGCAAATGCAGACTCTTTAAAGCACAAATGCCTGGCACCCATTCCATGGGTCCCAACTCACCAGGTTGAAGGGAATATTACTGCAGTTATAACATGTACGGGAAACCTAGAGAACGGACACACTGTGAATACGAAAGGTTTCTAAAACTCAAAGAATAACTCCCTCTCCTGGTGCTCCGGTTTGACTTTCCATCTGCTTTACTATCAACCTCCCAAATTGGAGAGACAGCCCCTTTAACCTCCTGGTTCACACAGGTTGCCAATTTGGCAGAGGATGAAAGGGAAGAGTGAGAACCAATGAGAGAGTAGCAGTTAGGCATTTGGACGGGCACATATCACTGTAATTTCCCGGCAGGAAGAAGAATTAACCAAAGTCTCAGCCACCCACCGGGAACCAGTATAGGTCCTGAACCAAAATTTTGGACCTGCGGTCAGCTCACCAAAAACGAGTTGAAAAATGGAGCTCAGGGGCACAGCAATTCACAAACTGGCGGAGTAATAAAGGACAACTATCGTCCAAAAATCTGTTGAGGGAAGGCAACGAGGCGGACTTGAAAGTGAGGCAGAATAGCAGGAAACAGAATTCAAGAGTTACGTTGGAATCACCTTTAAAGCACAGGAAGAGGGGCACAACTTCGACAATGATGCACTTGTCCAAAAAGGGCGTATGCGTTTTCTCCTGAATATATTCAGGAGAAAACGCATACACCCTTTTTGCCAAGCAAGGAAGCGGGCAATGCAAATCTGCACTACAAAGAAGTATCACTTCCCACCGGTCAAAAGGGACATCCACAAAATGTGTAAAAACCAGAAAGGCAAGACAGGCCCTGGAGAACAGGGAGCCTTGTTATGCTGATGGGCGGGATGTAAATTGCCAACTGCCTCTCTGGAGGAGTACATTGTGTTCCCTAAAACAAGTAAAGAACAGAGCTACAGAGCCAAGGGCACTTCCAGTCTAGGGAATATACTTTGGGACAACTGAAAATCAATAAGACAGAGCCACCCCAAAATTTAGGGCTGCACTGCTTACAAGGACCTCAACCTGGGTACAATTTAAATATACCAGGAAATATAAAAATGGTTCAAAAAATTGTGGTACTTATGTACGATGGAATATCCCTCAGCCATGAAATCAATGTCATAAGAACAGTAGCAGCAAAATGGGTGGATTCAGGTACGATGATTCTAAGTGAAATAAGTCACACAGAAAAAGAAACTTATCATAGGATATCACTTATGAAGATCCTGTAAACATGGCTACACTTGAACTGAGTTAGGAAAGAGAACAGTGTCTCACATTTAGAAAACACTCTTATGCCTGCTTAAGGGGGAAGGAGAGGTGGGGTGATGCATAAAACCAGAGTTTGATATAAGCACAGGTACCGTTTCAAAAACCAACTATGGAATAGACAAGACCTACACCTTCCTCAGTGAAAGGGACTCAAAACACCATATTTCCCGCAGAGGAATATATCTGACTAGTAAGAATCTTAAAACCTATGTATTGATATGTCTCCGTAAGGGAATCAAGTGTGTCTAGACTGGCATAAACATGGCAGCGAGAATCAGCTCAAACCCACTATAAAAAGGAATTTCAAAAACAAAACAAAAAAACTGGGAAATTCTTTACAATTCCTTCAGTGTCAATGATGAAATATGGAATGACCCTATCTACAACGACAGCTGGATGTGGCATAAGGCTGGACACTTGGGACTGAGGGGATTGGTGAGATTGGGTGAGCAAATGCAGACCCTTTAAAGCAATAATGCATGGCACACATTCCATGGGTCCCAACTCTCCAGGTTGAAGGGAATATTACTACAGTTATAACATGTACGGGAAACCTAGAGAACGGACACGCTGTGAATACGAAAGGTTTCTAAAACTCAACGAATAGTCCCTCTCTTGGTGCTCCGGTTTGACTTTCCATCTGCTTTACTATCAAACTCCCAAATTGGAGAGACAGCCCCTTTAACCTCCTGGTTCGCACAGGTTTCCAATTTGGCAGAGGATGAAAGGGAAGAGGGAGAACCAATGAGAGAGTAGCTGTTAGGCATTTGGACGGGCACATATCACTCTAATTTCCCTGCAGGAAGAAGAATTAACCAAAGTCTCAGCCCCCCACCGGGAATCAGTATAGATCCTGAACCAAAATTTTGGACTTGCGGTCAGCTCACCAAAAACGAGTTGAAAAATGGAGCTCAGGGGCACAGCAATTCACAAACTGGCGGAGTAATAAAGGACAACTATCGTCCAAAAATCTGTTGAGGGAAGGCAACGAGGCAGACTTGAAAGCGAGGCAGAATAGCAGGAAACAGATTTCAAGAGGTACGTTGGAATCGCCTTTAAAGCACAGGAAGAGGGGCACAACTTCGACAATGATGCACTTGGCCAAAAAGGGCGTATGCGTTTTCTCCTGAATATATTCAGGAGAAAACGCATACGCCCTTTTTGGCCAAGCAAGCAAGCGGGCAAAGCAAATCTCCACTACAAAGAAGTATCACTTCCCACCGGTCAAAAGGGACATCCACAAAATGTGTAAAAACCAGAAAGGCAAGACAGGTCCTGGAGAACAGGGAGCCTTGTTATGCTGATGGACGGGATGTAAATTGCCAACTGCCTCTCTGGAGGAGTGCATTGTGTTCCCTAAAACAAGTAAACAACAGAGCTACAGAGCCAAGGGCACTTCCAGTCTAGGGAATATACCTGGGGAAAACTGAAAATCAATAAGACAGAGCCACCCCAAAATTTAGGGCTGCACTGCTTACAAGGACCTCAACTTGGTTACACCTTAAATATCCCAGGAAATATAAAATTGGTTCAAAAAATTGTGGTACTTACGTACGATGGAATATCCCTCAGACATGAAATCAATGTCATAAGACCAGTAGCAGCAAAATGGGTGGATTCAGGTACGATGATTCTAAGTGAAATAAGTCACAGAGAAAAAGAAACTTATCATAAGTTATCACTTATGAAGATCCTGTAAACATGGCTACACTTGAACTGAGTTAGGAAAGAGAACAGTGTCTCACATTTAGAAAACACTCTTATGCCTGCTTAAGGGGGAAGGAGAGGTGGGGTGATGCATAAAACCAGAGTTTGATATAAGCACAGGTACCGTTCCAAAAACCAACTATGGAATAGACAAGTCCTACACCTTCCTCAGTGAAAGGGACTCAAAACCCCATATTTCCCGCAGAGGAATATATCTGACTAGTAAGAATCTTAAAACCTATGGATTGATATGTCTCCGTAAGGGAATCAAGTGTGTCTAGACTGGCATAAACATGGCAGCGAGAATCAGCTCAAACCCACTATAAAAAGGAATTTCAAAAACAAAACAAAAAAACTGGGAAATTATTTAAAATTCCTTCAGGGTCTCTGATGAAACCTGGAATGAGCCTATCTACAACGACAGCTGGATGTGGCATAAGGCTGGACACTTGGGACTGAGAGGATTGGTGAGATTCGGTGAGCAAATGCAGACCCTTTAAAGCAATAATGCATGGCACCCATTCCATGGGTCCCAACTCTCCAGGTTGAAGGGAATATTACTACAGTTATAACATGTACGGGAAACCTAGAGAACGGACACACTGTGAATACAAAAGGTTTCTAAAACTCAACGAATAGTCCCTCTCCTGGTGCTCTGGTTTGACTTTCCATCTGCTTTACTATCAACCTCCCAACTTGGAGAGACAGCCCCTTTAACCTCCTGGTTCACACAGGTTGCCAAATTGGCAGAGGATGAAAGGGAAGAGGGAGAACCAATGAGAGAGTAGCTTTTAGGCATTTGGACGGGCACATATCACTGTAATTTCCCGGCAGGAAGAAGAATTAACCAAAGTCTCAGCCACCCACCGGGAACCAGTATAGGTCCTGAACCAAAATTTTGGAACTGCGGTCAGCTCACCAAAAACGAGTTGAAAAATGGAGCTCAGGGGCACAGCAATTCACAAACTGGCCGAGTAATAAAGGACAACTATCGTCCAAAAATCTGTTCAGGGAAGGCAACGAGGCGGACTTGAAAGCGAGGCAGAATAGCAGGAGACAGATTTCAAGAGTTACGTTGGAATCACCTTTAAAGCACAGGAAGAGGGGCACAACTTCGACAATGAGGCACTTGGCCAAAAAGGGCGTATGCGTTTTCTCCTGAATATATTCAGGAGAAAACGCATACGCCCTTTTTGCCAAGCAAGGAAGCGGGCAATGCAAATCTGCACTACAAAGAAGTATCACTTCCCACCGGTCAAAAGGGACATCCACAAAATGTGTAAAAACCAGAAAGGCAAGACAGGCCCTGGAGAACAGGGAGCCTTGTTTTGCTGATGGGCGGGATGTAAATTGCCAACTGCCTCTCTGGAGGAGTACATTGTGTTCCCTAAAACAAGTAAAGAACAGAGCTACAGAGCCAAGGGCACTTCCAGTCTAGGGAATATACTTTGGGAAAACTGAAAATCAATAAGACAGAGCCACCCCAAAATTTAGGGCTGCCCTGCTTTCAAGGACCTCAACTTGGGTACAACTTAAATATACCAGGAAATATAAAAATGGTTCAAAAAATTGTGGTACTTACGTACGATGGAATATCCCTCAGCCATGAAATCAATGTCATAAGAACAGTAGCAGCAAAATGGGTGGATTCAGGTACGATGATTCTAAGTGAAATAAGTCACACAGAAAAAGAAACTTATCATAAGATATCACTTATGAAGATCCTGTAAACATGGCTACACTTGAACTGAGTTAGGAAAGAGAACAGTGTCTCACATTTAGAAAACACTCTTATGCCTGATTAAGGGGGAAGGAGAGGTGGGGTGATGCATAAAACCAGAGTTTGATATAAGCACAGGTACCATTCCAAAAACCAACTATGGAATAGACAAGACCTACACCTTCCTCAGTGAAAGGGACTCAAAACCCCATATTTCCCGCAGAGGAATATATCTGACTAGTAAGAATCTTAAAACCTATGTATTGATATGTCTCCGTAAGGGAATCAAGTGTGTCTAGACTGGCATAAACATGGCAGCGAGAATCAGCTCAAACCCACTATAAAAAGGAATTTCAAAAACAAAACAAAAAAACTGGGAAATTCTTTACAATTCCTGCAGTGTCAATGATGAAACCTGGAATGACCCTATCTACAACGACAGCTGGATGTGGCATAAGGCTGGAGACTTGGGACTGAGGGGATTGGTGAGATTGGGTGAGCAAATGCAGACCCTTTAAAGCAATAATGCATGGCACCCATTCCATGGGTCCCAACTCTCCAGGTTGAAGGGAATATTACTACAGTTATAACATGTACGGAAAACCTAGGGAACGGACACACTGTGAATACGAAAGGTTTCTAAAACTCAACGAATAGTCCCTCTCCTGGTGCTCCGGTTTGACTTTCCATCTGCTTTACTATCAATCTCCCAAATTGGAGAGACAGCCCGTTTAACCTCCTGGTTCACACACGTTTCCAATTTGGCAGAGGATGAAAGGGAAGAGGGAGAACCAATGAGAGAGTACCTGATAGGCATTTGGACGGGCACATATCACTGTAATTTCCCGGCAGGAAGAAGAATTAACCAAAGTCTCAGCCACCTACCGGGAACCAGTATAGGTCCTGAACCAAAATTTTGGACTTGGGGTCAGCTCACCAAAAACGAGTTGAAAAATGGAGCTCAGGGGCACAGCAATTCACAAACTGGCCGAGTAATAAAGGACAACTATCGTCCAAAAATCTGTTGAGGGAAGGCAACGAGGCAGACTTGAAAGCGAGGCAGAATAGCAGGAAACAGATTTCAAGAGGTATGTTGGAATCGCCTTTAAAGCACAGGAAGAGGGGCACAACTTCGACAATGATGCACTTGGTCAAAAAGGGTGTATGCGTTTTCTCCTGAATATATTCAGGAGAAAACGCATACGCCCTTTTTGGCCAAGGAAGCAAGCGGGCAATGCAAATCTGCACTACAAAGAAGTATCACTTCCCACCGGTCAAAAGGGACATCCACAAAATGTGTAAAAACCAGAAAGGCAAGACAGGCCCTGGAGAACAGGGAGCCTTGTTATGCTGATGGGCGGGATGTAAATTGCCAACTGCCTCTCTGGAGGAGTGCATTGTGTTCCCTAAAACAAGTAAACAACAGAGCTACAGAGCCAAGGGCACTTCCAGTCTAGGGAATATACCTTTGGAAAACTGAAAATCAATAAGACAGAGCCACCCCAAAATTTAGGGCTGCACTGCTTACAAGGACCTCAACTTGGGTACACCTTAAATATCCCAGGAAATATAAAAATGGTTCAAAAAATTGTGGTACTTACGTACGATGGAATATCCCTCAGCCATGAAATCAATGTCATAAGACCAGTAGCAGCAAAATGGGTGGATTCAGGTACAATGATTTTAAGTGAAATAAGTCACAGAGAAAAAGAAACTTATCATAAGATATCACTTATGAAGATCCTGTAAACATGGCTACACTTGAACTGAGTTAGGAAAGAGAACAGTGTCTCACATTTAGAAAACACACTTATGCCTGCTTAAGGGGGAAGGAGAGGTGGTGTGATGCATAAAACCAGAGTTTGATATAAGCACAGGTACCGTTCCAAAAACCAACTATGGAATAGACAAGAGCTACACCTTCCTCAGTGAAAGGGACTCAAAACACCATATTTCCCGCAGAGGAATATATCTGACTAGTAAGAATCTTAAAACCTCTGTATTGATATGTCTCCGTAAGGGAATCAAGTGTGTCTAGACTGGCATAAACATGGCAGCGAGAATCAGCTCAAACCCACTATAAAAAGGAATTTCAAAAATAAAACAAAACAACTGGGAAATTCTTTACAATTCCTTCAGTGTCTCTGATGAAACCTGGAATGACCCTATCTACAACGACAGCTGGATGTGGCATAAGGCTGGACACTTGTGAATGAGAATATTGGTGAGATTGGGTGAGCAAATGCAGACCCTTTAAAGCAATAATGCATGGCACATATTCCATGGGTCCCAACTCTCCAGGTTGAAGGGAATATTACTACAGCTATAACATGTACGGGAAACCTAGAGAACGGACACACTGTGAATACCAAAGGTTTCTAAAACTCAACGAATAGTCCCTCTCCTGGTGCTCTGGTTTGACTTTCCATCTGCTTTACTATCAACCTCCCAACTTGGAGAGACAGCCCCTTTAACCTCCTGGTTCGCACCGGTTTCCAATTTGGCAGAGGATGAAAGGGAAGAGGGAGAACCAATGAGAGAGTAGCTGTTAGGCATTTGGACGGGCACATATCACTGTAATTTCCCGGCAGGAAGAAGAATTAACCAAAGTCTCCGACACCCACCGGGAACCAGTATAGGTCCTGAACCAAAATTTTGGACCTGCGGTCAGCTCACCAAAAACGAGTGGAAAAATGGAGCTCAGGGGCACAGCAATTCACAAACTGGCTGAGTAATAAAGGAAAACTATTGTCCAAAAATCTGTTGAGGGAAGGCAACGAGGCGGACTTGAAAGCAAGGCAGAATAGCAGGAAACAGATTTCAAGAGGTACGTTGGAATCGCCTTTAAAGCACAGGAAGAGGGGCACAACTTCGACAATGATGCACTTGGCCAAAAAGGGCGTATGCGTTTTCTCCTGAATATATTCAGGAGAAAACGCATACACCCTTTTCGGCCAAGCAAGCAATCGGGCAATGCAAATCTGCACTACAAAGAAATATCACTTCCCACCGGTCAAAAGGGACATCCACAAAATGTGTAAGAACAAGAAAGGCAAGACAGGCCCTGGAGAACAGGGAGCCTTGTTATGCTGATGGGCGGGATGTAAATTGCCAACTGCCTCTCTGGAGGAGTGCATTGTGTTCCCTAAAACAAGTAAACAACAGAGCTATAGAGCCAAGGGCACTTCCAGTCTAGGGAATATACCTTGGGAAAACTGAAAATCAAAAAGACACAGCCATCCCAAAATTTAGGGCTGCACTGCTTACAAGGACCTCAACTTGGGTACACCTTAAATATCCCAGGAAATATAAAAATGGTTCAAAAAATTGTGGTACTTACATACGATGGAATATCCCTCAGCCATGAAATCAATGTCATAAGACCAGTAGCAGCAAAATGGGTGGATTCAGGTACGATGATTCTAAGTGAAATAAGTCACAGAGAAAAAGAAACTTATCATAAGATATCACTTATGAAGATCCTCTAAACATGGCTACACTTGAACTGAGTTAGGAAAGAGAACAGTGTCTCACATTTAGAAAACACTCTTATGCCTGCTTAAGGGGGAAGGAGAGGTGGGGTGCTGCATAAATCCAGAGTTTGATATAAGCAGAGGTACCGTTCCAAAAACCAACTATGGAATAGGCAAGACCTACACCTTCCTCAGTGAAAGGGACTCAAAACCCCATATTTCCCTCAGAGGAATATATCTGACTAGTAAGAATCTTAAAACCTATGTATTGATATGTCTCCGTAAGGGAATCAAGTGTGTCTAGACTGGCATTAACATGGCAGCGAGAATCAGCTCAAACCCACTATAAAAAGGAATTTCAAAAACAAAACAAAAAAACTGTGAAATTATTTACAATTCCTTCAGGGTCTCTGTTGAAACCTGGAATGACCCTAACTACAACGACAGCTGGATGTGGCATAAGGCTGGACACTTGGGTCTGAGACGATTGGTGAGATTGGGTGAGAAAATTCAGACCCTTTGAATCACAAATGCCTGGCAGACATTCCATGGGTCCCAACTCTCCAGTTTGAAGGGAATATTACTACAGCTATAACATGTACAGGAAACCTAGAGAACAGATACACTGTGAATACGAAAGGTTTCTAAAACTCAACGAATAGTCCCTCTCCTGGTGCTCCTGTTTGACTTTCCATCTGCTTTACTATCAATCTCCCTACATGCAGAGACAGCCCCTTTAACCTCCTGGTTCGCACAGGGGGCCAATTTGGCAGAGAATGAAAGGGAAGAGGGAGAACCAATGAGAGAGTAGCTGTTAGGCATTTGGACGGGCAAATATCACTCTATTTTCCCGGCAGGAAGAAGAATTAACCAAAGTCTCAGCCACCCACTGGGAAACTGTATAGGTCCTGAACCAAAATTTTGGACTTGCGGTCAGCTCACAAAAAACGAGTTGAAAAATGGAGCTCAGGGGCACAGCAATTCACAAACTGGCAGAGTAATAAAGGACAACTATCGTCCAAAAATCTGTTGAGGGAAGGCAACGAGGCGGACTTGAAAGTGAGGCAGAATAGCAGCAAACAGATTTCAAGAAGTACGTTGGAATCGCCTTTAAAGCACAGGAAGAGGGGCACAACTTCGACAATGATGCACTTGGCCAAAAAGGGCGTATGCGTTTTCTCCTGAATATATTCAGGAGAAAACGCATACGCCCTTTTTGGCCAAGCAAGCAAGCGGGCAATGCAAATCTGCACTACAAAGGAGTGTCACTTCCCACCGGTCAAAAGGGATATCCACAAAATGTGTAAAAACCAGAAAGGCAAGACAGGCCCTGGAGAACAGGGAGCCTTGTTATGCTGATGGGCGGGATGTAAATTGCCAACTGCCTCTCTGGAGGAGTGCATTGTGTTCCCTAAAAGAAGTAAACAACAGAGCTACAGAGCCAAGGGCACTTCCAGTCTAGGGAATATACCTTGGGAAAACTGAAACTCAAAAAGACACAGCCAGCCCAAAATTTAGGGCTGCACTGCTTAGAGAAACCTCAACTTGGGTACAACATAAATATCCCAGGAACTATAAAAACGGTTCAAAAAATTGTGGTACTTACGTAAGATGGAATATCCCTCAGCCATTAAATCAATGTCATAAGACCAGTAGTAGCAAAATGAGTGGATTCAGGTACGATGATTCTAAGTGAAATTAGTCACACAGAAAAAGAAACTTATCATAAGATATCACTCATGAAGATCCTGTAAACATGGCTACACTTGAACTGAGTTAGGAAAGAGAACAGAGTCTCACATTTAGAAAACACTCTTATGCCTGTTTAAGGGGGAAGCAGAGGTGGGGTGATGCATAAAACCAGAGTTTGATATAAGCAGAGGTACCGTTCCAAAAACCAACTATGGAATAGACAAGACCTACACCTTCCTCAGTGAAAGTTACTCAAAACCACATTTTTCCCACAGAGTAATATATCTGACTAGTAAGAATCTTAAAACCTATGTATTGATATGTCTCTGTAAGGGAATCAAGTGTGTCTAGACTGGCATAAACATGTCACTGAGAATCAGCTCAAACCCACTATAAAAGGAATTTCAAAAACAAAACAAAAAAACAGGAAAATTCTTTACAATTCCTTCAGGGTCTCTGATGAAACCTGGAATGACCCTTTCTACAATGACAGCTGGATGCGGCATAAGGCTGGACACTTGGGACTGAGAAGATTGGTGAGATGGCGTGAGCAAATGCAGACCCTTTAAAGCAATAATGCATGGCACCCATTCCATGGGTCCCAACTCTCCAGGTTGAAGGGAATATTAGTATAGCTATAACATGTATGGGAAACCTAGAGAATGGACACACTGTGAATATGAAAGATTTCTAAAACTCAACAAATAGTCCCTCTCATGATGCTCTGGTTTGATTTTCCACTGCTTTAGTGTCAATCTCTCAACGTGGACAGACAGCCCCTTTAACCTCCTGGTTCGCACAGGTTGCCAATTTGGCAGAGGATGAAAGGGAAGAGGGAGAACCAATGAGAGAGTAGCTCTTAGGCATTTGGACGGGCACATGTCACTCTAATTTTCCGGCAGGAAGAAGAATTAACCAAAGCCTCAGCCACCAACCAGGAACCAGTATAGGTCCTGAACAAAACATTTGGACTTGCGGTCAGCTCACAAAAAATGAGTTTAATAATAGAGCTCAGGGGCACAGCAATTCACGAACTAGCAGAGTAATAAAAGACAACTATCATCCAAAAATCTGTTGAGGGAAGGCAACGAGGCGGACTTGAAAGCCAGGTAAAATAGCAGGAAACAGATTTCGAGAGGTACGTTGGAATCGCCTTTAAAGCACAGGAAGACGGGCACAACTTCAACAGTGGTCCACTTGGCCAAAAAGGGCGTATGCGTTTTCTCCTGAATATATTCAGGAGAAAACGCATACGCCCTTTTTGACCAAGCAAGCAAGCGGGCAATGCAAATCTGAACTACAAAGAAGTATCACTTCCGACCATTCAAAAGGGACATCCACAAAATGTGTAAAATTCAGAAAGGCCAGACAGGCCCTGGAGAACAGAGAGGCTTCTTGTGCTGATGCGAGTGATGTATATTGCCATCTGCCTCTCTGGAGGAGTTCATTGTGTTCCCTAAAACAAGTAAACAACAGAGATACAGAGCGAAGGGCACTTCCAGTCTAGGGAATATACATTGGGAAAACTGAAAATCAATAAGACAGAGCCACCGCAATATTTAGGGCTGCACTGCTTACAAGAACCTCAACTTGGGTACAACATAAATATCCCAGGAAAGATAAAAATGGTTCAAAACATTGTGGCACTTACATACGATGGAATATCCCTCACCCATACAATCAATGTCATAAGATCAGTAGCAGCAAAATGAGAGGATTCAGGTACGATGATTCTAAGTGAAATAAGTCACACAGAAAAAGAAACTTATCATAAGATATCACTTATGAAGATCCTGTAAACATGGCTACACTTGAACTGAGTTAGGAAAGAGAACAGAGTCTCACATTTGGAAAACACTCTTATGCCTGCTTAAGGGGGAAGGAGAGGTGGGGTGATGCATAAAACCAGAGTTTGATATAAGCACAGGTACCATTCCAAAAACCAACTAAGGAATAGACAAGACCTGTACCTTCCTCAGAGAAAGGGATTCAAAACCCAATATTTCCCACAGAGGAATATATCTGACTAGTAAGAATCTTAAAACCTATGTATTGATATCTCCCCGTAAGGGAATCAAGTGTGTCTAGACTGGCATAAACATGGCAGCGAGAATCAGCTGAAACCCACTATGAAAAGGAATTACAAAAACAAAACAAAACAAAAAAGGAAATTCTTCACAATTCCTTCAAGATCTCTGATGAAACCTGGAATGACCCTATCTACAGTGACAGCTGGATGTGGCATAAGGCTGGACACTTGTGAATGAGAATATTGGTGAGATTGGGTGAGCAAGTGCAGACCCTTTAAAGCAATAATGCATGGCACCCATTCCATGGGTCCCAATTCTCCAGGTTGATGTGAATATTACTACAGCTATAATATGTACGGGAAACCTAGAGAATGGACACACTGTGAATACGAAGGTTTCTAAAACTCAACGAATAGTCCCGCTCCTGGTGCTCCCGTTTGACTTTCCAACTGCTTTACTATCAATCTCCCAACTTGGAGAGACAGCCCCTTTAACCTACTGGTTCTCACACGTTTCCAAATTGGCAGAGGATGAAAGGGAAGAGGGAAAACAAATGAGAGAAGAGCTGTTATGCATTAGGATGGGCACATATCACTCTAACGTCCCGGCAGGAAGAAGAATTAACCAAAGTCTCAGCCCCCAACAGGGAACCAGCATAGGTCCTGAAGCAAAATTTTGGACATGCGGTCAGCTCACAAAAAACGGCTTGCAAAATGGAGCTCAAGGGCACAGCAATTCACAGACTGGCAGAGTAATAAAGGACAACTATCGTCCAAAAATCTGTTAAGGGAAGGCAACGAGGCGGACTTGAATGCGAGGCAGAATAGCAGGAAACAGATTTCAACAGGTACGTTGGAATCGCCTTTAAAGCACAGGAAGAGGGGCACAACTTCGACAATGATGCACTTGGCCAAAAAGGGCGTATGCGTTTTCTCCTGAATATATTCAGGAGAAAACGCATACGCCCTTTTTGGCCAAGCAAGAAAGCGGGCAATGCAAATCTGCACTACAAAGAAGTATCACTTCCCACCGGTCAAAAGGGACATCCACAAAATGTGTAAAAACCAGAAAGGCAAGACATGCCCTGGAGAACAGGGAGCCTTGTTATGCTGATGAGCGGGATATAAATAGCCAACTGCCTCACTGGAGGAGTGCATTGTGTTCCCTAAAAGAATTAAACAACAGAGGTACAGAGCCAAGGGCACTTCCAGTCTAGGGAATATACCTTGGGAAAACTGAAAATCAATAAGACAGAGCCACCCCAAAATTTAAGGCTGCACTGCTTACAAGGACCTCAACTTGGGTACACCTTAAATATCCCAGGAAATATAAATATGGTTCAAAAAATTGTGGTACTTACGTACGATGGAATATCCCTCAGCCATGAAATCAATGTCATAAGACCAGTAGCAGCAAAATGGGTGGATTCATGTACGATGATTGTAAGTGAAATAAGTCACACAGAAAAAGAATCTTATCATAAGATATCACTTATGAAGATCCTGTAAACATGGCTACACTTGAACTGAGTTAGGAAAGAGAGCAGTGTCTCACATATAGAAAACACTCTTATGCCTGCTTAAGGGGGAAGGAGAGGTGGGGTGATGCATAAAACCAGAGTTTGATATAAGCACAGGTACCGTTCCAAAAACCAACTATAGAATAGACAAGACCTAGACCTTCCTCAGTGAAAGGGACTCAAAACCACATAGTTCCCGCAGAGGAATATATCTGACTAGTAAGAATCTTAAAACCTATGTATTGATATGTCTCCATAAGGGAATCAAGTGTGTCTAGACTGGCATAAACATGGCAGCGAGAATCAGCTCAAACCCACTATAAAAAGGAATTTCAAAAACAAAACAAAAAAACTGTGAAATTATTTACAATTCCTTCAGGGTCTCTGTTGAAACCTGGAATGACCCTAACTACAACGACAGCTGGATGTGGCATAAGGCTGGACACTTGGGTCTGAGACGATTGGTGAGATTGGGTGAGAAAATTCAGACCCTTTGAATCACAAATGCCTGGCAGACATTCCATGGGTCCCAACTCTCCAGTTTGAAGGGAATATTACTACAGCTATAACATGTACAGGAAACCTAGAGAACAGATACACTGTGAATACGAAAGGTTTCTAAAACTCAACGAATAGTCCCTCTCCTGGTGCTCCTGTTTGACTTTCCATCTGCTTTACTATCAATCTCCCAACATGCAGAGACAGCCCCTTTAACCTCCTGGTTCGCACAGGGGGCCAATTTGGCAGAGGATGAAAGGGAAGAGGGAGAACCAATGAGAGAGTAGCTGTTAGGCATTTGGACGGGCAAATATCACTCTATTTTCCCGGCAGGAAGAAGAATTAACCAAAGTCTCAGCCACCCACTGGGAAACTGTATAGGTCCTGAACCAAAATTTTGGACTTGCGGTCAGCTCACAAAAAACGAGTTGAAAAATGGAGCTCAGGGGCACAGCAATTCACAAACTGGCAGAGTAATAAAGGACAACTATCGTCCAAAAATCTGTTGAGGGAAGGCAACGAGGCGGACTTGAAAGTGAGGCAGAATAGCAGCAAACAGATTTCAAGAAGTACGTTGGAATCGCCTTTAAAGCACAGGAAGAGGGGCACAACTTCGACAATGATGCACTTGGCCAAAAAGGGCGTATGCGTTTTCTCCTGAATATATTCAGGAGAAAACGCATACGCCCTTTTTGGCCAAGCAAGCAAGCGGGCAATGCAAATCTGCACTACAAAGGAGTGTCACTTCCCACCGGTCAAAAGGGATATCCACAAAATGTGTAAAAACCAGAAAGGCAAGACAGGCCCTGGAGAACAGGGAGCCTTGTTATGCTGATGGGCGGGATGTAAATTGCCAACTGCCTCTCTGGAGGAGTGCATTGTGTTCCCTAAAAGAAGTAAACAACAGAGCTACAGAGCCAAGGGCACTTCCAGTCTAGGGAATATACCTTGGGAAAACTGAAACTCAAAAAGACACAGCCAGCCCAAAATTTAGGGCTGCACTGCTTAGAGAAACCTCAACTTGGGTACAACATAAATATCCCAGGAACTATAAAAACGGTTCAAAAAATTGTGGTACTTACGTAAGATGGAATATCCCTCAGCCATTAAATCAATGTCATAAGACCAGTAGTAGCAAAATGAGTGGATTCAGGTACGATGCTTCTAAGTGAAATTAGTCACACAGAAAAAGAAACTTATCATAAGATATCACTCATGAAGATCCTGTAAACATGGCTACACTTGAACTGAGTTAGGAAAGAGAACAGAGTCTCACATTTAGAAAACACTCTTATGCCTGTTTAAGGGGGAAGCAGAGGTGGGGTGATGCATAAAACCAGAGTTTGATATAAGCAGAGGTACCGTTCCAAAAACCAACTATGGAATAGACAAGACCTACACCTTCCTCAGTGAAAGTTACTCAAAACCACATTTTTCCCACAGAGTAATATATCTGACTAGTAAGAATCTTAAAACCTATGTATTGATATGTCTCTGTAAGGGAATCAAGTGTGTCTAGACTGGCATAAACATGTCACCGAGAATCAGCTCAAACCCACTATAAAAGGAATTTCAAAAACAAAACAAAAAAACAGGAAAATTCTTTACAATTCCTTCAGGGTCTCTGATGAAACCTGGAATGACCCTTTCTACAATGACAGCTGGATGCGGCATAAGGCTGGACACTTGGGACTGAGAAGATTGGTGAGATGGCGTGAGCAAATGCAGACCCTTTAAAGCAATAATGCATGGCACCCATTCCATGGGTCCCAACTCTCCAGGTTGAAGGGAATATTAGTATAGCTATAACATGTATGGGAAACCTAGAGAATGGACACACTGTGAATATGAAAGATTTCTAAAACTCAACAAATAGTCCCTCTCATGATGCTCTGGTTTGATTTTCCACTGCTTTAGTGTCAATCTCTCAACGTGGACAGACAGCCCCTTTAACCTCCTGGTTCGCACAGGTTGCCAATTTGGCAGAGGATGAAAGGGAAGAGGGAGAACCAATGAGAGAGTAGCTCTTAGGCATTTGGACGGGCACATGTCACTCTAATTTTCCGGCAGGAAGAAGAATTAACCAAAGCCTCAGCCACCAACCAGGAACCAGTATAGGTCCTGAACAAAACATTTGGACTTGCGGTCAGCTCACAAAAAATGAGTTTAATAATAGAGCTCAGGGGCACAGCAATTCACGAACTAGCAGAGTAATAAAAGACAACTATCATCCAAAAATCTGTTGAGGGAAGGCAACGAGGCGGACTTGAAAGCCAGGTAAAATAGCAGGAAACAGATTTCGAGAGGTACGTTGGAATCGCCTTTAAAGCACAGGAAGACGGGCACAACTTCAACAGTGGTCCACTTGGCCAAAAAGGGCGTATGCGTTTTCTCCTGAATATATTCAGGAGAAAACGCATACGCCCTTTTTGACCAAGCAAGCAAGCGGGAAATGCAAATCTGAACTACAAAGAAGTATCACTTCCGACCATTCAAAAGGGACATCCACAAAATGTGTAAAATTCAGAAAGGCCAGACAGGCCCTGGAGAACAGAGAGGCTTCTTGTGCTGATGCGAGTGAGGTATATTGCCATCTGCCTCTCTGGAGGAGTTCATTGTGTTCCCTAAAACAAGTAAACAACAGAGATACAGAGCCAAGGGCACTTCCAGTCTAGGGAATATACATTGGGAAAACTGAAAATCAATAAGACAGAGCCACCGCAATATTTAGGGCTGCACTGCTTACAAGAACCTCAACTTGGGTACAACATAAATATCCCAGGAAAGATAAAAATGGTTCAAAACATTGTGGTACTTACATACGATGGAATATCCCTCACCCATACATTCAATGTCATAAGATCAGTAGCAGCAAAATGAGAGGATTCAGGTACGATGATTCTAAGTGAAATAAGTCACACAGAAAAAGAAACTTATCATAAGATATCACTTATGAAGATCCTGTAAACATGGCTACACTTGAACTGAGTTAGGAAAGAGAACAGAGTCTCACATTTGGAAAACACTCTTATGCCTGCTTAAGGGGGAAGGAGAGGTGGGGTGATGCATAAAACCAGAGTTTGATATAAGCACAGGTACCATTCCAAAAACCAACTAAGGAATAGACAAGACCTGTACCTTCCTCAGAGAAAGGGATTCAAAACCCAATATTTCCCACAGAGGAATATATCTGACTAGTAAGAATCTTAAAACCTATGTATTGATATCTCCCCGTAAGGGAATCAAGTGTGTCTAGACTGGCATAAACATGGCAGCGAGAATCAGCTGAAACCCACTATGAAAAGGAATTACAAAAACAAAACAAAACAAAAAAGGAAATTCTTCACAATTCCTTCAAGATCTCTGATGAAACCTGGAATGACCCTATCTACAGTGACAGCTGGATGTGGCATAAGGCTGGACACTTGTGAATGAGAATATTGGTGAGATTTGGTGAGCAAATGCAGACCCTTTAAAGCAATAATGCATGGCACCCATTCCATGGGTCCCAATTCTCCAGGTTGATGTGAATATTACTACAGCTATAATATGTACGGGAAACCTAGAGAATGGACACACTGTGAATACGAAGGTTTCTAAAACTCAACGAATAGTCCCGCTCCTGGTGCTCCCGTTTGACTTTCCAACTGCTTTACTATCAATCTCCCAACTTGGAGAGACAGCCCCTTTAACCTACTGGTTCGCACAGGTTTCCAATTAGGCAGAGGATGAAAGTGAAGAGGGAGAACCAATGAGAGAGTAGCTGTTAGGCATTTGGACTGGCACATGTCTATCTAATTTCCCAGCAGGAAGAAGAATTAACCAAAATCTCAGGCCCCCATCAGAAACCAGTATAGGTCCTGAACCAAAATTTTGGACTTGCGGTCAGCTCACAAAAAACGAGTAGAATAATGGAGCTCAGGGGCACAGCAATTCACAAACTGGCCGAGTAATAAAGGACAAATATCATCAAAAATCTGGTGAGGGAAGGCAACGAGGCGGACATGAAAGCGAGGCAGAATAGCAGGAAACAGATTTCAAGAGGTACGTTGGAATCACGTTTAAAGCACAGAAAGAGGGGCAAAATTTCAAAAATGATGCACTTGGCCAAATAGAGCATATGCGTTTTCTCATGAATATATTCAGGAGAAAACGCATACGCCATTTTTGGCCAAGCAAGCAGGCGGGCAATGAAAATCTGCACTGCAAAGAAGTATCACTTCCGACTGTTCAAAAGGGACATCCACAAAATGTGTAAAAACCAGAAAGGCAAGAGCGGCCCCGGAGAACAGGGAGGCTTGTTTTGCTGATGGGCTGGTTGTAAACTGCCAACTGCATCTCTGGAGGAGTGCATTGTGTTCCCAAAAACAAGTAAACAACAGAGCTACAGAGACAAGGGCACTTCCAGTCTAGGGAATATACCTTGGGAAACCTGAAAATCAATAAGACAGAGCCACCCCAAAATTTAGGGGTGCACTGCTTACAAGAACCTCAACTTGGGTACACCTTAAATATCCCAGGAAATATAAAAATGGATCAAAAATTTGTGGTACTTCCGTACGATGGAATATCCCTCAGCCATGCAATCAATGGCATAAGACCAGTAGCAGCAAAATGGGTGGCTTGAGGTATGATGCTTCTAAGTGAAATCAGTCACACAGAAAAAGAAACTTATATTAAGATATCACTTATGAAGATCCTGTAAACATGGCTACACTTGAACTCAGTTAAGAAAGAGAACAGAGTCTCACCTTTGGAAAACAATCTGATGCCTGCTTAAGGGGGAATGAGTGGTGGGGTGATGCATAAAACCAGAGTTTGATATAAGCACAGGTACCGTTCCAAACACAAACTATGGAATAGACAAGACCTACTCCTTCGTCAGTGAAAGGGACCCGAGGCATCTCTGAGTAACCGTGAGCTGAGCCCCAGGCCAGCTGCTGTTGAACTTTTCCCACCCTTCCCAGGTAAAACACCTGAATATGTACAAGGGCTTGAAAGCCTAGAGGAAGGGCCGTGGAGCCACACCAGAGACAGCACGCAGGCCAACTTGGTGCCTGCAGGCCAGCCAGGATGGTCCTGGCCCTGTGCGCTCTTCTGGAAGCTTTCCATTGCCCTGCCTGAGATACCCCTCCTGTCCCGGCACCCACTGCTTTTTTCCTTCCTCACCTCTGTCCGGAGAGAAATTCCAGCAGAAGATATGGGTGACACATCCTCTTCTTTACAGGTGGCAGCCTGGCAACTCCTGCAGAAAGTCCAGCAGAGACCCACTCACACCGGGCCACCCACAAAGCCGTGGCCCCTCACTCCCTCCCACCAGCACAGCCCCGACACTGCTGACGGGGCAGAGAATATGGAGTCAGGCACAGCTTCAGGGGCTATTGCTGCCTGCAGCGCTGTTTATATTGACCTCAACCAAGGCACACATGGGGAGGGCCGGCTGGCAGGGTCAGGCTACCCAGGTCAGCTAATCCTCAGCCCTCAGGGAATCACATTTTTGAAAATGGACCTCGCTAAGGCAGAATAGAAGCCAAGGAATAAAAGGACACAATGCCATTTGCAGCACCGTAGGTGTGTCTAGAGGTAATCACGTGACTTGTAGTAAGTCAGAAAGTGAAAGTAACATATCATATCATATCTCTTATAGCTGTGACCGAAAAATGGATACCAGGGCAGATATTTCCACGGAGAAGGGCTATCACAGATTCATTAACCAAACTTATGGTTCACCAATGGAAAGTTGTGAAGATTGGTTTCATTATGATATTGGGGTTAACAGACATATACAAACACAGGTGACATATATAATCACCGAAGACCTACAGAATACCAAGAGAAGACTACTCAACATTCTGTCATAAGGTACATGGGAAAAGGATCCCAGGAAGAACTGACATAAGTATATGTGTAAAAGAACCACATCTTCCACACCTACAACAAGCCAAACATTGTAATCAAATTTGCTGTAATAAAAAATATAAAATTAAATTAAAAACACGAACAAGAAGTAGTGAGACAAACTTGAGGGGCTTTCTCCTGGCACATTCCATTCTAAATTCCAATCTAGAACACGACTTCCATTGAGGCTCTGTTGCCCCAGTAACCAGATTTGGTAAGGGAGACCTGCTGCCACCTTGTGGCCGTTTCACACAACAGCAGCTTTAATCCCAGCGCTAATGGTCAGTTGATATTCAAAATCATTGCAGGCCTGTAAATGACACCTGCCCTGAAAACAAATCCTTGGTTCATATATCGACCAAAAAATTCAAAGGACGTCCATATTTCAAAACGACAGTTTCAAAAGGCATATTTTACACACATTAGTGTTCTGCTTCTTTTTCTTTCTTTCTATTTTTGTTAAAAAAACGGGAATGGCAAAAAGCATCCCTCAGAATGGGCGAAAATATTTGCAAACGAATCAATGGACAAAGGTTTAATCTCCAATATATATAAAGAGCTCATGCAGCGTAATATTAAAAAAACAAACAACCCAATACAAAAATGGGCAGAAGATCTAAAGAGACGTTTCTTCAAAGAAGACACAGAGATGGCCAAGACGCACATGAAAAGCTGCTCAACATCACTAATTATTAGAGAAATGCAAATCAAAACTACAATGTGGTATCACCTCACACCTGTTAGAATCGGCATCATCAGAAAATCTACAAACAACGAATTCTGGGGAGGGTGTGGACTAAAGGATCCCTCTTCCACTAGTGGTGGAAATGTAAATTGATACAGTCAAGATGGAGAACAGTATGGAGTTTCCTTAAAAAAACTAGAAATAGAATTACCATATGATCCAGCAATCCCACTTCTGGGCATATACCCAGATAAAACCATAAATCAAAAAGGCACATTCACCACAATGCTCATTTCAGCACTATTTACGATAGCCAGGTAATGGAAGCAACCTAAATACCCACAGACAGACGAATGGATACAGATGTGGTACATATATAAAATGGAATATTACTCAGCCATAAGAAGGAATGAAACTGGGTCATTTGTAGAGACGTCGATGGATCTAGAGACTGTCATACAGAATGAAGTATTTCAGAAAGAGACAAACAAATATTGTATATTAATGCATATATGTGGAACCTAGAAAAATGGTACAGATGAACTGGTTTGCAGGGAAGAAATAGAGACACAGAGGTAGAGAACACACGTATGGACACCAAGTGTGGGGAGCCATGGGGAGGTGGTGTTGGGATGAGTTGGGAGACTGGGATTGACCTGTATACATGTATATGCATAAAATACATAACTAATAATAACCTGCTGTCTAAAAAAAATAAATAAAATTAAATTTCAAAATTTTAAAAAATAAAATTTAAAAATAAAACAGAAAAAAGTTCTTCCATTCACACAGATGTATTTATATGAATGAATTATTTCCATGCTTATATCTATAAATACATAAAAGAGGAATAAAATCTAACTTGAACCAAAAAAGAAAAAAAAAAACCTGAACCCACGAGTTAGACAGAGGAAAACACAATCAGGGCACTTGCTCCATCGGTAAACAATTCTGAAATTGGTCAGAGGTGGGGAATCATCTCCCATACAGCCAGCAGCCCACTCCTACGCAAGGAGCGTCCTCATTGCAAAGCGGAGGGCCATGCCGAGGCATCTGTGAGTAACCGTGAGCTAAGCCCCAGGCCAGCTGCTGTTGAACTTTTACCACCCTTCCCAGGTAAAACACCTGAATATGTACAAGGCCTTGAAAGCCTAGAGGAAGGGCCATGGAGCCACACCAATGACAGCACGCAGGCCAACTTGGTGCCTGCAGGCCAGTCAGGATGGTCCTGGCCCTGGGCGCTCTTCTGGAAGCTTTCCATTGCCCTGCCTGAGATACCCCTCCTGTCCCGGCACCCTCTGCTTTTTTCCTTCCTCACCTCTGTCCAGAGTGAATTTCCAGCGGAAGGTATGTGTGACACATCCTCTTCATTACAGGTGGAAGCCTGGCAACTCCTGCAGAAAGTCCAGCAGAGACCCACTCACACCGGGCCACCAACAAAGCCGTGACCCCACACTCCCTCCCACCAGCACAGCCCCGACACTGCTGACTGGGCAGAGAATATGGAGTCAGGCACAGCTTCAGGGGCCATTGCTGCCTGCAGCGCTGTTTATATTGACCTCAACCCAGGCAAACCTGGGGAGGGCCGGCCGTCAGGGTCAGGCTACCCAGGTCAGCTAATCCTCAGCCCTCAGGGAATCACATTGTTGAAAATGGACCTCGCTAAGGCAAATAGAATCCAAGGAATAAAAGGACACAATGCCATTTGTAGCACCGTAGGTGTGTCTAGAGGTAATCACGTGAGTTGTTGTACGTCAGAAAGTGAAAGACACATATCATATCATATCTCTTATAGGTGTGACCGAAAAATGGATACCAGGGCAGATATTTCCAGGGAGAAGGGCAATCACAGATTCATTCAACAAACTTATGGTTCACCAATGGAAAGGTGTGAGGATTGGTTTCATTATGATATTGGAGTTAACAGACATATACAAACACAGGTGACATATATAATCATCAAAGACCTACAGAATACCAAGAGAAGAGTACCCAACATTCTGTCATAAGGTACATGGGAAAAGGATCCCAGGAAGAACAGACATATGTATATGTGTAAAAGAACCACATCTTCCACACCTACAACAAGCCAAACATTGTAATCAAATTTGCTGTAATAAAAAATAAAAAATTAAATTAAAAACACGAACAAGAAGTAGTGAGACAAACTTGAGGGCCTTTCTCCTGGCACATTCCATTCTAAATTCCAATCTAGAACACGACTTCCATTGAGGCTCTGTTGCCCCAGTAACCAGATTTGGTAAGGGAGACCTGCTGCCACCTTGTGGCCGTTTCACACAACAGCAGCTTTAATCCCAGCGCTAATGGTCAGGTGATATTCAAAATCATTGCAGGCCTCTAAATGACACCTGCCCTGAAAACAAATCCTGGGTTCATATATCGACCAAAAAATTCAAAGGACGTCCATATTTCAAAACGACAGTTTCAAAAGGCATATATTACACACATTAGTGTTCTGCTTCTTTTTCTTTCTTTCTTTTTTTGTTAAAAAAACGGGAATGGCAAAAAGCATCCCTCAGAATGGGCGAAAATATTTGCAAACGAATCAATGGACAAAGGTTTAATCTCCAATATATATAAAGAGCTCATGCAGCTTAATATTAAAACAACAAACAACCCAATACAAAAATGGGCAGAAGATCTAAAGAGACGTTTCTTCAAAGAAGACACAGAGATGGCCAAGACACACATGAAAAGCTGCTCAACATCACTAATTATTAGAGAAATGCAAATCAAAACTACAATGAGGTATCACCTCACACCTGTTAGAATCGGCATCATCAGAAAATCTACAAACAACGAATTCTGGGGAGGGTGTGGACAAAAGGATCCCTCTTCCACTAGTGGTGGAAATGTAAATTGATACAGTCACGATGGAGAACAGTATGGAGTTTCCTTAAAAAAACTAGAAATAGAATTACCATATGATCCAGCAATCCCACTTCTGGGCATATACCCAGAGAAAACCATAAATCAAAAAGGCACATTCACCACAACGCTCATTTCAGCACTATTTATGATAGCCAGGTAATGGAAGCAACCTAAATACCCACAGACAGACGAATGGATAAAGATGTGGTACATATATAAAATGGAATATTACTCAGCCATAAGAAGGAATGAAACTGGGTCATTTGTAGAGACGTCGATGGATCTAGAGACTGTCATACAGAATGAAGTAAGTCAGAAAGAGACAAACAAATATTGTATATTAATGCATATATATGGAACCTAGAAAAATGGTACAGATGAACTGGTTGGCAGGGAAGAAAGAGAAACAGATATAGAGAACACACGTATGGACACCAAGTGTGGGAAGCCATGGGGAGGTGGTGTTGGGATGAGTTGGGAGACTGGGACTGTCCTGTATACATGTATATGCTTAAAATACATAACTAATAATAACCTGCTGTATAAAAAAATAAATAAAATTAAATTTCAAAATTTTAAAAAATAAAATTTAAAAATAAAAGAGAAAAAAGTCCTTCCCTTCACACAGATGTATTTATATGAATGAATTATTTCCATGCTTATATCTATAAATACATAAAAGAGGAATAAAATATAATTTGAACCAAAAAAGAAAAAAAAAACCTGAACCCACGAGTTAGATAGAGGAAAACCTTGTCAGGGCACTTGTTCCAGCAGGAAACAATTCTGAAATTGGTCAGAGGTGGGGAATCATCTCCCATACAGCCAGGAGCCCACTCCTACGCAAGGAGCATCCTCATTGCAAAGCGGGGGGCCATGCCGAGGCATCTGTGAGTAACCGTGAACTGAGCCCCAGGCCAGCTGCTGTTGAACTTTTCCCACCCTTCCCAGGTAAAACACCTGAATATGTACAAGGCCTTGAAAGCCTAGAGGAAGGGGCGTGGAGCCACACCAGCGACAGCACGCAGGCCAACTTGGTGCCTGCAGGCCAGCCAGGATGGTCCTGGCCCTGGGCGCTCTTCTGGAAGCTTTCCATTGCCCTGCCTGAGATACCCCTCCTGTCCCGGCACCCACTGCTTTTTTCCTTCCTCACCTCTGTCCAGAGTGAATTTCCAGCGGAAGGTTTGGGAGACACATCCTCTTCTTTACAGGTGGAAGCCTGGCAAATCCTGCAGAAAGTCCAGCAGAGACCCACTCACACCGGGCCACCCACAAAGCCGTGACCCCTCACTCCCTCCTACCAGCACAGCCCCGAGACTGCTGACTGGGCAGAGAATATGGCGTCAGGCAGAGCTTCAGGGGCTATTGCTGCCTGCAGTGCTGTTTATATTGATCTCAACCCAGGCACACCTTGGGAGGGCCGGCCGGCAGGGTCAGGCTACACAGGTCAGCTAATCCTCAGCCCTCAGGGAATCACATTGTTGAAAATGGACCTCGCTAAGGCAGAATAGAAGCCAAGGAATAAAAGGACACAATGCCATTTGCAGCACCGTAGGTGTGTCTAGAGGTAATCACGTGACTTGTAGTAAGTCAGAAAGTGAAAGACACATATCATATCATATCTCTTATAGGTGTGACCGAAAAATGGATACCACGCAGATATTTCCAGGGAGAAGGGCAATCACAGATTCATTCAACAAACTTATGGTTCACCAAAGGAAAGGTGTGAGGATTGGTTTCATTATGATATTGGGGTTAACAGACATATACAAACACAGGTGACATATATAATCACCGAAGACCTACAGAATACCAAGAGAAGACTACTCAACATTCTGTCATAAGGTACATGGGAAAAGGATCCCAGGAAGAACTGACATATGTATATGTGTAAAAGAACCACATCTTCCACACGTACAACTAGCCAAATATTGTAATCAAATTTGCTGTAATAAAAAATAAAAAAATTAAATTAAAAACACGAACAAGAAGAAGTGAGACAAACTTGAGGCGCTTTCTCCTGGCACATGCCATTCTAAATTCCAATCTAGAACACGACTTCCATTGAGGCTCTGTTGCCCCAGTAACCAGATTTGGTAAGGGAGACCTGCTGCCACCTTGTGGCCGTTTCACACAACAGCAGCTTTAATCCCAGCGCTAATGGTCAGTTGATATTCAAAATCATTGCAGGCCTGTAAATGACACCTGCCCTGAAAACAAATCCTGGGTTCATATAGCGACCAAAAAATTCAAAGGACGTCCATATTTCAAAACGACAGTTTCAAAAGGCATATTTTACACACATTAGTGTTCTGCTTCTTTTTCTTTCTTTCTTTTTTTTGTTAAAAAAACGGGAATGGCAAAAAGCATCCCTCAGAATGGGCGAAAATATTTGCAAACGAATCAATGGACAAAGATTTAATCTCCAATATATATAAAGAGCTCATGCAGCTTAATATTAAAACAACAAACAACCCAATACAAAAATGGGCAGAAGATCTAAAGAGACGTTTCTTCAAAGAAGACACAGAGATGGTGAAGACGCACATGAAAAGCTGCTCAACATCACTAATTATTAGAGAAATGCAAATCAAAACTACAATGAGGTATCACTTCACACCTGTTAGAATCGGCATCATCAGAAAATCTACAAACAACGAATTCTGGCGAGGCTGTGGACAAAAGGATCCCTCTTCCACTAGTGGTGGAAATGTAAATTGATACAGTCAAGATGGAGAACAGTATGGAGTTTCCTTAAAAAAACTAGAAATAGAATTACCATATGATCCAGCAATCCCACTTCTGGGCATATACCCAGATAAAACCATAAATCAAAAAGGCACATTCACCACAATGCTCATTTCAGCACTATTTACGATAGCCAGGTAATGGAAGCAACCTAAATACCCACAGACAGGCGAATGGATAAAGATGTGGTACATATATAAAATGGAATATTACTCAGCCATAAGAAGGAATGAAACTGGGTCATTTGTAGAGACGTCGATGGATCTAGAGACTGTCATACAGAATGAAGTAAGTCAGAAAGAGACAAACAAATATTGTATATTAATGCATATACGTGGAACCTAGAAAAATGGAACAGATGAACTGGTTTTCAGGGAAGAAATAGAGACACAGAGGTAGAGAACACACGTATGGACACCAAGTGTGGGAAGCCATGGGGAGGTGGTGTTGGGATGAGTTGGGAGATTGGGATTGACCTGTATACATGTATATGGATAAAATAAATAACTAATAATATCCTGCTGTATAATAAAATAAATAATATTAAATTTTAAAATTTTAAAAAATGAAATTTAAAAATAAAACAGAAAAAAGTTCTTCCCTTCACACAGATGTATTTATATGAATGAATTATTTCCATGCTTATATCTATAAATACATAAAAGAGGAATAAAATCTAACTTGAACCAAAAAAGAAAAAAAAAAAAACCTGAACCCACGAGTTAGACAGAGGAAAACCCTATCAGGGCACTTGCTCCAGCGGTAAACAATTCTGAAATTGGTCAGAGGTGGGGAATCATCACCGATAGAGCCAGCAACCCACTCCTATGCAAGGAGCGTCCTCATTGCAAAGCAGGGGGCCATGCCGAGGCATCTGTGAGTAACCGTGAGCTGAGCCCCAGGCCAGCTGCTGTTGAACTTTTCCCACCCTTCCCAGGTAAAACACCTGAATATGTACAAGGCCTTGAAAGCCTAGAGGAAGGGACGTGGATCCACACCAGCGACAGCACGCAGGCCAACTTGGTGCCTGCAAGCCAGCCAGGATTGTCCTGGCCCTGGGCGCTCTTCTGGAAGCTTTCCATTGCCCTGCCTGAGATACCCCTCCTGTCCCGGCACCCACTGCTTTTTTCCTTCCTCACCTCTCTCCGGAGAGAAATTCCAGCGGAAGGTATGGGTGCCACATCCTCTTCTTTACAGGTGGAAGCGTGGCAACTACTGCAGAAAGTCCAGCAGAGACCCACTCACACCGGGCCACCCACAAAGTCGTGGCCAATCACTCCCTCCCACAAGCACAGCACCGAGACTGCTGACGGGGCAGAGCATATGGAGTCAGGCACAGCTTCAGGGGCTATTGCTGCCTGCAGTGCTGTTTATATTGACCTCAACCCAGGCACACCCGGGGAGGGTCGGCCAGCAGGGTCAGGCTACCCAGGTCAGCTAATCTTCAGCCCTCAGGGAATCACATTGTTGAAAATGGACCTCGCTAACGCAGAATAGAAGCCAAGGAATAAAAGGACACAATGCCATTTGCAGCACTGTATGTGTGTCTAGAGGTAATCACGTGACTTGTAGTAAGTCAGAAAGTGAAAGACACATATCATATCATATCTCTTATAGGTGTGACCGAAAAATGGATACCAGGGCAGATATTTCCACGGAGAAGGGCAATCAGAGATTCATTCAACAAACTTATGGTTCACCAATGGAAAGGTGTGAGGATTGGTTTCATTATGATATTGGGGTTAACAGACATATACAAACACAGGTGACATATATAATCACCAAAGACCTACAGAATACCAAGAGAAGACTACTCAACATTCTGTCATAAGGTACATGGGAAAAGGATCCCAGGAAGAACAGACATATGTATATGTGTAAAAGAACCACATCTTAAACACCTACAACAAGCCAAAATTGTAATCAAATTTGCTGTAATAAAAAATAAAAAATTAAATTAAAAACACGAACAAGAAGTAGTGAGACAAACTTGAGGGACTTTCTCCTGGCACATTCCATTCCAAATTCCAATCTAGAACACGACTTCCATTGAGGCTCTGTTGCCCCAGTAACCAAATTTGGTAAGGGAGAACTGCTGCCACCTTGTGGCCGTTTCACACAACAGCAGCTTTAATGCCAGCGCTAAAGGTCAGTTGATATTCAAAATCATTGCAGGCCTGTAAATGACACCTGCCCTGAAAACAAATCCTGGGTTCATATAGCGACCAAAAAATTCAAAGGACGTCCATATTTCAAAACGACAGTTTCAAAAGGCATATTTTACACACATTAGTGTTCTGCTTCTTTTTCTTTCTTTCTTGTTTTGTTAAAAAACACGGGAATGGCAAAAAGCATCCCTCAGAATGGGCGAAAATATTTGCAAACGAATCAATGGACAAAGGTTTAATCTCCAATATATATAAAGAGCTCATGCAGCTTAATATTAAAACAACAAACAACCCAATACAAAAATGGGCAGAAGATCTAAAGAGACGCTTCTTCAAAGAAGACACAGAGATGGCCAAGACACACATGAAAAGCTGCTCAACATCACTAATTATTAGAGAAATGCAAATCAAAACTACAATGAGGTATCACCTCACACCTGTTAGAATCGGCATCATCAGAAAATCTACAAACAACGAATTCTGGGGAGGGTGTGGACAAAAGGATCCCTCTTCCACTAGTGGTGGAAATGTAAATTGATACAGTCACGATGGAGAACAGTATGGAGTTTCCTTAAAAAAACTAGAAATAGAATTACCATATGATCCAGCAATCCCACTTCTGGCATATACCCAGAGAAATCCGTAAATCAAAAAGGCACATTCACCACAATGCTCATTTCAGCACTATTTACGATAGCCAGGTAATGGAAGCAACCTAAATACCCACAGACAGACGAATGGATAAGACGTGGTACATATATAAAATGGAATATTACTCAGCCATAAGAAGGAATGAAACTGGGTCATTTGTAGAGACGTCGATGGATCTAGAGACTGTCATACAGAATGAAGTAAGTCAGAAAGAGACAAACAAATATTGTATATTAATGCATATATGTGGAACCTAGAAAAATGGTACAGATGAACTGGTTTGCAGGGAAGAAATAGAGACACAGAGGTAGAGAACACACGTATGGACACCAAGCGTGGGAAGCCATGGGTAGGTGGTGTTGGGATGAGTTGGGAGACTGGGATTGCCCTGTATACATGTATATGCATAAAATACATACCTAATAATAACCTGCTGTATAAAAAAATAAATAAAATTAAATTTCAAAATTTTTAAAAATAAAATTTAAAAATAAAACAGAAAAAAGTTCTTCCCTTCACACAGATATATTTATATGAATGAATTATTTCCATGCTTATATCTATATATACATAAAAGAGGAATAAAATCTAACTTGAACCAAAAAAGAAAAAAATAACCTGAACCCACGAGTTAGACAGAGGAAAACCCTATCAGGGCACTTGCTCCAGCGGTAAACAATTCTGAAATTGGTCAGAGGTGGGGAATCATCTCCTATAGAGACAGCAGCCCACTCCTACGCAAGGAGCGTCCACATTTCAAAGCTGGGGGCCATGCCGAGGCATCTGTGAGTAACGGTGAGCTGAGCCCCAGGCCAGCTGCTGTTGAACTTTTCCCACCCTTCCCAGGTAAAACCCCTGAATATGTACTAGGTCTTGAAATCCTAGAGGAAGGGCCGTGGAGCCACACCAGCGACAGCACGCAGGCCAACTTGGTGCCTGCAGGCCAGCCAGGATGGTCCTGGCCCTGGGCGCTCTTCTGGAAGCTTTCCATTGCCCTGCCTGAGATACCCCTCCTGCCACGGCCCCCACTGCTTTTTTACTTCCTCACCTGTGCCTGGGGAGAAATTCCAGCGGCAGGTATCGGTGACACATCCTCTTCTTTAGCAGGTGGCAGCCTGGCAACTCCTGCAGAAAGTCCAGCAGATCCCCACTCACACTGGGCCACCCACAAAGCCACGGCCCCTCACTCCTTCCCACCAGCACAGCCCCGGAACTGCCTACGGGGCAGAGAATATGGCATCAGTCACAGCTACAAGGGCTGTCGCTCACTGGAGATCTGTTTATATTTCTCTCAACACAGGCACACCTGTGGGGGGCTGGCAGGCAGTTTCAGGCTACCAAAATCAGCCAATCCTCACGCCTCAGGGGCTCACAGTTGCAGAAAATGAAACTTGCTAAACGGGCCAGGCCCTAGGAACAGGTGTGGGCTCTTGAGAGTCAGGATAGACAAGCGGCTGCAGCTGCGGTTTGTTTTCTTATCATTTTATCTGGTCCATGAGTGGAAAACAACTTCAAGAAGACACTATCCTAATGAGAGGAACCCAGGAGTCAGGGAGAGGAGTGATGGTGGGTGGAGACAGAGGCCTGGTGCCCTGGCTGCAGTGGAAGTGTCTGGAAGACCAGGCAGAAAGAGCCTGCAGAGAGTGATAGCCATGGTCACAGACCTGTCAGAGCTGCTGTTTGTTAGTTCAAGTCCTGCTCTGAGGTATTCTGTGTCAGCTGTGAGCGACAGGTGAGCTGGGGGTTCTCTGCAAGGTGGGCTATGTGCACAGTTCCTGTGTGTCCAGCCCTGCTGGGGTACCTGCCCAGGGGAGCTCCATATCCTGGGAAGGGCCTGAGTAGGAGAGCCCCATGGGCTGCTGGGTAGCTGCAGAGGTGAGCTCCATACCCTGGGAGGGACTTGACCACGAGAGCCCCGTGGGCTGTGGGGTAGGGGTGCAGCCCAGGTGAGCTCCATATCCTGGGATTGGCCTGACCACGAGAGCCCCATGGGCTGCTGGAGACCTGGTAAAGGATATCAGGACAGTCAGTGAAGCCACCGAGGATATACATCCAGTAGCTCCTATTTCCTACTCCATGCTGGTCATTCTACCTTCCACCAGGCCATGGCATTCTGTATTAGACTTCAATGATGCCTTCTTCTGTATTCCATTCATCTCAGAGTCACAAGAATTTTTGGCTTGTGAGTGGCAGGACACAACATGCAACAAAATCAATAATGCTGGGCCGTCCTGCCCCAATGGTTCAAAAATCCCCACACCATCATTGGGGAAATGTCCTCTAAAGACCTAAAAGTTCAACCTCTGTAAAAGGGAACCCTCCTTCAATATGCAGATGACATTCTGATCGTCAGGCCTACTAAAGACGCCTCTGAACTACCTAGCCAAGAAAGGATAGAAGGTGTCCAAGAAAAACGCTCAAATATCCCAGGCTAAGGTGACATGCCTGGGCTTCATTCTCACAGATATTCGGAGAAACGCATCCAAGGATAGGGAAGAAGCCATTTGCAGCCTTACCTCTTCTAAAACTAGAAGACAGCTTAGGGGTTCCTGGGGAGGCCAAGGTTTTCTGCATCTGGATCCCTAACTACAGTGTAATAGCTGGGCCTCTACATGAAACACTGACACGAAAAGATGATGATCCTTTTGAATAGAATCCAGAAGCAGCCTTTCAAGAATGGAAAGAGCAGTCAATACAGACCCTTGCCCAGGAACTCCCTAATTTAGCTAAACCCTTTGACCTTTACATACCCGGTCAAAGGTTAATCGCCCTTGGAGCCTTAGTGCAAAAACTGGGACCACTTGAAATGGAGCAACACAAGAATGCCCTTCAGGTATGATAAACTATGGTCACCAAGGGCTTTGCCCACCGACTCATCAGGCCAGGATACTGGGGTATCTAAAAAGCTGGAAATCAGCAGCCTGCAAGGCCAGCTCCCTCCTAAGGGAAAAGGACCCCACGTGGTGATCCTAACCACCCATCATGCCCTGAAGTTGCAGGGGTCGCTCTGTGGACACACTGACCTCGAGTGAGGAGGCCCTCCAACTCCAACCTCCAGAGAGATAAACGGGGGCAACGGGCCCCCAAGATGACTCGTGTGACCATCACTTGACCTGGAGTTTCTCTCAGAAAACGACAAGACTGTGCCCCGAAAGAGCAGACTACTGCTTGCAGGACTTACTGCACCCAGAGGGGAGCTAATAAGCTTGGCGGGGGAAACGTATATCACACTTTCACCATAGAAAACCCTACAGACACCGCGGTGATGGTGGCCAATATGACCGGCTGGACTGCTGGCTACTTCTAAAGGCCATTGACTCAGTGGACGTCATGGTCCTGGATCACCACTGACCCTGGACTGTCTGGGAGTTGCGCGGGCAGGGCTCTGGCACATGGTGCTGTTTGTACATTAATTCAGGGACCTAATTAAAGAAAGCACAGACTACCGGTCAGAGCATCTAGTCTGGCAAAAACTGTCAGCCTAAGGTCGCCGAACATATGTGGGGTGGGGTGAAACCTGCCACCGCAGCATCTCTGCGCCTCTCTTTCTTGGACCCTTAAAGGTCATTAGAATCTGTAACACTTCCAATGCTGGAGCTCAGGCGGACGAGATGTGAGGCAGGAGGCCTTGGGACAATCAACCTCACCAGGAGGCTGGTGGGGAGACGTTTTGCCCCTCCCCCCATGTATCAGTGCTCCCACCACAGCATGAAGCAGTTACAAAAGAGGGGTCTGCACCCTCAACACCCCAAGAATAAGGAACGGAACAAAAAGCAGAGGAGGTGTTCGTCTCCGGCAACGTTCATTAAAAATTCCTGGGAGATAAAAAGAGAATCTGGGCAATTAAATAAAGTCTAACCTGTTTTTCCTTTGTGCTTTGTCTAATTTCACGTGCTCCTAGGGTTCCGCATGCAGAGGTCCCACACCCGGCACTTCAGACCCGATTTCCTAGTGCAGAATGGCTGGTTCGACACCTCAGCTAGCGGGGTCCCATGCAGACTCCGCGGCATAGAGCCTGAGCTGCAGCCAATGCAGCCCTCGAGAGCTCCATCCCCTCCCTCCCACTGACGCTGCCGGGGACCCTACACAGCAGCACAGCCCACAGCCCATGGGGGAGTGCACGCTCTCACCTCTCCATTCTGTTTTCAAAATAATGTTTCCTTTGCTTCTGAACCAAACTCAGTCTTGATCTGTTGGCTCCAATGACACTGGGCACGGGGACTCCTGTTGGGGTCCACTCTGGTGGATCAGTAACAGAAATTGAGAACATTGTAACTTCAATGAACAGATGTGTGAGCCAAACTGTAGTTAACATAGAGCAGTGTATAATGCTCGGGTAAAATAAGATGTTTCTAAGACTTACATTTGATATTTCCATCACTTTCCTATAAGCAAGTTCAGTGAAGACGTCTGTCTTATTTGTCAGGTCAACATTAGAGAAATGAAGTGATTTATTTCCATTGATGTGCATCGAATACTCTTGGCTGAAGCTTCAATCTTGTTTTGCATGCTTTTCCATTGAAAATGATACCTCTCTTTCAGCTCCCCCATTTCTGAGAAGTATAAAATCTTATAATTTATTATTACCAAAGGGGAAAGGTAGGAGAAGGGATAAATTAACAGTTTGGGATTAACACATACACACTGCTATGTATAAAATAGATCATCAACAAGGAACTACTGTATAGCACAGGGAACTACACTGAATATTTTGCAATAACCTATAAGGGGAAATAATCTGAAAAAGAATAGATATTTTTATTGACATCATCTATCAATGACAGATAAAATGTAACCTAAGCAAGGCCGATGGCGAGCGCTTCTGACCCTGAAGATTTCAGTCATCTAAAGTTTGGGCTCTGCCTATTTCCCAAGGCCCTTAAAGGACATACGTGTAGCCGTAGCTTAAAAATTCCCCAGTTTGGGGTTCGGGGAGGCACTGATTTGGAAAAAATCCCTGGTGTTCTCCTTACATGCACGGGACCCTTCCTACAGCTAAAACATGCCTGTCACACCTAGAGGATGGTACACCGTTTGATCGGAAAGAGTTTGGAAAAGGCACCTCATCTCCTCATTGCCTGGTGCTCGGGTTCAACCCTCCAGCATCTTTCCTAACAATCTCCTCACTTGGGGATATCAGCACCGTCAACATCCTGTTGCACACAGTTTGGAATTTGTCCAGAGGATGAAGCAGAAGGATGAGAAAAATTTAGAGACAAGTCTTAGGTGTTCGGACAGGCACATGCCACTCTAATTTCCAATCCAGAACACAAATTCATCAAAGGCTAGAATTGCCCACGGAAACAGAATAGGGCTAGAGGAAATCCCGCTGTTTTGTGTCCAGTTTCCAAAAACACAAGTTGAAAAATGGAACTCAGGGGCACTAAAATTCATGAAACTGCAGAAGTTGAAAATATCTATCGTCGAAAATGTCTTGAGGTAAGTCACAGAAAAGGACTTGTAAGCAAGGGAGAGTGGCAGGAAACAGATTTGAAGAGGTAGAAAGGACTCCCCATTAAAGCACAAGAAAAGGGGCTGAACATCGCCAATGATGCAGTTGGCCAAAAAGGGTGTATGCATTTTTTCTGAATATATTCAAGTAAAGGCCATACACACTTTTTATCCAACCAAACAGGTGGGCACTGGAAATCAATATCACAAAATGTATCACTTCACATCAGTCAGAAGGGCCATCCACATAAAGTGTAAACACCAGAAATGCAGGACAGGGCGAGGAGAAAAGGGAGCCCTGTGAGGCTGATAGTGGAAATGTAATTTGCCAACGGCCACTCTGGAGAAGTGTATTGTGTTTGCTAAAACATCTAAAAAATGAGCTACAGAGCATAGGGCACTTGCACTCATGGGCGTGTACCTTGGGAAAAACAAAAATCGACAGAAAACAGGCACCCGAACGTTTACCACCTCTCTGTTAAAAAGGGCCTCAACTTGGATATAACCTAAATGTCCCTGGAAGGATAAAATGGATAAAAGAGATGGGGTACTTATGTAGAGTGGAATATTACTCATCCAGAAATCAATGAAATAAGGCCAGTTGTAACAACTCTGGAGGAGTTACATACGATCATTCTAAGTGACATATGTCAGAAAGAAAAAGACACATATCATAAGATGTCACTTAAAGGTGGAATCAAAAATGGCTACACATGAAATAAATTACAAAACAGAAACATAGTCAAATATGTAGAAAATAGACATAAGGCTGCTAAATGGGAAAGGTGGGGAATGGTGAGGTATTATCCAGGAGGTTGAAATTATCAAAGATACCATTCCAAGTACCAAATTGAATAACTGACAAGGCCTACACGGTACCTCAAAGAACTGCACTCAGCCCACTCAAGTCACTGGAAAATAATACATATGACTGGTAAGCATCTGAAAAAGAAGTTATTGTTGTCTCACAGTACATGAATCAAGTGGATGTACAGCAGCAAAAAACAGAGCTTTGAAAATCAGCTGTAACCAATATAAAAATAAATTTAAAACTATTTATAAAAACAGTGAGACAGACAAAAATTCTTACAACTTTTGTTGAAGGGCTACGATGTAACATGGATTGAACACATGTAGACCCACAGCAGGATGATTATATAAGGCTGGAAGCTATGCACGCTAAGAGATGTTAGAGAGGCTGGGTGAGGAAATGCAGACCTTTTAAAGTAATACTGCCTGGTACCCATTCCATGGGTCCCAAATCTGCAGGTTCAAGGGAATCTTCTGACAGTGAAAACATGCCCGGGAAACCGAGATGAATGTACACCATGTGCTCAGGAAAGGTGTCTAAAATGCACCTCATTTTTGATATCCTGGTGCTGGGGTTCGCCATTCCAGCCACATTACTAACAATCTCCCCACTTGGAGAATCAGCACCTTTAACCTCCTGTTTCACACAGTTTGCAATTTGTGCAGAGGATAAATGGGAAGAGGGGGAACCAATGAGAGATTAGCTGTAGGACTTTTGACAGGCACATGTCACTCTAATTTCCCATTAGGAAGAAGAATTAACCAAAGGCTCAGCCTGCCTCCCCAGAACCAGAATAGGGCCGGAAGCAATCCAATGGTTTGGCGGCCAGCTCACAAAAAAAGCGAGTTGCAAAATGGAGCTCAGGAGCAGACAATTCAAAGACCTGCAAAGATATAAATGATAACCAACGTCCAAAAATATATTCAGGTAAGGCAACGAAGAGGATCTGAATGAGAGGCAGAATTGCAGGAAACAGATTTCAAAAGGTAGATTGTACTCACATTTAAAGCATATGAAAAGCAGCAGAATTTCTAAAATGAGGCGGTTGGGCAAAAGGGTGTATGCGTTTTTTTCGTGAATATCTTCAGGAAAAAAACACATGCAGAGTTTTTGCCCAACCAAGCAAGAGGGAAATGCAAATCCGCACAACAAAGAAGTCTCATTTTCCACTGCTCAGAAAGGCCATCCAAAAAATGTGTACAAACCAGAAATGCAGGAGAGGCCATGGAAAACAGGGAGCCTAGTCACGCTGATGGGTGGGGTATAAATATCCAAGAGCCACTCTGAAGAAGTGTATGCTGTTTTTAAAACATCTAAAATACAAAGCCCCGGAGCAAGGGGACTTCAACTCATGGACATATTTCTTGGGAAGACTAAATGTCAATAAGACACAGGCACCCCAAAGTTTAGGGCTGCTCTGCATACAAGAACCTCAACTTTGGTACACCTAAAATATCCCAGGAAAAAGAGAAATGCATAAAGAACTTGTGGTAATTTTGTACAACGGAATATCACTCAGACGTGAAATCAATGTATATAAGGCCAGTAGCAGCATAAAGAGTGGATTTAGGTATGATGATTTTAAGGGAAATTAGTCACACAGAAAAAGAATCTTATCATAAGATATCACTTATAGAGGGAATGTCAATATCACAACACATGAACTGAATTAGGAAAGAGAACAGAGTCTCACATTTAGCAAAAATCTCTTATGCCTGCTTCAGGGGAAAGGAGAGGTGGGGTGATGCATAAAACCAGAGTTTGATATTAGCACAGGTACCATTCCATAAACCAAATACAGAATAGACAAGACCTACACCTTCCTCAGTGAACGGGACTCAACACCCCTATGCCCCACAGAGGAATATATCTGACTACTAAGAATCTTAAAACCTATGTATTGATATGTCTCCGTAAGGGAATCAATTGTGTCTAGACTGGCATAAACACGTCAGTGAAAATCAGCTCAACCCCATTATAAAAATGAATTTCAAAAAATCCCCAAAAAACAGCGAAATTCTTACACAATTCCTTCAGGGGTTCTGATGAAACCTGGAATGACCCTATCTGCAAAGACAGCTGGATGAGACATAAGGCTGGACACTTGGGACTGAGAGGACTGGTGAGATTGGGAGAGAAAATGCAGACCTTTTAAAGTAGTAATGCATGCCACCATTCCATGTGTCCCAAATCTCCAGGTAGAAGGGTATATCACTACAATTATAACATGTATGGGAAACCTAGAAAATGGACACCCTGTGATGGCGAAAGGTTTCTAAAACTCTCCTAATTTTTCCTCTCCTTGTGCTCCACTTTGGCATTCCAACTGCTTTACTATCAATCTCCCAACTTAGGAGAGTCAGCCCCTATAACCTCCTGGTTCGCACAGTTTGCTAATTGTGCAGAGGATGAAAGGGAAGAGGGAGAACCAATCAGAGAGTAGATGTAGGCATTTGGACGGGCACATGTCACTCTAAGTTCCCGGCAGGAAGAAGAATTAACCAAAGCCTCAACCACCCACAGGGAACCAATATAGCCACCCCTGGAACCAGTATAGGTCCTGAAGCAAAATTGTGGATTTGCGGCCAGCTCACAAAGATGGGATTTGAAAATTGGAGCTCAGGGGCACAGCAATTCACAAACCTGCAGACTTATAAAGGACTACTCTCTTCCAAAAATCTGTTGAGGGAAGGCAATGAAGCGGCCTTGAAAATGAGGCAGAATTGCACAAAACATATTTCAAGAGGTAAATTGGAATCGCCTTTAAAGCACAGGAAAAGCATCCCAACTTGGACAGAGATGCACTTGGCCAAAAAGGGCGTATGCCTTTTCTCCTGAATATATTCAGAAGAAAACGCATACGCCCTTTTTGGCCAATCAAGCAAGCGCGCAATACAAATCCACACTACAAAGAATTGTCACTTACCACCGGTCAAAAGGGACATCCGAATATCTGTAAAAACCAGAAAGGCAAGAGAGAGATGGCAAGGGCATGAAGCAATGTGATCCCAATGGTCATGGAGGATTGTGATGACAAGCGCATGGAGAATTATGATGACAAGATTATGTACCATTTTGTTGACAAAGGCAAGGAGCATTATGATGACAAGATTCATGGAGCACTGTGATGACAAGCATCACGGAGCATTGTGATTACAGGGGTCATGGAGCATTGGGATGACAATCGCATGGATCATTGTGATGACAATGGTCATGGAGCATTTTAATGATAAGAGTCCCGGATCATTGTGTTGTCAGGGTTCATGAAGCGTTGTGATGACAGTGGTCATGGAGCATTGTGATGACAGGGGTCATGGCGCATTGTGATGAGAAGGTCATGGAGCATGGGGCTGAAAATGTCCATGGAGTACTGTGATGACAGGGGTCATGGAGCATTGTGATGACAAGGTACTGGAGCACTGTGATGAGAAGACCATGGAGCCTTGTGATGACAAGTCTCATGGAGCATTCTGATGAAAAGTGCCATGCAGCATTGTGATTACAGGGGTGTTGGAGCATTGTGATGACAAGGGCATGGAGCATTGGGATGAGAAGGCCATGGAGCGTTCTGATGACATGCATCATGGAACTTTGTGATGACAAGGGCATGGAGCATTGTGATTACAGCGGTCTTGGAGCACTGTGATGAAAAGGGCATGGATCATTGTGATGAAAAAGGCATGGAGACTTGTCATGACAGGGTTCAAGGAGAAAACTGACAACAAGTGTCAGGGAGCATTGTGATGACAAGGGTATTGAGTATTGTGATGACAAAGGTCATGGAGCATTGTGATGAGAAGACCATGGATAATTGTGATGACGAGCGTCATGGGGCATTGTGATGATAAGTGTTATGGAACATATTTATCTCAAGGATTTGGCGCATTGTGATGACAGAGGTCATGGAGCATTTTGGTTTCATTGTGATGACAATAGCCTGAAGCATTATGATGATGGGCATGGTGCATTGTGATGACAGGGTTCATGGGGCATTGAGATGAAAAGGGGCATGGAGCATTGCGATTACAGGAGTCTTGGAGCATTGTGATGACAAAGGCATGGAACATCGTGAATGAGAAGGCCATGGAGCATTCTGTTGACATGCGTCATGGAGCTTTGTGATGACAAGGGCATGGAGCATTGTGATTACAGGGGTCTTGGAGCATTGTGATGACATGGGTCATGGAGCCTTGTGATGACAAGGCTGTGGAACATTGTGATGGCAGGGGTCATGGAGCATTGTTATGACAGGGGTAATGGAGCATTGTGATGACAAGGGCATGGAGCATTGGTCTGAAAAGTTTCATGGATTATTGTGATGAGAGGGGGCAAGGAGCATTGTGATGACAAGGGCATGGAACACTGTGATCCATGGGTCATGGAGGATTGTAATGACAAGCGCATGGAGCATTGTGATAAGAATGGCATCGAGCATTGTGATGAAAAGCATCATGGAGCCTGTGATGACAAGGGCATGGAACAATGTGATGAGAGGGTTCATGGAGCATTGTGATGACAATGGCATGCAGCATTGTGATGACAAGGGTCATTGAGCTTTGTGATGACAAAGGTCATGGAGCATTTTGATGACAAGGGTGTGGTGCATTCTGTTGTGAAGGGCAGGGAGCATTGTGATGACAGGGTTTATGGAACATTGTGATGTCAGGGGAATGGAGCATTGTGATGATAAAGGCATGTAGCATTGTTGTGACAAGGGTCATGGAATATTGTGATGACAGGGGTGAGGGAGTACTGTGTTGACTAGTGATGGAACATTGTGATATCAGTGGTGAGAGAGCATTTTGATGAGAAGTGCATGGAGCAGTGTGATGACAAGGTTTATGGAGCATTGTGATGACAAAGATGTGGAGCATTGTGATGACAAGCGCATGGCACATTGTGATGCCATGGGTCATGGAGTATTGTGCTAACAAAGGCATTGAGCATTGGGATGACAAGGGTCACCGAGCATTGTGATGAAATGTTCATGGAGCGCTGTGGTGACAAAGGTCACAGAGCCTTGTGATGACGAGGGCATGAACCATTGTGATGACAAAGGTCATGAAGCCTTGTGATGACTGGAGTCACGGAGCATTGTGATGACAGGGGTCATAGAGCATTGTGATGAAAGGGCATGGAGCATTGTGATGACAGGGGCATGTTGCATTGGTTTGACAAGTTTCAGGGATTATTGTGATGACAGTGGGCATGGCGCATTGTGATGACAAGGGCATGGAGCATTGTGATGAGAAGGTCATGGAGTATTGTGAAGAAGGGTGTCAGGGAGCATTGTGATGACATATGTCATGGTCCATTGTGATGACAATGGAATGGAGCATTGTGATGCCAAGTGTCATGGAGGATTGTGATGACAAAGGTAATGGAGCATTTTGATGACAAGCGCTTGGAGCATTGTGATGACAAGGGTCATGGAGCATTGTGATAACAAGGGCCATTGAGAATTTTGATGACATGTTCATGAAGCATTGTGATGACAATCACATGGAGCTTGCTGTGACAGGGATCATGGAGCATTGCGATGACAAGTGCATAGAGAATTTTGATGACAAAGCATGTAACACTGTGATGAAAAGCATCATGGAGCACAGTGATGCCAAGAACGTGGAGAATTGTGATGACAGGGGACATGGAGCATTGTAATGACCAGGGCATGGAGTACTGTGATGGCAAGACCGTGGAGCATTGTGATGAGAAGACCATGGATAATTGTGATGATGAGCGTCATGGAGCACTGTAATGACAAGGGGTATGGAGCCTTGTGATGACAGGGGTCATGGAGCATTGTTATGACAGTGGTCATGGAGCATTGTGATGACAAGGGTCATGGAGCATTTTGATGACAAGGGCGTGGAGCATTGTGATGAGAAGACCATGGATAATTGTGATGATGATCGTCATGGAGCACTGTAATGACAAGGGGTATGGAGCATTGTGATAACAGGGGTCATGGAGCATTGTGATGACAAGTTTCATGGAGCATTCTGATGACAAGCTTGTGGAGTATTTTGATGACAATGACATGGAGCATTTTGATGAAAATGGCATGGGGCATTGTGATGAAAAAGACATGGAGCCTTTTCAAGAGAGTTTTCAGGGAGCATTCTGACGACAAGTGTCAGGGAGCATTGTGATGACAAAGGTCATGGAGAATTGTGACGACAAGGGCATGGAGTATTGTGATGACAAGCACATGGAGCTTGCTATGACGGGGTCATGGAGCATTGCGATGACAAGTGCATAGAGAATTGTGATGACAAAGCATGTAACACTGTGATGAGAAGTGTCATGGAGCATAGTGATGCCAAGATCATGGACAATTGTGATGACAGGGGACATGGAGCATTGTGATGACCAGGGCATGGAGCATTGCGATGGCAAGATCGTGGAGCATTGTGATGAGAAGACCATGGATAATTGTGATGACGAGGGTCATGGAGCACTGTAATGACAAGGGGTATAGAGCATTGTGATGACAGTGGTCATGGAGCATTGTGATGACCGGGGACATGGAGCATTGTGATGCCCAAGGCATGGAGCACTGTGATGGCAAGACCGTGGAGCATTGTGATGAGAAGACCATGGATAATTGTGATGAGAAGCATCATGGAACACTGTAATGACAGGTGGTATGGAGCCTTGTGATGACAGGGGTCATAGAGCATTGTTATGACAGTGGTCATGGAGCATTGTGATGACAAGGGTCATGGAGCATTTTGATGACAAGGGCATGGAGTACTGTGATGGCAAGACCGTGGAGCATTGTGATGAGAATGCCATGGATATTTGTGATGATGAGCGTCATGGAGCACTGTAATGACAAGGGGTATGGAGCCTTGTGATGACAGGGGTCATGGAGCATTGTTATGACAGTGGTCATGGAGCATTGTGATGACAAGGGTCATGGAGCATTTTGATGACAAGGGCGTGGAGCATTGTGATGAGAAGACCATGGACAATTGTGATTACGAGTGTCATGGAGCACTGTAATGACAAGAAGTATGGAGCATTGTGATGACAGGGGTCATGGAGCATTGTGATGACTGGGGACATGGAGCATTGTGATGACCAGGGCATGGAGCATTGTGATGGCAAGACCGTGGAGCACTGTGATGAGAAGACCATGGATAATTGTGATGACGAACATCATGGAGCACTGTAATGACAAGGGGCATCGAGCATTGTGATGACAGGTGTCATGGAGCATTGTGATGACAGGGGTCATGGATCATTGAGATGACAAGGGTCACGGAGCATTCTGATGACAAGCTTGTGGAGTATTGTGATGACAATGGCATGAAGCATTGTGATGAAAAGGGCATGGATCATTGTGATGAAAAAGGCATGGAGACTTGTCATGACAGGGTTCAATGAGCATACTGATGACAAGTGTCAGGGAGCATTGTGATGACAAGTGTATTGAGAATTGTGATGACAAAGGTCATGGAGCATTGTGATGAGAAGTCCATGGATAATTGTGATGACCAGCGTCATGGGGCGTTGTGATGACAAGTGTTATGGAACATTGTGATCGCAAGGGTTTGGAGCATTGTGATGACAGAGGTCATGGAGCATTTTGGTTTCATTGTGATGACAATAGCCTGAAGCATTATGATGATGGGCATGGTGCATTGTGATGACAGGGTTCATGGGGCATTGAGATGAAAAGGGGCATGGAGCATTGCGATTACAGGAGTCTTGGAGCATTGTGATGACAAAGGCATGGAACATCGTGAATGAGAAGGCCATGGAGAATTCTGTTGACATGCGTCATGGAGCTTTGTGATGACAAGGGCATGGAGCATTGTGATTACAGGGGTCTTGGAGCATTGTGATGACAAGGGTCATGGAGCCTTGTAATGACAAGGCTGTGGAACATTGTGATGGCAGGGGTCATGGAGCATTGTTATGACAGGGGTAATGGAGCATTGTGATGACAAGAGCATGGAGCATTGGTCTGAAAAGTTTCATGGATTATTGTGATGAGAGGGGGCAAGGAGCATTGTGATGACAATGGCATGCAGCATTGTGATGACAAGGGTCATTGAGCTTTGTGATGACAATGGTCATGGAGCATTGTGATGACAAGGGCATGGAACACTGTGATCCATGGGTCATGGAGGATTGTAATAACAAGCGCATGGAGCATTGTGATAAGAATGGCATCGAGCATTGTGATGAAAAGCATCATGGAGCCTGTGATGACAAGGGCATGGACCAATGTGATGAGAGGGTTCATGGAGCATTGTGATGACAATGGCATGCAGCATTGTGATGACAAGGGTCATTGAGCTTTGTGATGACAAAGGTCATGGAGCATTTTGATGACAAGGGTGTGGTGCATTCTGTTGTGAAGGGCAGGGAGCATTGTGATGACAGGGTTTATGGAACATTGTGATGTCAGGGGAATGGAGCATTGTGATGATAAAGGCATGTAGCATTGTTGTGACAAGGGTCATGGAATATTGTGATGACAGGGGTGAGGGAGTACTGTGTTGACTAGTGATGGAACATTGTGATATCAGTGGTGAGAGAGCATTTTGATGAGAAGTGCATGGAGCAGTGTGATGACAAGGTTTATGGAGCATTGTGATGACAAAGATGTGGAGCATTGTGATGACAAGCGCATGGCACATTGTGATGCCATGGGTCATGGAGTATTGTGCTAACAAAGGCATTGAGCATTGGGATGACAAGGGTCACCGAGCATTGTGATGAAATGTTCATGGAGCGCTGTGGTGACAAAGGTCACAGAGCCTTGTGATGATGAGGGCATGAACCATTGTGATGACAAAGGTCATGAAGCATTGTGATGACTGGAGTCACGGAGCATTGTGATGACAGGGCTCATAGAGCATTGTGCTGAAAGGGCATGGAGCATTGTGATGACAGGGGCATGTTGCATTGGTTTGACAAGTTTCAGGGATTATTGTGATGACAGTGGGCATGGCGCATTGTGATGACAAGGGCATGGAGCATTGTGATGAGAAGGTCATGGAGTATTGTGAAGAAGGGTGTCAGGGAGCATTGTGATGACATATGTCATGGTCCATTGTGATGACAATGGAATGGAGCATTGTGATGCCAAGTGTCATGGAGGATTGTGATGACAAAGGTAATGGAGCATTTTGATGACAAGCGCTTGGAGCATTGTGATGACAAGGGTCATGGAGCATTGTGATAACAAGGGCCATTGAGAATTTTGATGACATGTTCATGAAGCATTGTGATGACAATCACATGGAGCTTGCTGTGACAGGGATCATGGAGCATTGCGATGACAAGTGCATAGAGAATTTTGATGACAAAGCATGTAACACTGTGATGAAAAGCATCATGGAGCACAGTGATGCCAAGAACGTGGAGAATTGTGATGACAGGGGACATGGAGCATTGTAATGACCAGGGCATGGAGTACTGTGATGGCAAGACCGTGGAGCATTGTGATGAGAAGACCATGGATAATTGTGATGATGAGCATCATGGAGCACTGTAATGACAAGGGGTATGGAGCATTGTGATAACAGGGGTCATGGAGCATTGTGATGACAAGTTTCATGGAGCATTCTGATGACAAGTTTGTGGAGTATTTTGATGACAATGACATGGAGCATTTTGATGAAAATGGCATGGGGCATTGTGATGAAAAAGACATGGAGCCTTTCCAAGACAGTTTTCAGGGAGCATTCTGACGACAAGTGTCAGGGAGCATTGTGATGACAAAGGTCATGGAGAATTGTGACGACAAGGGCATGGAGTATTGTGATGACAAGCACATGGAGCTTGCTATGACGGGGTCATGGAGCATTGCGATGACAAGTGCATAGAGAATTGTGATGACAAAGCATGTAACACTGTGATGAGAAGTGTCATGGAGCATAGTGATGCCAAGATCGTGGACAATTGTGATGACAGGGGACATGGAGCATTGTGATGACCAGGGCATGGAGCATTGCGATGGCAAGATCGTGGAGCATTGTGATGAGAAGACCATGGATAATTGTGATGACGAGGGTCATGGAGCACTGTAATGACAAGGGGTATAGAGCATTGTGATGACAGTGGTCATGGAGCATTGTGATGACCGGGGACATGGAGCATTGTGATGCCCAAGGCATGGAGCACTGTGATGGCAAGACCGTGGAGCATTGTGATGAGAAGACCATGGATAATTGTGATGAGGAGCATCATGGAACACTGTAATGACAAGTGGTATGGAGCCTTGTGATGACAGGGGTCATGGAGCATTGTTATGACAGTGGTCATGGAGCATTGTGATGACAAGGGTCATGGAGCATTTTGATGACACGGGCGTGGAGCATTGTGATGAGAAGACCATGGACAATTGTGATTACGAGTGTCATGGAGCACTGTAATGACAAGCAGTATGGAGCATTGTGATGACAGGGGTCATGGAGCATTGTGATGACTGGGGACATGGAGCATTGTGATGACCAGGGCATGGAGCATTGTGATGGCAAGACCGTGGAGCACTGTGATGAGAAGACCATGGATAATTGTGATGACGAACATCATGGAGCACTGTAATGACAAGGGGCATCGAGCATTGTGATGACAGGTGTCATGGAGCATTGTGATGACAGGGGTCATGGATCATTGAGATGACAAGGGTCACGGAGCATTCTGATGACAAGCTTGTGGAGTATTGTGATGACAATGGCATGAAGCATTGTGATGAAAAGGGCATGGATCATTGTGATGAAAAAGGCATGGAGACTTGTCATGACAGGGTTCAATGAGCATACTGATGACAAGTGTCAGGGAGCATTGTGATGACAAGTGTATTGAGAATTGTGATGACAAAGGTCATGGAGCATTGTGATGAGAAGTCCATGGATAATTGTGATGACCAGCGTCATGGGGCGTTGTGATGACAAGTGTTATGGAACATTGTGATCGCAAGGGTTTGGAGCATTGTGATGACAGAGGTCATGGAGCATTTTGGTTTCATTGTGATGACAATAGCCTGAAGCATTATGATGATGGGCATGGTGCATTGTGATGACAGGGTTCATGGGGCATTGAGATGAAAAGGGGCATGGAGCATTGCGATTACAGGAGTCTTGGAGCATTGTGATGACAAAGGCATGGAACATCGTGAATGAGAAGGCCATGGAGCATTCTGTTGACATGCGTCATGGAGCTTTGTGATGACAAGGGCATGGAGCATTGTGATTACAGGGGTCTTGGAGCATTGTGATGACAAGGGTCATGGAGCCTTGTGATGACAAGGCTGTGGAACATTGTGATGGCAGGGGTCATGGAGCATTGTTATGACAGGGGTAATGGAGCATTGTGATGACAAGGGCATGGAGCATTGGTCTGAAAAGTTTCATGGATTATTGTGATGAGAGGGGGCAAGGAGCATTGTGATGACAAGGGCATGGAACACTGTGATCCATGGGTCATGGAGGATTGTAATGACAAGCGCATGGAGCATTGTGATAAGAATGGCATCGAGCATTGTGATGAAAAGCATCATGGAGCCTGTGATGACAAGGGCATGGAACAATGTGATGAGAGGGTTCATGGAGCATTGTGATGACAATGGCATGCAGCATTGTGATGACAAGGGTCATTGAGCTTTGTGATGACAAAGGTCATGGAGCATTTTGATGACAAGGGTGTGGTGCATTCTGTTGTGAAGGGCAGGGAGCATTGTGATGACAGGGTTTATGGAACATTGTGATGTCAGGGGAATGGAGCATTGTGATGATAAAGGCATGTAGCATTGTTGTGACAAGGGTCATGGAATATTGTGATGACAGGGGTGAGGGAGTACTGTGTTGACTAGTGATGGAACATTGTGATATCAGTGGTGAGAGAGCATTTTGATGAGAAGTGCATGGAGCAGTGTGATGACAAGGTTTATGGAGCATTGTGATGACAAAGATGTGGAGCATTGTGATGACAAGCGCATGGCACATTGTGATGCCATGGGTCATGGAGTATTGTGCTAACAAAGGCATTGAGCATTGGGATGACAAGGGTCACCGAGCATTGTGATGAAATGTTCATGGAGCGCTGTGGTGACAAAGGTCACAGAGCCTTGTGATGATGAGGGCATGAACCATTGTGATGACAAAGGTCATGAAGCATTGTGATGACTGGAGTCACGGAGCATTGTGATGACAGGGGTCATAGAGCATTGTGATGAAAGGGCATGGAGCATTGTGCTGACAGGGGCATGTTGCATTGGTTTGACAAGTTTCAGGGATTATTGTGATGACAGTGGGCATGGCGCATTGTGATGACAAGGGCATGGAGCATTGTGATGAGAAGGTCATGGAGTATTGTGAAGAAGGGTGTCAGGGAGCATTGTGATGACATATGTCATGGTCCATTGTGATGACAATGGAATGGAGCATTGTGATGCCAAGTGTCATGGAGGATTGTGATGACAAAGGTAATGGAGCATTTTGATGACAAGCGCTTGGAGCATTGTGATGACAAGGGTCATGGAGCATTGTGATAACAAGGGCCATTGAGAATTTTGATGACATGTTCATGAAGCATTGTGATGACAATCACATGGAGCTTGCTGTGACAGGGATCATGGAGCATTGCGATGACAAGTGCATAGAGAATTTTGATGACAAAGCATGTAACACTGTGATGAAAAGCATCATGGAGCACAGTGATGCCAAGAACGTGGAGAATTGTGATGACAGGGGACATGGAGCATTGTAATGACCAGGGCATGGAGTACTGTGATGGCAAGACCGTGGAGCATTGTGATGAGAAGACCATGGATAATTGTGATGATGAGCATCATGGAGCACTGTAATGACAAGGGGTATGGAGCATTGTGATAACAGGGGTCATGGAGCATTGTGATGACAAGTTTCATGGAGCATTCTGATGACAAGCTTGTGGAGTATTTTGATGACAATGACATGGAGCATTTTGATGAAAATGGCATGGGGCATTGTGATGAAAAAGACATGGAGCCTTTTCAAGACAGTTTTCAGGGAGCATTCTGACGACAAGTGTCAGGGAGCATTGTGATGACAAAGGTCATGGAGAATTGTGACGACAAGGGCATGGAGTATTGTGATGACAAGCACATGGAGCTTGCTATGACGGGGTCATGGAGCATTGCGATGACAAGTGCATAGAGAATTGTGATGACAAAGCATGTAACACTGTGATGAGAAGTGTCATGGAGCATAGTGATGCCAAGATCATGGACAATTGTGATGACAGGGGACATGGAGCATTGTGATGACCAGGGCATGGAGCATTGCGATGGCAAGATCGTGGAGCATTGTGATGAGAAGACCATGGATAATTGTGATGACGAGGGTCATGGAGCACTGTAATGACAAGGGGTATAGAGCATTGTGATGACAGTGGTCATGGAGCATTGTGATGACCGGGGACATGGAGCATTGTGATGCCCAAGGCATGGAGCACTGTGATGGCAAGACCGTGGAGCATTGTGATGAGAAGACCATGGATAATTGTGATGAGGAGCATCATGGAACACTGTAATGACAAGTGGTATGGAGCCTTGTGATGACAGGGGTCATGGAGCATTGTTATGACAGTGGTCATGGAGCATTGTGATGACAAGGGTCATGGAGCATTTTGATGACACGGGCATGGAGCATTGTGATGAGAAGACCATTGACAATTGTGATTACGAGTGTCATGGAGCACTGTAATGACAAGCAGTATGGAGCATTGTGATGACAGGGGTCATGGAGCATTGTGATGACTGGGGACATGGAGCATTGTGATGACCAGGGCATGGAGCATTGTGATGGCAAGACCGTGGAGCACTGTGATGAGAAGATCATGGATAATTGTGATGACGAACATCATGGAGCACTGTAATGACAAGGGGCATCGAGCATTGTGATGACAGGTGTCATGGAGCATTGTGATGACAGGGGTCATGGATCATTGAGATGACAAGGGTCACGGAGCATTCTGATGACAAGCTTGTGGAGTATTGTGATGACAATGGCATGAAGCATTGTGATGAAAAGGGCATGGATCATTGTGATGAAAAAGGCATGGAGACTTGTCATGACAGGGTTCAATGAGCATACTGATGACAAGTGTCAGGGAGCATTGTGATGACAAGTGTATTGAGAATTGTGATGACAAAGGTCATGGAGCATTGCGATGAGAAGTACATGGATAATTGTGATGACCAGCGTCATGGGGCGTTGTGATGACAAGTGTTATGGAACATTGTGATCACAAGGGTTTGGAGCATTGTGATGACAGATGTCATGGAGCATTTTGGTTTCATTGTGATGACAATAGCCTGAAGCATTATGATGATGGGCATGGTGCATTTTGATGACAGGGTTCATGGGGCATTGAGATGAAAAGGGGCATGGAGCATTGCGATTACAGGAGTCTTGGAGCATTGTGATGACAAAGGCATGGAACATCGTGAATGAGAAGGCCATGGAGCATTCTGTTGACATGCGTCATGGAGCTTTGTGATGACAAGGGCATGGAGCATTGTGATTACAGGGGTCTTGGAGCATTGTGATGACAAGGGTCATGGAGCCTTGTGATGACAAGGCTGTGGAACATTGTGATGGCAGGGGTCATGGAGCATTGTTATGACAGGGGTAATGGAGCATTGTGATGACAAGGGCATGGAGCATTGGTCTGAAAAGTTTCATGGATTATTGTGATGAGAGGGGGCAAGGAGCATTGTGATGACAAGGGCATGGAACACTGTGATCCATGGGTCATGGAGGATTGTAATGACAAGCGCATGGAGCATTGTGATAAGAATGGCATCGAGCATTGTGATGAAAAGCATCATGGAGCCTGTGATGACAAGGGCATGGAACAATGTGATGAGAGGGTTCATGGAGCATTGTGATGACAATGGCATGCAGCATTGTGATGACAAGGGTCATTGAGCTTTGTGATGACAAAGGTCATGGAGCATTTTGATGACAAGGGTGTGGTGCATTCTGTTGTGAAGGGCAGGGAGCATTGTGATGACAGGGTTTATGGAACATTGTGATGTCAGGGGAATGGAGCATTGTGATGATAAAGGCATGTAGCATTGTTGTGACAAGGGTCATGGAATATTGTGATGACAGGGGTGAGGGAGTACTGTGTTGACTAGTGATGGAACATTGTGATATCAGTGGTGAGAGAGCATTTTGATGAGAAGTGCATGGAGCAGTGTGATGACAAGGTTTATGGAGCATTGTGATGACAAAGATGTGGAGCATTGTGATGACAAGCGCATGGCACATTGTGATGCCATGGGTCATGGAGTATTGTGCTAACAAAGGCATTGAGCATTGGGATGACAAGGGTCACCGAGCATTGTGATGAAATGTTCATGGAGCGCTGTGGTGACAAAGGTCACAGAGCCTTGTGATGATGAGGGCATGAACCATTGTGATGACAAAGGTCATGAAGCATTGTGATGACTGGAGTCACGGAGCATTGTGATGACAGGGGTCATAGAGCATTGTCATGAAAGGGCATGGAGCATTGTGATGACAGGGGCATGTTGCATTGGTTTGACAAGTTTCAGGGATTATTGTGATGACAGTGGGCATGGCGCATTGTGATGACAAGGGCATGGAGCATTGTGATGAGAAGGTCATGGAGTATTGTGAAGAAGGGTGTAAGGGAGCATTGTGATGACATATGTCATGGTCCATTGTGATGACAATGGAATGGAGCATTGTGATGCCAAGTGTCATGGAGGATTGTGATGACAAAGGTAATGGAGCATTTTGATGACAAGCGCTTGGAGCATTGTGATGACAAGGGTCATGGAGCATTGTGATAACAAGGGCCATTGAGAATTTTGATGACATGTTCATGAAGCATTGTGATGACAATCACATGGAGCTTGCTGTGACAGGGATCATGGAGCATTGCGATGACAAGTGCATAGAGAATTTTGATGACAAAGCATGTAACACTGTGATGAAAAGCATCATGGAGCACAGTGATGCCAAGAACGTGGAGAATTGTGATGACAGGGGACATGGAGCATTGTAATGACCAGGGCATGGAGTACTGTGATGGCAAGACCGTGGAGCATTGTGATGAGAAGACCATGGATAATTGTGATGATGAGCATCATGGAGCACTGTAATGACAAGGGGTATGGAGCATTGTGATAACAGGGGTCATGGAGCATTGTGATGACAAGTTTCATGGAGCATTCTGATGACAAGCTTGTGGAGTATTTTGATGACAATGACATGGAGCATTTTGATGAAAATGGCATGGGGCATTGTGATGAAAAAGACATGGAGCCTTTCCAAGACAGTTTTCAGGGAGCATTCTGACGACAAGTGTCAGGGAGCATTGTGATGACAAAGGTCATGGAGAATTGTGACGACAAGGGCATGGAGTATTGTGATGACAAGCACATGGAGCTTGCTATGACGGGGTCATGGAGCATTGCGATGACAAGTGCATAGAGAATTGTGATGACAAAGCATGTAACACTGTGATGAGAAGTGTCATGGAGCATAGTGATGCCAAGATCGTGGACAATTGTGATGACAGGGGACATGGAGCATTGTGATGACCAGGGCATGGAGCATTGCGATGGCAAGATCGTGGAGCATTGTGATGAGAAGACCATGGATAATTGTGATGACGAGGGTCATGGAGCACTGTAATGACAAGGGGTATAGAGCATTGTGATGACAGTGGTCATGGAGCATTGTGATGACCGGGGACATGGAGCATTGTGATGCCCAAGGCATGGAGCACTGTGATGGCAAGACCGTGGAGCATTGTGATGAGAAGACCATGGATAATTGTGATGAGGAGCATCATGGAACACTGTAATGACAAGTGGTATGGAGCCTTGTGATGACAGGGGTCATGGAGCATTGTTATGACAGTGGTCATGGAGCATTGTGATGACAAGGGTCATGGAGCATTTTGATGACACGGGCGTGGAGCATTGTGATGAGAAGACCATGGACAATTGTGATTACGAGTGTCATGGAGCACTGTAATGACAAGCAGTATGGAGCATTGTGATGACAGGGGTCATGGAGCATTGTGATGACTGGGGACATGGAGCATTGTGATGACCAGGGCATGGAGCATTGTGATGGCAAGACCGTGGAGCACTGTGATGAGAAGACCATGGATAATTGTGATGACGAACATCATGGAGCACTGTAATGACAAGGGGCATCGAGCATTGTGATGACAGGTGTCATGGAGCATTGTGATGACAGGGGTCATGGATCATTGAGATGACAAGGGTCACGGAGCATTCTGATGACAAGCTTGTGGAGTATTGTGATGACAATGGCTTGAAGCATTGTGATGAAAAGGGCATGGATCATTGTGATGAAAAAGGCATGGAGACTTGTCATGACAGGGTTCAATGAGCATACTGATGACAAGTGTCAGGGAGCATTGTGATGACAAGTGTATTGAGAATTGTGATGACAAAGGTCATGGAGCATTGTGATGAGAAGTCCATGGATAATTGTGATGACCAGCGTCATGGGGCGTTGTGATGACAAGTGTTATGGAACATTGTGATCACAAGGGTTTGGAGCATTGTGATGAGAGAGGTCATGGAGCATTTGGTTTCATTGTGATGACAATAGCATGAAGCATTATGATGATGGGCATGGTGCATTGTGATGACAGGGTTCATGGAGCATTGAGATGCAAAGAGGCATGGATCATTGTAATAACAAGGGTCTTGGAGCATTGTGATGACAAGGGCATGGAGTATTGTGATGAGAAGGCCATGGAGCATTCTGATGACATGCGTCAGGGAGCTTTGTGATGACATGGGCATAGAGCATTGTGATTACAGGGGTCTTGGAGCATTGTGATGACAAGGGCCATGGAGTCTTGTGATGACAAGGCCGTAGAACATTGTGATGGCAGGGGTGATGGAGCATTGTTATGACAGGTGTAATGGAGCATTGTGATGACAAGGGCATGGAGCATTGGTCTGAAAAGTTTCATGGATTATTGTGATGAGAGTGAGCATGGAGCATTGTGATGACAAGGGCACGGAACACAGTGATACATGTGTCATGGAGGATTGCAATGACAAGGGCATGGAGCTTTGTGATGACAAGCGTCATGGAGCTTTGTGATGACAACGGCATGGAGCAATGTGATGAGAGGTTTCATGGAGCTTTGTGATGACAATAGCATGGAGCATTGTGATTCCAAGGGTCATGGAGCTTTGTGATGACATAGGCCATGGAGCATTTTGATGACAAGAGCGTGGTGCATTGTGATGAGAAGGGCAGGGAGCATTGTGATGACAGGGTCATGGAGCAATTGGATGAAAAGGGTCATGGAACATTTTGATGACAGTGTTTATGGAACATTGTGATGTTAGGGGTCATGGAGCATTGTGATGAAAAGGGTCATGGAGCATTGTGATGACAGGGGTTATGGAACATTGTGATGTCAGGGGTCATGGAGCATTGTGATGATAAGAGCATGTAGCATTGTTGTGACAAGGGTCATGGAACATTGGGATGACAGGGTGGAGGGAGTATTGTTTTGACTAGTGATGGAACATTGTGATATCAGTGGTGAGAGAGCATTTTGATGAGAGGTGCATGGAGCATTGTGATGACAAGGCTGTGGAGCATTGTGATGAGAAACGCAGGGCACATTGTGATGACATGGGTCATGGATCATTGTGCTGACAAACGCATGGAGCATTGTGATGACAAGGTTTGTGGAGCATTGTGATGACAACGATGTGGAGCATTGTGATGACAAGCGCATGGCACATTTGATGCCATGTGTCATGGAGTAATGTGCTGACAAAGGCATGGAGCATTGTGATGACAAGGGTCACCGAGCATTGTGATGAAATGTTCATGGAGTGTTGTGGTCACAAAGGTCACAGAGCCTTGTGATGACGAGGGCATGGACCATTGTGATGACAAAGGTCATGAAGCATTGTGATGACTGGAGTCACGGAGCATTGTGATGACAGGGGTCATAGAGCATTGTGATGAAAGGGCATGGAGCCTTGTGATGACAGGGTCATGGAGCATTTTTCTGACAAATTTCATGGATTATTGTGATGACAGTGGGCATGGCGCATTGTGATGACAAGGGCATGGAGCATTGTGATGAGAAGGTCATGGAGTATTGTGAAGAAGGGTGTCAGGGAGCATTGTGATGACATATGTCATGGTCTATTGCAATGACAATGGAATGTAGCATTGTGATGCCAAGTGTCATGGAGGATTGTGATGACAAAGGTAATGGAGCATTTTGATGACAAGGGCTTGGAGCATTGTGATGACAAGGGTCATGGAGCATTGTGATAACAAGGGCCATTGAGAATTTTGATGACATGTTCATGAAGCATTGTGATGACAATCACATGGAGCTTGCTATGACAGGGGTCATGGAGCATTGCGATGACAAGTGCATAGAGAATTGTGATGACAAAACATGTAACACTGTGATGAGAAGTATCATGGAGCATAGTGATGCCAAGAACGTGGAGAATTGTGATGACAGGGGACATGGAGCATTGTGATGACCAGGGCATGGAGCATTGTGATGGCAAGACCGTGGAGCATTGTGATGAGAAGACCATGGATAATTGTGATGACGAGCGTCATAGAGCACTGTAATGACAAGGGGTATGGAGCATTGTGATGACAGGGTTCATGGAGCATTGTGATGACTGGGGACATGGAGCATCGTGATGACCAAGGCATGGAGCATTGTGATGGCAAGACCGTGGAGCATTGTGATGAGAAGACCATGGATAATTGTGATGACGAGCGTCATGGAACACTGTAATGACAAGGGGTATGGAGCATTGTGATGACAGGGGTCATGGAGCATTCTGAAGACAATGATCATGGAGCATTCTGATGACAAGCTTGTGGAGTATTGTGATGACAATGACCTGGAGCGTTGTGATGAAAAGGGCATGGAGCATTCTGATGAAAAAGGCATGGAGCCTTTTCATGACAGTGTCCAAGGCGTATTCTGACGACAAGTGTCAGGGAGCATTGTGATGACAAGTGTATTGAGAATTGTGATGACAAAGGTCATGGAGCATTGTGACGACAAGTGCATGGAGTATTGTCATGACAGTCATCATGGAGTGTTGTGATGACAAGTGTTATGGAACATTGTGATCACAAGGGGTTGGAGCATTGTGATGACAGAGGTCATGGACCATTTTGATTTCAAGGAGCATGGAGCATTGTGATGACAAGGGCATGGAGCAATGTGATCCCAAGGTTCATGGAGGATTGTGATGAAAATGGTAATGGAGTATTGTGATGACAAGCTCATGGAACATTGTGATGACAAGGTCATGTAGGATTTTGATGACACAGGCATGGAGAATTGTGATGATAAGGGTCATGGAGCACTGTGATGATAAGCGTCACGGAGCATTGTGATTACAGGGGTCATGGAGCATTGGGATGAAAAGGGCATGGAGCATTGTGATGACAAGTGTCATGGAGCATTGGGCTGAAAATGTTCATGGAGCATTGTGATGACAAGGGAATGGAGCATTGTGATGACAAGAGTCCCGTATCATTGTGTTGTCAGGGGTCATGGAGTGTTGTGATGACAGTGGTCATGGAGGACTGTGATGATATGGGTCATGGAGCATTGTGATGAGAAGGTCATGAAGCATTGGGCTGAAAATGTTCATGGAGTATTGTGATGACAGGGGTCATGGAGCATTGTAATGAGAAGGGAATTGAGCACTGTGATGACAAAGTCCTGGAGCATTGTGATGGGAAGTCCATGGAGCCTTGTGATGACAATTCTCATGGAACATTCTGATGAAAAGGGGCATGGAGCATTGTGATTACAGGGGTCTTGGAGCATTGTGATGACAAGGGCATGGAGCATTGTGATGAGAAGGCCATGGAGCATTCTGATGACATGCGTCATGGAGCTTTGTGCTGACAAGGGCATGGAGCATTGTGATGAAAATGGAATGGATCATTGTTATGAAAAAGGCATGGAGCCTTGTCATGACAGGGTTCAAGGAGCATACTGACGACAAGTGTCACGGAGCATTGTGATGACAAGTGTATTGAGCATTGTGATGACAAAGTTCATGGAGCATTGTGATGAGAAGACCATGGATAATTGTGATGATGAGCGTCATGGGGTGTTGTGATGATAAGTTTTATGGAACATTGTGATCACAAGGGTTTGGAGCATTGTGATGACAGAGGTCATGGAGCATTTGATTTCATTGTGATGACAATAGCCTGAAGCATTATGGTGATGGGCATGGTGCATTGTGATGACAGCATTCATGGAGCATTGAGATGAAAAGGGGCATGGAGCATTGTGATTACAGGGGTCTTGGAGCATTGTGATGACAAGGGCAAGGAGCATTGTGATGAGAAGGCCATGGAGCATTCTGATGACATGCGTCATTGAGCTTTGTGATGACAAGGGCATGGAGCATTGTGATTACAGGGGTCTTGGAGCATTGTGATGACAAGGGTCATGGAGCCTTGTGATGACAATGGTGTGGAACATTGTGATGGCAGGGGTCATGGAGCATTGTTATGACAGGGGTAATGGAGCATTGTGATGAGAAGGGCATGGAGCATTGGTCTGAAAAGTTTCATGGATTATTGTGATGAGAGTGGGCATGGAGCATTGTGATGACAAGGTCACGGAACACTGTGATCCATGGGTCATGGAGGATTGTAATGACAAGGGCATGGAGCATTTTGATGAGAAGGGCATCGAACATTGTTTTGACAAGCGTCATGGAGCTTTGTGATGACAAGGGCATGGAACAATGTGATGAGAGGGTTCATGGAACATTGTGATTCCAAGGGTTATGGAGCTTTGTGATGACAAAAGTCATGGAGCATTTTGATGTCAAGGGCGTGGTGCATTGTGATGAGAAGGGCAGGGAGCATTTTGATGACAGGGTCATGCAGCAATTTGATGAAAAGTGTAATGGAACATTTTGATGACAGGGGTTATAGAACATTGTGATGTCAGGGGTCATGGAGCTTTGGGATGAAAAGGGTCATGGAGCATTTTGATGACAGGGGTTATGGAACATTGTGATGTCAGGGGTCATGGAACATTGTGATGATAAGGGGATGTAGCATTGTGATGACAGGGGTCATGGAACATTGTGATTACAGGGGTGAGGGAGTATTGTGATGACTAGTGATGGAACACTGTGATATCTCTGTTGAGAGAGCATTTTGATGAGAAGTGCATGGAGCATTGTGATTACAAGGTTTATGGAGCATTACGATGACAAGGTTGTGGACCGTTGTGATGAAAATCACGTGGCACATTGTGATGACAAGGGTCATGGAGCATTGTTCTGACAAAGGCATGGAGCATTGTGATGACAAGGGTCACGGAGCATTGTGACGAAAAGTTCATGGAGTAATGTGTTTACAAAGGTCACAGAGCCTTGTGATGATGTGGGCATGGACCACTGTGATGACAAATGTTATGAAGCATTGTGATGACTGGAGTCACAGAGCATTGTGATGACAGGGGTCATGGAGCATTGTGATGACAAGGGCATGGAGCATTGTGATGACAGGGGCATGGAGCATTGGTCTGACAAGTTTAATAGATTATTGTGATGACAGTGGTCATGGGGCATTGTGATGACAAGGGCATGGGGCATTGTGATGAGAAGGTCATTGAGTATTGTGAAGACAGGTGTCAGGGAGCATTGTGATGACATATGTCATGGTCCATTGTGATGACAATGGCATGGAGCATTGTGATGCCAAATGTAATGGAGGATTGTGATGACAAATATAATGGAGCATTGTGATGACTAGGGCTTGGAGCATTATGATGACAAGGGCCATTGAAAATTTTCATGACAAGGTCGTGAAGCATTGTGATGACAAGGTGCTGGAGCATTGTGATGAGAAAACCATGGAGCCTTGTGAGACAAGTCTCATGGAGCATACTGATGAAAAGGGGCATGGAGCATTGTGATTAGAGTGTCTTGGAAAATTGTGATGACAAGGGCATGGAGCATTGTGATGAGAAGGCCAAGGAGCAGTCTGATGACATGCGTCATTGAGCTTTGTGATGACAAGGGCATGGAGCATTGTAATTATAGGTGTCTTGGAGCATTGTGATGAAAAAGGCATGGATCATTGTGATGAAAAAGGCATGGAGCCTTGTCATGACAGGGTTCAAGGAGCATACAGAGAACAAGTGTCTGGGAGCATTTTGATGACAAGTGTATTGAGCATTGTGATGACAAAGGTCATGGAGCATTGTGATGAGAAGACCATAGATAATTGTGATGACGAGCGTCATGGGGCATTGTGATGACAAGTGTTATTTAATATTGTGATCACAAGGGTTTGGAGCAGTGTTATGACAGAGGTCATGGAGAATTTTGATTTCATTGTGATGACAATAGCCTGAAGCATTATGATGATGGGCATGGTGCATTGTGATGACAGGGTTCATGGATCACTGAGATAAAAAGGGACATGGAGCATTGTGATTACAGGGGTCTTGGAGCATTTTGATGAGAAGGGTCATGGAGCCTTGTGATGACAAGGCCATGGAACATCGTGATGGCAGGGGTCATGGAGCATTGTTATCACAGGGGTAATGGAGCATTGTGATGGCAAGGTCATGGAGCATTCTGATGACATGCATCATGGAGCTTTGTGATGACAAGGGCATGGAGCACTGTGATTACAGGTGTCTTGGAGCATTGTGATGACAAGGGTCATGGAGCCTTGTGATGACAAGGACGTGGAACGTTGTGATGGCAGGGGTCATGGAGCATTGTTATGACAGGGGTAATGGAGCATTGTGATGACAAGGGCCTAGAACATTTGTCTGAAAAGTTTCATGGATTATTGTGATGAGAGTGGGCATGGAGCATTGTGATGACAAGGGAACGGAACTCAGTGATACATGGGTCATGGAGAATTGTAATGACAAGGGCATGGAGCATTGTGATGAGAAGGGCATCGAGCAGTGTGATGACAAGCACCATGGAGCTTTTTGATGACAATTGCATGGAACAATGTGATGAGAGGTTTCATGGAGTATTGTGATGACAATGGCATGGAGCATTGTGATGCCAAGGGTCATGGAGCTTTGTGATGACAAAGGTCATGGAGCATTTTGATGACAAGGGCATGGTGCGTTGTGATGAGAAGGGCAGGGAGCATTGTGATGACACTGTCATGGACCAATTTGATGAAAAGGGTCATGGAACATTTTGATGACAGGGGTTATGGAACATTGTGATGTCAGGGATCATCGAACATTGTGATGATAAGTGCATGTAGCATTGTGATGACAGGAGTCATGGAACATTGTGATGACAGGGTTGAGGGAGTATTGTGATGAATAGTGATGTAACATTGTGATATCAGTGGTGAGAGAGCATTTTGATTTGAAGTGCATGGAGCATTGTGATGACAAGGTTTATGGAGCATTGTGATGACAAGATTGTGGAGCACTGTGACGACAAGCGCATGGTGCATTGTGATGACATGGGTCATGGAGCATTGTGCTGACAAGCGCATGGAGCATTGTGATGACAAGGGTCATGGAGCATTGTGCTGAGAAAGGCATAGAGCATTGTGATGACAAGGGTCAAAGAGCATTGTGATGAAAAGTTCATGAAGCATTGTGGTTAAAAAGGTCACAGAGACTGTTGATGACAAGGGCATGGACCATTGTGATGACAAAGGTCATGAAGCCTTGTGATGACTGGAGTCACGGAGCATTGTGATGACAGGGGTCATGGAGCATTGTGATAACAAGGGCATGGGGCATTGTGATGACAAGGGCATGGAGCATTGGTCTAATAAGTTTCATGGCTTATTGCGATGACAGTTTGAATGGCACATTGTGATGACAAGGGCATGGAGCATTGTGATGACCAGGTCATTCATTATTGTGAAGACAGGTGTCAGGGAGCATTGTGATGACATATGTAATGGCCCAATGTGATGACAATGCCATGGAGCATTGTGATGCCAAGTGTCATGGAGGATTCTGATGACAAAGGTAATGGAGCACTGAGATGACAATGGCTTGGAGCATTGTGATGACAAGGGTCAGGGAGCATTGTGCTGACAAGTGCATGGAAAATTGTGATGACAAGGGACATGGAGAATTCTGATGACAAGCTTGTGGAGTATTTTGATGACAATGGGATGGAGCATTGGGATGAAAACGGCATGGTGCATTTAGATGAAAAAGGCATGGAGCCTTTTTGTGACAGGGTTCAAGGAGCATTCTGATGACAAGTGTCAGGGAGCATTGTGATGACAAGTGTTATGGAACATTGTGATCACAAGGGTTTGGAGCATTGTGATGACAGAGGTCATGGATCATTTTGATTTCAAGGAGCATGGAGCATTGTGATGACAAGGGCATGGAGCAATGTGATCCCAAGGTTCATGGAGGATTGTGATGGCAATGGTAATGGAGTATTGTGATGACAAGTGCATAGAACATTGTAATGACAAGGTCATGTAGCATTTTGCTGACAAAGGCATGGAGCATTGTGATGACAGGTGTCATGGAGCACTGTGATGACAAGCGTCACGGAGCATTGTGATTACAGGGGTCATGGAGCATTGGGATGACAAGGGCATGCATCATTGTGATGACAAGTGTCATGGAGCATTGGGCTGAAAATGTTCATGGAGTATTGTGATGACAGGGGTCATGGAGCATTGTGATGACTAGGGAATGGAGCATTGTGATGACAAGAGTCCCGGATCATTGTGTTGTCAGGTGATATTGAGCGTTGTGATGACTGTGGTCATGGAGCATTGTGATGATATTGGTCATGGAGCATTGTGATGAGAAGGTCATGGAGCATTGGGCTGAAAATGTTCATGGAGTATTGTGATGACAGGGGTCATGGAGCATTGTGATGATAAGGGAATGGAGCATTTTGATGACAATGTCCTGGAGCATTGTGATGAGAAGACCATGGAGCCTTGTGATGACAAGTCTCATGGAGCATTCTGATGAAAATGGGCATGGACCATTGTGATTACAGGGGTCTTGGAGCATTGTGATGACAAGGGCATGGAGCATTGTGATGAGAAGGCCATGGAGCATTCTGATGACATGCATCATGGAGCTTTGTGATGACAAGGGCATGGAGCATTGTGATTACAGGGGTCTTGGAGCATTGTGATGAAAATGGCATGGATCATTGTGATGAAAAAGGCATGGAGCCTTGTCATGAAAGGGTTCAGGGAGCATACTGATGGCAAGAGTCAGGGAGCATTGTGATGACATGTGTATTGCGCATTGTGATGACAAATGTCATGGGGCATTGTGATGAGAAGTCCATGGATAATTGTGATGACTAGCGTCATGGGGTATTGTGATGACAAGTGTTATGGAACATTGTGATCACAAGGGTTTGGAGCATTGTGATGACAGAGGTCATAGAGCATTTTGATTTCATTGTGATGACAATAGCCTGAAGCATTATGATGATGGGCATGGTGCATTGTGATGACAGGGTTCATGGAGCATTGTGATGAAAGGTGGCATGGAGCTTTGGTCTGACAAGTTTCATGGATTATTTTGATGACAGTGGGCATGGCACATTGTGATGACAAGGGCATGGAGCATTGTGATGACAATGTCATGGAGTATTGTGAAGACAGGTGTCAGGGAGCATTGTGATGACATATGTCATGTTCCATTGTGATGACAATAGCACGGAGCACTGTGATGCCAAGTGTCATGGAGGATTGTTGTGACAAAGGTAAAAGAGCATTGTGATGATAAGCGCATGGAGCATTGAGATGACAAGGGCCATTGATAATTTTAATGTCCATGTCATGAAACATTGTGATGACAAGCGCATGGAGCTTCCTATGACAGGGGTCATGGAGCATTGCGATGACAAGTGCATGGAGTATTGTTATGACAAGAGCATATAACATTGTGATGAGAAGTGCCATGGAGCATTGTGATGACAAGGACGTGGAGAATTGTGAGGACAAGGGACATTGAGCTTTGAGATGACCAGGGCATGGAGCATTGTGATGGCAAAACCGTGGAGCATTGTGATGAGAAGACCATGGGTAATTGTGATGACGAGCATCATGGAGCACTGTAATGACAAGGGGCATGAAGCATTGTGATGAGAGGTGTCAGGGAGCATTGTGATGACAGGGGTCATGGAGCATTGTGATGACAAGGGCATGGAGCATTGTGATGACAAGGGTACGGAACATTGTGATGAAAAGTGCCATTGAGAATTTTGATGATAAAGTCGTGAAGCATTGTGATGACAAACACTTGGAGCTTGCTATGACAGGGGTCATGGAACATTGCAATGACAAGTGCATGGAGAATTGTGGTGAAACGAGCATGTAACTTTGTGATGAGTAGTGTCATGTAGCATTGTGATGACAAGTACGTGGAGAATTGTTATGACAAGGGGCATGGAGCATTGTGATAACCAGGGAATGGAGCATTGTGATGACAGGGGTCATGGAGCATTATTATGACAAGGGCCATGGTGCATTCTGATATAAGATATCACTTATGAAGGGAATGTAAACCTGGCTACATATGAACTGAATTAGGAAAGAGAACAGAGTCTCAGATTTAGAAAACACACTTATGCTTGCTTAAGGGGGAAGGAGAGGTGGGGAGACACACAAAACCAGAGTTTGATATTAACACAGGTACCGTTCCATAATCCAAATACAGAAGAGACAAGCCCGACTCCTTCCTCAGTGAATGGGACTCAACACCCCTATTCCCCACAGAGAAATATATCTGACTAGTAAGGATCTTAAAACCTATGTATTGATATGTCTCCATAAGGGAACCAAGTGTGTCTAGAATGACATAAACACGGCAGTGAGAATCAGCTCAAACCCACTATAAAAAGGAATTTCAAAACAAAACAAAGAAACAGTGAAATTCTTACACAACACCTTCAGGGGTTCTGATGAAACTTGGAATGACCCTATCTACAACAACAGCTGGATGTGGCATAAGGCTGTTCACCTGGGACTGAGAGGATTGGTGAGATTGGGTGAGAAAATGCAGATGCTTTAAAGCAATAATGCCTGCCACTGATTCCATGGTTCCCAACTCTCCAGGTAGAAGGGAATATCACTAAGGTTATAACATGTATGGGAAACCTAGAGAATGGACACCCTCTGATGGTGAAAGGTTTCTAAAACTCTACTAATTTTTTTCTCTCCATATGCTGCAGCTTGACATTCCAACTGCTTTAATATCAATCTCCCAACTTGGAGAGTCAGCCCCTATAACCTCCTGGTTCGCACAGTTGGCACATTGTGCAGAGGATATAAGGGAAGAGGGAGAACCAATGAGAGAGTAGCTCTAGGCATTTGGACGGCCACATGTCACTCTAATTTCCCGTCACGAAGAAGAATTAAACAAACTCTCAGCCTGCCCCACCCCCATAACTAGTATAGGTCCTGAAGCAAAATTGTGGGTTTAAGGTCAGCTCACAAAAACACAAGTTGAAAAATGGAGCTCAGGGGCACAGCAATTCACTAACTTGCAGAGTTATACAGGACTACTCTCTTCCAAAAATCTGTTGAGAAAAAGCCATGAGGCAGACTTGAAAATGAGGGAGATTTGCACGTAACAGATTTCCAGAAGTACATTGGAATCGCCTTTAAACACAGGAAAAGCATCACAACTTCGACAATAATGGAATTATCCATAAAGGGCGCATGCGTTTTCTCCTGAATATATTCAGGAGAAAACGCATACACCCATTTTGGCCAACCAAGCAACCGCACAATGCAAACCTGCAGTACAAAGAAGTATCACTTCCCACCAGTCAAAAGGGATATCCGTAAAATGTGTAAAAACCAGAAAGGCAAGAGGGGCTCTAGAGAACAGGGAGCCTTGTTATGCTGATCGGTGGGATGTAAATTGCCAACAGCCACTCTGGAGGAGTGCATTGGGTTCCCTAAAAGAATTAAACAACAGAGCTTCACAACCTAAGGCACTTCCAGTCATGGGAATATACCTTGGGGAAAATGAAAATCAATAAGACAGAGCCACCCCAAAATTTAGGGCTGCACTGCTTACAAGGACCTCAACTTGGATACACCTTAAGTATCCCAGGAAATATAAACATGGTTCAAATAATTGTGGTACTTACGTACGATGGAATATCCCTCAGCCATGAAATCAATGTCATAAGACCAGTAGCAGCAAAATGGGTGGATTCAGGTACGATGATTCTAAGTGAAATAAGTCACACAGAAAAAGAAACTTATCATAAGATATCACTTATGAAGATCCTGTAAACATGGCTACACTTGAACTGAGTTAGGAAAGAGAACAGTGTCTCACATTTAGAAAACACTCTTATGCCTGCTTAAGGGGGAAGGAGAGGTGGGGTGATGCATAAAACCAGAGTTTGATATAAGCACAGGTACCGTTTCAAAAACCAACTATGGAATAGACAAGACCTACACCTTCCTCAGTGAAAGGGACTCAAAACCCCATATTTCCCGCAGAGGAATATATCTGACTAGTAAGAATCTTAAAACCTATGTATTGATATGTCTCCGTAAGGGAATCAAGTGTGTCTACACTGGCATAAATATGGCAGCGAGAATCAGCTCAAACCGACTATAAAAAGGAATTTCAAAAGCAAAACAAAAAAACAGGAAAATTCTTTACAATTCCTTCAGGGTCTCTGATGAAACCTGGAATGACCCTATCTACAATGACAGTTGGATGTGGCATAAGGAGGGACACTTGGGAATGAGACGATTGGTGAGATTGGGTGAGCAGATGCAGTCCCATTAAAGCACAAATGCTTGGCACCCATTCCATGGGTCCCAACTCTCCAGGTTGAAGGGAATATTACTACAGCTATAACATGTACGGGAAACCTAGAGAACGGACACACTGTGAATACGAAAGGTTTCTAAAACTCAACGAATAGTCCCTCTCCTGGTGCTCCGGTTTGACTTTCCATCTGCTTTACTATCCACCTCCCAACTTGGAGAGACAGCCCCTTTAACCTCTTGGTTCGCACAGGTTGCCAATTTGGGAGAGGATGAAAGGGAAGAGGCAGATCCAATGAGTGAGTAGCTGTTAGGCATTTGGACGGGCACATATCACTCTAACTTCCCAGCAGGAAGAAGAATTAACCAAAGTCTCAGCCACCCACCGGGAACCAGCATAGGTCCTGAACCAAAATGTTGGACTTGTGGTCAGCTCACCAAAAACGAGTTGAAAAATGGAGCTCAAGGGCACAGCAATTCACAATCTTGCCGAGTAATAAAGGACAACTATCGTCCAAAAATCTGTTAAGGGAAGGCAACGAGGCGGACGTGAAAGTGAGGCAGAATAGCAGGAAACAGATTTCAAGATGTACGTTGGAATCGCCTTTAAAGCACAGGAAGAGGGTCACAACATCGACAATGATGCACTTGCCCAAAAAGGGCGTATGCGTTTTCTCCTGAATATATTCAGGAGAAAACGCATACGCCCTTTTTGGCCAAGCAAGCAAGCGGGCAATGCAAATCTGCACTACAAAGAAGTATCACTTCCCACCGGTCAAAAGGGACATCCACAAAATGTGTAAAAACCAGAAAGGCAAGACAGGCCCTGGAGAACAGGGAGCCTTGTTATGCTGATGGGCGGGATGTAAATTGCCAACTGCCTCTCTGGAGGAGTACATTGTGTTCCCTAAAACAAGTAAAGAACAGAGCTACAGAGCCAAGGGCAATTCCAGTCTAGGGAATATACCTTGGGAAAACTGAAAATCAATAAGACAGAGCCACCCCAAAATTTAGGGCTGCACTGCTTACAAGGACCTCAACTTGGGTACACCTTAAATATCCCAGGAAATATAAAAATGGTTCAAAAAATTGTGGTACTTACGTTCGATGGAATATCCCTCAGCCATGAAATCAATGTCATAAGACCAGTAGCAGCAAAATGGGTGGATTCAGGTACGATGATTCTAAGTGAAATAAGTCACACAGAAAAAGAAACTTATCATAGGATATCACTTATGAAGATCCTGTAAACATGGCTAAAATTGAACGGAGTTAGGAAAGAGAACAGTGTCTCACATCTAGAAAACACTCTTATGCCTGCTTAAGGGGGAAGGAGAGGTGGGGTGATGCATAAAACCAGAGTTTGATATAAGCACAGGTACCGTTCCAAAAACCAACTATGGAATACACAAGACCTACACCTTCCTAAGTGAATGGGACTCAAAACCCCATATTTCCCGCAGAGGAATATATCTGACTAGTAAGAATCTTAAAACCTATGTATTGATATGTCTCCGTAAGGGAATCAAGTGTGTCTAGACTGGCATAAACATGGCAGCGAGAATCAGCTCAAACCCACTATAAAAAGGAATTTCAAAAACAAAACAAAAAAACTGGGAAATTCTTTACAATTCCTTCAGGGTCTCTGATGAAACCTGGAATGACCCTATCTACAATGACAGTTGGATGTGGCATAAGGAGGGACACTTGGGACTGAGACGATTGGTGAGATTCGGTGAGCAAATGCAGTCCCATTAAAGCACAAATGCCTGGCACCCATTCCATGGGTCCCAACTTTCCAGGTTGAAGGGAATATTACTACAGCTATAACATGTACGGGAAACCTAGAGAACGGTCACACTGTTAATACGAAAGGTTTCTAAAACTCAAAGAATAGTCCCTCTCCTGGTGCTCCGGTTTGACTTTCCATCTGCTTTACTATCCACCTCCCAACTTGGAGAGACAGCCCCTTTAACCTCCTGGTTCACACAGGTTGCCAATTTGGCAGAGGATGAAAGGGAAGAGTGAGAACCAATGAGAGAGTAGCTGTTAGGCATTTGGACGGGCACATATCACTCTAACTTCCCGGCAGGAAGAAGAATTAACCAAAGTCTCAGCCACCCACCGTGAACCAGTATAGGTCCTGAACCAAAATTTTGGACTTGCGGTCAGCTCACCAAAAACGAGTTGAAAAATGGAGCTCAGGGGCACAGCAATTCACAAACTGGCCAAGAAATGAAGGACAACTATCGTCCAAAAATCTGTTGAGGGAAGGCAACTAGGCGGACTTGAAAGCGAGGCAGAATAGCAGTAAACAGATTTCAAGAGATACGTTGGAATCGCCTTTAAAGCACAGGAAGAGGGGCGCAACTTCGACAATGATGCACTTGGCCAAAAGGGCGTATGCGTTTTCTCCTGAATATATTCAGGAGAAAACGCATACACCCTTTTGGCCAAGCAAACAAGAGGGCAATGCAAATCTTCACTACAAAGAAGTATCACTTCTCACCGGTCAAAAGGGACATCCACAAAATGTGTAAAAACCAGAAAGGCAAGACAGGCCCTGGAGAACAGGGAGCCTTGTTATGCAGATGGGCGGGATGTAAATTGCCCACTGCCTGTCTGGAGGAGTGCATTGTGTTCCCTAAATGAAGTAAACAACAGAGCTATAGAGCCAAGCGCTCTTCCAGTCTAGGGAATATTCCTTGGGAAAACTGAAAATCAATAAGACAGAGCCACCCCAAAATTTAGGGCTGCACTGCTTACAAGGACCTCAACTTGGGTACACCTTAAATATCCCAGGAAATATAAAAATGGTTCAAAAAATTGTGGTACTTACGTACGATGGAATATCCCTCAGAAATGAAATCAATGTCATAAGACCAGTAGCAGCAAAATGGGTGGATTCAGGTACGATGATTCTAAGTGAAATAAATCACACAGAAAAAGAAACTTATCATAAGATATCACTTATGAAGATCCTGTAAACATGGCTACACTTGAACTGAGTTAGGAAAGAGAACAGTGTCTCACATTTAGAAAACACTCTTATGCCTGCTTAAGGGGGAAGGAGAGGTGGGGTGATGCATAAAACCAGAGTTTGATATAAGCACAGGTACCGTTCCAAAAACCAACTATGGAATAGACAAGACCTACACCTTCCTCAGTGAAAGGGACTCAAAACCCCATATTTCCTGCAGAGGAATATATCTGAGTAGTAAGAATCTTAAAACCTATGTAATGATATGTCTCCGTAAGGGAATCAAGTGTGTCTAGACTGGCATAAACATGGCAGCGAGAATCAGCTCAAACCGACTATAAAAAGGAATTTCAAAAACAAAACAAAAAAACTGGGAAATTCTTTACAATTCCTTCAGGGTCTCTGATGAAACCTGGAATGACCCTATCTACAATGACAGTTGGATGTGGCATAAGGAGGGACACTTGGGACTGAGACGATTGGTGAGATTGGGTGAGCAAATGCAGTCCCATTAAAGCACAAATGCCTGGCACCCATTCCATGGGTCCCAACTCTCCAGGTTGAAGGGAATATTACTACAGCTATAACATGTACGGGAAACCTAGAGAACGGACACACTGTGAATACGAAAGGTTTCTAAAACTCAACGAATAGTCCCTCTCCTGGTGCTGCGGTTTGAGTTTCCATCTGCTTTACTATCCACCTCCCAACTTGGAGAGACAGCCCCATTAACCTCCTGGTTCGCACAGGTTGCCAATTTGGGAGAGGATGAAAGGGAAGAGGCAGATCCAATGAGTGAGTAGCTGTTAGGCATTTGGACGGGCACATATCACTCTAACTTCCCGGCAGGAAGAAGAATTAACCAAAGTCTCAGCCACCCACCGTGAACCAGTATAGGTCCTGAACCAAAATTTTGGACTTGCGGTCAGCTCACCAAAAACGAGTTGAAAAATGGAGCTCAGGGGCACAGCAATTCACAAACTGGCCAAGAAATGAAGGACAACTATCGTCCAAAAATCTGTTGAGGGAAGGCAACTAGGCGGACTTGAAAGCGAGGCAGAATAGCAGTAAACAGATTTCAAGAGATACGTTGGAATCGCCTTTAAAGCACAGGAAGAGGGGCACAACTTCGACAATGATGCACTTGGCCAAAATGTGTGTATGCGTTTTCTCCTGAATATACTCAGGAGAAAACGCATACGCCCTTTTTGGCCAAGCAAGCAAGCGGGCAATGCAAATCTGCACTACAAAGAAGAATCACTTCCCACCGGTCAAAAGGGACATCCACAAAATGTGTAAAAACCAGAAAGGCAAGACAGGCCCTGGAGAACAGGGAGCCTTGTTATGCTGATGGGCGGGATGTAAATTGCCAACTGTCTCTCTGGAGGAGTGCACTGTGTTCCCTAAAACAAGTAAACAACAGAGCTACAGCGCCAAGGGCACTTCCAGTCTAGGGAATATACCTTGGGAAAACTGAAAATCAATAAGACAAAGCCACCCCAAAATTTAGGGCTGCACTGCTTACAAGGACCTCAACTTGGGTACACCTTATGTTTCCCGGGAAATATAAAAATGGTTCAAAAAATTGTGGTACTTACGTACGATCGAATATCCCTCAGCCATGAAATCAATGTCATAAGACCAGTAGCAGCAAAATGGGTGGATTCAGGTACGATGATTCTAAGTGAAATAAGTCACACAGAAAAAGACACTTATCATAAGATATCACTTATGAAGATCCTGTAAACATGGCTACACTTGAATTGAGTTAGGAAAGAGAACAGTGTCTCACATTTAGAAAACACTCTTATGCCTGCTTAGGGGAAAGGAGAGGTGGGGTGATGCATAAAACCAGAGTTTGATATAAGCACAGGTACCGTTCCAAAAACCAACTATGGAATAGACAAGACCTACACCTTCCTCAGTGAAAGGGACTCAAAACCCCATATTTCCCGCAGAGGAATATATCTGACTAGTAAGAATCTTAAAACCTATGTATTGATATGTCTCTGTAAGGGAATCAAGTGTGTCTAGACAGGCATAAACATGTCAGCGAGAATCAGCTCAAACCCACTATAAAAAGGAATTTCAAAAACAAAACAAAAAAACTGGGAAATTCTTTACAATTCCTTCAGGGTCTCTGATGAAACCTGGAATGACCCTATCTACAACGACAGCTGGATGTGGCATAAGGAGGGACACTTGGGACTGAGATGATTGGTGAGATTGGGTGAGCTAATGCAGACCCTTTAAAGCACAAATGCCTGGCACCCATTCCATGGGTCCCAACTCTCCAGGTTGAAGGGAATATTACTACAGCTATAACATGTACGGGAAACCTAGAGAACGGACACACTGTGAATACGAAAGGTTTCTAAAACTGAACGAATAGTCCCTCTCCTGGTGCTCTGGTTTCACTTTCCATCTGCTTTACTATCAATCTCCCAGCTTGGAGAGCCAGCCCCTTTAACCTCCTGGTTCGCAAAGGTTGCCAATTTGGCAGAGGATGAAAGGGAAGTGGGAGAACCAATGAGAGTGTAGCTGTTAGGCATTTGGACGGGCACATATCACTGTAATTTCCCGGCAGGAAGAAGAATTAACCAAAGTCTCAGCCACCCACCGCGAACCGGTATAGGTCCTGAACCAAAATTTTGGACTTGCGGTCAGCTCACCAAAAACGAGCTGAATAATGGAGCTCAGGGGCACAGCACTTCACAAACTGGCTGAGTAATAAAGGACAACTATCGTCCAAAAATCTGTTGAGGGAAGACAACGAGGCGGACTTGAAAGCGAGGCAGAATAGCAGGAAACAGATTTCAAGAGGTACGTTGGAATCGCCTTTAAAGCACAGGAAGAGGGGCACAACTTCGACAATGATGCACTTGGCCAAAAAGGGCGTATGCATTTTCTCCTGAATATATTCAGGATAAAACACATACGTCCTTTTTGGCCAAGCAAGCAAGCGGGCAATGCAAATCTGCACTACAAAGAAGTATCACTTCCCACCAGTCAAAAGGGACATCCACAAAAATATGTAAAAAGCAGAAAGGCAAGACAGGTCCTGGAGAACAGGGAGCCTTGTTATGCTGATGGGCGGGATGTAAATTGCCAATTGCCTCTCTGGAGGAGTACATTGTGTTCCCTAAAACAAGTAAAGAACAGAGCTACAGAGCCAAGGGCACTTCCAGTCTAGGGAATATACTTTGGGAAAACTGAAAATCAATAAGACAGAGCCACCCCAAAATTTAGGGCTGCACTGCTTACAAGGACCTCAACTTGGGTACACCTTAAATATCCCAGGAATTATAAAAATGGTTCAAAAAATTGTGGTACTTACGTACGATGGAATATCCCTCAGCCATGAAATCAATGTCATAAGACCAGTAGCAGCAAAATGGGTGGATTCAGGTACGATGATTCTAAGTGAAATAAGTCACACAGAAAAAGAAACTTATCATAAGATATCACTTATGAAGATTCTGTAAACATGGCTACACTTAAACTGAGTTAGGAAAGAGAACAGTGTCTCACATTTATAAAACACTCTTATGCCTGCTTAAGGGGGAAGGAGAGGTGGGGTGATGCATAAAACCAGAGTTTGATATAAGCACAGGTACCGTTCCAAAACCCAACTATGGAATAGACAAGACCTACACCTTCCTCAGTGAAAGGGACTCAAAACCCCATATTTCCTGCAGAGGAATATATCTGACTAGTAAGAATCTTGAAACCTATGTATTGATATGTCTCCGTAAGGGAATCAAGTGTGTCTAGACTGGCTTAAACATGGCAGGGGGGATCAGCTCAAACCCACTCTAAAAAGGAATTTCAAAAACAAAACGAAAAACCTGGGAAATTCTTTACAATTCCTTCAGGGTCTCTGATGAAACCTGGAATGACCCTATCTACAATGACAGCTGGATGTGGCATAAGGCTGGACACTTGGGAATGAGAGGATTGGTGAGATTGGTTGAGCAAATGGAGACCCTTTAAAGCACAAATGACTGGCACACATTCCATGGGTCCCAACTCTCCAGGTTGAAGGGAATATTACTACAGTTATAACATGTACGGGAAACCTAGAGAACGGACACACTGTGAATACGAAAGGTTTCTAAAACTCAACGAATAGTCCCTCTCCTGGTGCTCCGGTTTGACTTTCCATCTGCTTTACTATGAACCTCCCAACTTGGAGAGACTGCCCCTTTAACCTCCTGGTTCAAACAGGTTGCCAATTTGGCAGAGGATGAAAGGGAAGAGGGAGAACCAATGAGAGAGTAGCTGTTAGGCATTTGGACGGGTACATATCACTGTAATTTCCCGGCAGGAAGAAGAATTAACCAAAGTCTCAGCCACCCACCGGGAACCAGTATAGGTCCTGAACCAAAATTTTGGACTTGCGGTCAGCTCACCAAAAACGAGTTGAAAAATGGAGCTCAGGGGCACAGCAATTCACAAACTGGCCGAGTAATAAAGGACAACTATCGTCCAAAAATCTGTTGAGGGAAGACAACGAGGCGGACTTGAAAGCGAGGCAGAATAGCAGGAAACAGATTTCAAGAGGTACGTTGGAATCGCCTTTAAAGCACAGGAAGAGGGGCACAACTTCGACAATGATGCACTTGGCCAAAAAGGGCGTATGCGTTTTCTCCTGAATATATTCAGGAGAAAACGCATACGCCCTTTTTGGCCAAGCAAGCAAGCGGGCAATGCAAATCTGCACTACAAAGAAGTATCACTTCCCACCGGTCAAAAGGGACATCCACAAAATGTGTAAAAACCAGAAAGGCAAGACAGGCCCTGGAGAACAGGGAGCCTTGTTATGCTGATGGGCAGGATGTAAATTGCCAACTGCCTCTCTGGAGGAGTGCATTGTGTTCCCTAAAACTATAAACAACAGAGCTACAGAGCCAAGGGCACTTCCAGTCTAGGGAATATACATTGGGAAACTGAAAATCAATAAGACAGAGTCACCCCAAAATTTAGGGCTGCACTGCTTACAAGGACCTCAACTTGGGTACACCTTAAATATCCCAGGAAATATAAAAATGGTTCAAAAAATTGTGGTACTTACATACGATGGAATATCCCTCAGCCATGAAATCAATGTCATAAGACCAGTAGCAGCAAAATGGGTACATTCAGGTACGATGATTCTAAGTGAAATAAGTCACAGAGAAAAAGAAACTTATCATAAGATATCACTTATGAAGATCCTGTAAACATGGCTACACTTGAACTGAGTTAGGAAAGAGAACAGTTTCTCACATTTAGAAAACACTCTTATGCCTGCTTAAGGGGGAAGGAGAGGTGGGGTGATGCATAAAACCAGAGTTTGATATAAGCACAGGTACCGTTCCAAAAACCAACTAAGGAATAGACAAGACCTACACCTTCCTCAGTGAAAGGGACTCAAAACCCCATATTTCCCGCAGAGGAATATATCTGACTAGTAAGAATCTTAAAACCTATGTATTGATATGTCTCCGTAAGGAAATCAAGCGTGTCTAGACTGGCATAAACATGGCAGCGAGAATCAGCTCAAACCCACTATAAAAAGGAATTTCAAAAACAAAACAAAAAAACTGGGAAATTCTTTACAATTCCTTCAGGGTCTCTGATGAAACCTGGAACGACCCTATCTACAACGACAGCTGGCTGTGGCATAAGGCTGGACACTTGGGACTGAGAGGATTGGTGAGATTGGGTGAGCAAATGCAGACCCCTTAAAGCACAAATGCCTGGCACCCATTCCATGGGTCCCAACTCTCCAGGTTGAAGGGAATATTACTACAGCTATAACATGTACAGGAAACCTAGAGAACGGACACACTGTGAATACGAAAGTTTTCTAAAACTCAACGAATAGTCCCTCTCCTGGTGCTCCAGTTTGACTTTCCATCTGCTTTACTATCAACCTCCCAAATTGGAGAGACAGCCCCTTTAACCTCCTGGTTCTCACAGGTTTCCAAATTGGCAGAGGATGAAAGGGAAGAGGGAGAACCAATGAGAGAGTAGCTGTTAGGCATTTGGACTGGCACATATCACTGTAATTTCCCGGCAGGAAGAAGAATTAACCAAAGTCTCAGCCATCCACCGGGAACCAGTATAGCTCCTGAACCAAAAGTTTGGAATGCGGTCAGCTCACCAAAAACGAGTTGAAAAATGGAGCTCAGGGGCACAGCAATTCACAAACTGCCCGGGTAATAAAGGACAAATATCATCCAAAAATCTGTTGAGGGAAGGCAACGAGGCGGACTTGAAAGTGAGGCAGAATAGCAGGAAACAGATTTCAAGAGGTACGTTGGAATCGCCTTTAAAGCACAGGAAGAGGGGCACAATTTCGACAATGATGCACTTAGCCAAAAAGGGCGTATGCGTTTTCTCCTGAATATATTCAGGAGAAAACTCATACGCCCTTTTTGGCCTAGCAAGCAAGCGGGCAATGCAAATCTGCACTACAAAGAAGTATCACTTCCCACCGGTCAAAAGGGACATCCACGAAATGTGTAAAATCCAGAAAGGCAAGACAGGCCCTGGAGAACATGGAGCATTGTTATGCTGATGGGCGGTATGTAAAATGCCAACTGCCTCTCTGGAGGAGTGCATTGTGTTCCCTAAAACAAATAAACAACAGAGCTACAGAGCCAAGGACACTTCCAGTGTAGGGAATATACCTTGGGAAAACTGAAAATCGATAAGACAGAGCCACCCCAAAATTTAGGGCTGCACTGCTTACAAGGACCTCAACTTGGGTACACCTTAAATATCCCAGGAAATATAAAAATGGTTCAAAAAATTGTGGTACTTACGTACGATGGAATATCCCTCAGCCATGAAATCAATGTCATAAGACCAGTAGCAGCAAAATGGTTGGATTCAGGTACGATGATTCTAAGTGAAATAAGTCACACAGAAAAAGAAACTTATCATAAGATATCACTTATGAAGATCCTGTAAACATGGCTACACTTGAAATGAGTTAGGAAAGAGAACAGTGTCTCACATTTAGAAAACACTCTTATGCCTGCTTAAGGGGGAAGGAGAGGTGGGGTGATGCGTAAAACCAGAGTTTGATATAAGCACAGGTACGGTTCCAAAAACCAACTATGGAAAAGAAAAGACCTACACCTTCCTCAGTGAAAGGGACTCAAAACCCCATATTTCCCACAGAGGAATATATCTGACTAGTAAGAATCTTAAAACCTATGTATTGATATCTCTCCGTAAGGGAATCAAGTGTGTCTAGACTGGCATAAACATGGCAGCGTAATCAGCTCAAACCCACTATAAAAAGGAATTACAAAAACTAAACAAAACTAAAATGGATATTCTTCACAATTCATTCATGGTCTCTGATGAAACCTGGAATTACCCTATCTACAATGACAGCTGGATGTGGCATAAGTCTGGACACTTGGGACTGAGAGGATTGGTGAGATTGGGTGAGCAAATGCAGACCCTTTAAAGCAAAAATGCATGGCACCCATTCCATGCGTCCCAATTCTCCAGGTTGAAGGGAATATTACTACAGCTATAACATGTACGGGAAACCTAGAGCATGGACACACTGTGAATACGAAAGGTTTCTAAAACTCAACGAATAGTCCCTCTCTTGGTGCTCCCGTTTGACTTTCCAACTGCTTTACTATCAATCTCCCAACTTGGAAAGACAGCCCCTTTAACCTACTGGTTCGCAAAGGATGCCAGTTTGGCTGAGGATGAAAGTGAAGAGGGAGAACCAATGAGAGAGTAGCTGTTAGGCAATTGGACGGGCAAATGTCCTTCTAATTTCCCAGCAGGAAGAAGAATTAAGCAAAGTCTCAGCGCCCCATAAGAAACCAGTATAGGTCCTGAACCAAAATTTTGCACTTGCGGTCAGCTCACAAAAAACGAGTAGAATAATGGAGCTCAGGGGCACAGCAATTCACAAACTGGCAGAGTAATAAAGGACAACTATCGTCCAAAAATCTGGTGAGGGAAGGCAACGAGGCGGACATGAAAGCGAGGCAGAATAGCAGGAAACAGATTTCAAGAGGTACGTTGGAATCGCGTTTGAAGCACAGAAAGAGGGGCAAAATTTCAAAAATGATGCACTTGGCCATATAGAGCGTATGTGTTTTCTCATGAATATATTCAGGAGAAAACGCATACGCACTTTTTGGCCAAGCAAGCAAGCGGGCAATGCAAATCTGCACTACAAAGAAGTATCACTTTCCAGAGGTCTAAAAGGGACATCCACAAAATGTGTAAAAACCAGAAAGGCAAAACAGGCCCTGGAGAACAGGGAGTCTTGTTATGCTGATGGGCGGGATGTAAATTGCCACCTGCCTCTCTGGAGGAGTGCATTGTGTTCCCTAAAACAAGTAAACAACAGAGCTACAGAGCCAAGGGCACTTCCAGTCTAGGGAATATACCTTGGGAAACCTGAAAATCAATAAGACAGAGCCACCCCAAAATTTAGGGCTGCACTGCTTACAAAAACCTCAACTTGGGTACACCTTAAATATCCCAGGAAATATAAAAATGGTTCAAAAAATTGTGGTACTTCCATACGATGGAATATCCCTCAGCCATGCAATCAATGGCATAAGACCAGTAGCAGCAAAATGAGTGGATTGAGGTATGATGCTTCTAACTGAAAAAAGTCACACAGAAAAAGAAACTTATATTAAGATATCACTTATGAAGATCCTGTAAACATGGCTACACTTGAACTCAGTTAGGAAAGAGAACAGAGTCTCACCTTTGGAAAACACTATTATGCCTGCTTAAGGGGGAATGAGAGGTGGGGAGATGCATAAAACCAGAGTTTGATATTAGCAAAGGTACCGTTCCAAAAACAAACTATGGAATAGACAAGACCTACACCTTCCTCAGTGAAAGGGACTTGAGGCATCTGTGAGTAACCGTGAGCTGAGCCCCAGGCCAGCTGCTGCTGGACATTTCCCACCCTTACCAGGTAAAACACCTGAATATGTACAAGGGCTTGAAAGCTTAGAGGAAGGGCCGTGGAGCCACAACAGCGACAGCACGCAGGCCAACTTGGTGCCTGCATGCCAGCCAGGATGGTCCTGTCCCTGGGCGCTCTTCTGGAAGCTTTCCATTGCCCTGCCTGAGATACCCCTCCTGTCCCTGCCCACACTGCATTTTTCCTTCCTCACATCTGTCCGGAGAGAAATTCCAATTGAAGGTGCGGGTGATACATCATCTTGTTTACACGTGGCATCCTGGCAACTCCTGCAGAAAGTCCAGCAGAGACCCACTCACACCGGGCCACCCACAAAGCCGTGGCCCCACACTCCCTCCCACCAGCACAGCCCCGAGACTGCTGACGGGGCAGAGAACATGGAGTCAGGCACAGCTTCAGGGGCTATTGCTGCCCTGCAGTGCTGTTTATATTGACCTCAACCCAGGCACACCTGGGGAAGGCCGGCCGGCAGGGTCAGGCTACCCAGGTCAGCTAATCCTCAGCCCTCAGGGAATCACATTGTTGAAAATGGACCTCGCTAAGGCAGAATAGAAGCCAAGGAATAAAAGGACACAATGCCATTTGCAGCACCGTAGGTGTGTCTAGAGGTAATCACGTGACTTGTAGTAAGTCAGAAAATGAAAGACACATATCATATCATATATCTTATAGGTGTGACCAAAAAATGGATACCAGGACAGATATTTCCACGGAGAAGGGCAATCACAGATTCATTAAACAAACTTATGGTTCACCAATGGAAAGGTGTGAGGATTTGTTTCATTATGATATTGGGGTTAACAGACATATACAAACACAGGTGACATATATAATCACCAAAGACCTACAGAATACCAAGAGAAGACTACTCAACATTCTGTCATAAGGTACAGGGGAAAAGGATCCCAGGAAGAACAGACATATGTATATGTGTAAAAGAACCACATCTTCCACACCTACAACAAGCCAAACATTGTAATCAAATTTGCTGTAATAAAAAATAAAAAATTAAATTAAAAACACGAACAAGAAGTAGTGAGACAAACATGAGGGGCTTTCTCCTGGCACATTCCATTCTAAATTCCAATCTAGAACACAACTTCCATTGAGGCTCTGTTGCCCCAGTAACCAGATTTGGTAAGGGAGAACTGCTGCCACTTTGTGGCCGTTTCACACAACAGCAGCTTTAGTCCCAGCGCTAATGGTCAGTTGATATTCAAAATCATTGCAGGCCTGTAAATGACACCCGCCCTGAAAACAAATCCTGGATTCATATATCGACCAAAAATTTCAAAGGACGTCCATATTTCAAAACGACAGTTTCAAAAGGCATATTTTACACACATTAGTGTTCTACTTCTTTTTCTTTCTTTCTTTTTTTGTTAAAAAAACGGGAATGGCAAAAAGCATCCCTCAGAATGGGCGAAAATATTTGCAAACGAATCAATGGACAAAGGTTTAATCTCCAATATATATAAAGAGCTCATGCAGCGTAATATTAAAAAAACAAACAACCCAATACAAAAATGGGCAGAAGATCTAAAGAGACGTTTCTTCAAAGAAGACACAGAGATGGCCAAGACACACATGAAAAGCTGCTCAACATCACTAATTATTAGAGAAATGCAAATCAAAACTACAATGTGGTATCACCTCACACCTGTTAGAATCGGCATCATCAGAAAATCTACAAACAACGAATTCTGGGGAGGGTGTGGACTAAAGGATCCCTCTTCCACTAGTGGTGGAAATGTAAATTGATACAGTCAAGATGGAGAACAGTATGGAGTTTCCTTAAAAAAACTAGAAATAGAATTACCATGTGATCCTGCAATCCCACTTCTGGGCATATACCCAGAGAAAACCATAAATCAAAAAGGCACATTCACCACAATGCTCATTTCAGCACTATTTACGATAGCCAGGTAATGGAAGCAACCTAAATACCCACAGACAGACGAATGGATAAAGATGTGGTACATATATAAAATGGAATATTACTCAGCCATAAGAAGGAATGAAACTGGGTCATTTGTAGAGACGTCGATGTATCTAGAGACTGTCATACAGAATGAAGTAAGTCAGAAAGAGACAAACAAATATTGTATATTAAAGCATATATGTGGAACCTAGAAAAATGGTACAGATGAACTGGTTGGCAGGGAAGAAATAGAGACACAGAGGTAGAGAACACACGTATGGACACCAAGTGTGGGAAGCCATGGGGAGGTGGTGTTGGGATGAGTTGGGAGACTGGGATTGACCTGCATACATGTATATGCATAAAATACATAACTAATAATAACCTGCTGTATAAAAAAATAAATAAAATTAAATTTCAAAATTTTTAAAAATAAAATTTAAAAATAAAACAGAAAAAAGTTCTTCCCTTCACACAGATGTATTTATATGAATGAATTATTTCCATGCTTATATCTATAAATACATAAAAGAGGAATAAAATCTAACTTGAACCAAAAAAGAAAAAAAAAAAAACCTGAACCCACGAGTTAGACAGAGGAAAACCCTATCAGGGCACTTGCTCCAGCGGTAAACAATTCTGAAATTGGTCAGAGGTGGGGAATCATCTCCCATAGAGCCAGCAGCCCACTCCTACGCAAGGAGCGTCCTCATTGCAAAGCTGGGGGCCATGCCGAGGCATCTGTGAGTAACCTTGAGCTGAGCCCCAGGCCAACTGCTGTTGAACTTTTCCCACCCTTCCCAGGTAAAACACCTGAATATGTACAAGGCCTTGAAAGCCTAGAGGAAGGGCCGTAGAGCCACACCAGCAACAGCACGCAGGCCAACTTGGATCCTGCAGGCCAGCCAGGATGGTCCTGGCCCTGGGCGCTCTTCTGGAAGCTTTCCATTGCCCTGCCTGAGATACCCCTCCTGTCCCGGCCCCCACTGCTTTTTTCCTTCCTCACCTCTGTCCGGAGAGAAATTCCAGCGGAAGGTATGGGTGACACATCCTGTTCTTTACAGGTGGAAGCCTGGCAACTCCTGCAGAAAGTCCAACAGAGACCCACTCACAACGGGCCACCCACAAAGCCGTGACCCCTCACTCCCTCCCACCAGCACAGCCCCGAGACTGCTGACTGGGCAGAGAATATGGCGTCAGGCAGAGCTTCAGGGGCTATTGCTGCCTGCAGTGCTGTTTATATTGACCTCAACCCAGGCACACCTGGGGAGGGCTGGCCGGCAGGGTCAGGCTACCCAGGTCAGCTAATCCTCAGCCCTCAGGGAATCACATTGTTGAAAATGGACCTCGCTAAGGCAGAATAGAAGCCAAGGAATAAAAGGACACAATGCCATTTGCAGCACCGTAGGTGTGTCTAGAGGTAATCACGTGACTTGTAGTAAGTCAGAAAGTGAAAGACACATATCATATCATATCTCTTATAGGTGTGACCGAAAAATGGATACCAGGGCAGATATTTCCACGGAGAAGGGCAATCACAGATTCATTAAACAAACTTATGGTTCACCAATGGAAAGGTGTGAGGGTTGATTTCATTATGATATTGGGGTTAATAGACATATACAAACACAGGTGACATATATAATCACCAAAGACCTACAGAATACCAAGAGAAGACAACTCAACATTCTGTCATAAGGTACATGGGAAAAGGATCCCAGGAAGAACTGACATATGTATATGTGTAAAAGAACCACATCTTCCACACCTACAACAAGCCAAACATTGTAATCAAATTTGCTGTAAGAAAAAATAAAAAATTAAATTAAAAACACGAACAAGAAGTAGTGAGACAAACTTGAGGGGTTTTCTCCTGGCACATTGCATTCTAAATTCCAATCTAGAACAGGACTTCCATTGAGGCTCTGTTGCCCTAGTAACCAGATTTGGTAAGGGAGAACTGCTGCCACCTGGTGGCCGTTTCACACAACAGCAGCTTTAATCCCAGCGCTAATAGTCTGTTGATATTCAAAATCATTGCAGGCCTGTAAATGACACCTGCCCTGACAACTAATCCTGGGTTCATATATCGACCAAAAAATTCAAAGGACGTCCATATTTCAAAACGACAGTTTCAAAAGGCATATTTTACACACATTAGTGTTCTGCTTCTTTTTCTTTCTTTCTTTTTTTGTTAAAAAAACGGGAATGGAATAAGGCATCCCTCAGAATGGGCGAAAATATTTGCAAACGAATCAATGGACAAAGTTTTAATCTCCAATATATATAAAGAGCTCATGCAGCGTAATATTAAAAAAACAAACAACCCAATACAAAAATGGGCAGAAGATCTAAAGAGACGTTTCTTCAAAGAAGACACAGAGATGGTCAAGACGCACATGAAAAGCTGCTCAACATCACTAATTATTAGAGAAATGCAAATCAAAACTACAATGTGGTATCACCTCACACCTGTTAGAATCGGCATCATCAGAAAATCTACAAACAACGAATTCTGGGGAGGGTGTGGACTAAAGGATCCCTCTTCCACTAGTGGTGAAAATGTAAATTGATACAGTCACGATGGAGAACAGTATGGAGTTTCCTTAAAAAAACTAGAAATAGAATTACCATATGATCCAGCAATCCCACTTCTGGGCATATACCCAGAGAAAACCATAAATCAAAAAGGCACATTCACCACAATGCTCATTTCAGCACTATTTACGATAGCCATGTAATGGAAGCAACCTAAATACCCACAGACAGACCAATGGATAAAGATGTGGTACATATATAAAATGGAATATTACTCAGCCATAAGAAGGAATGAAACGGGGTCATTTGTAGAGATGTCGATGTATCTAGAGACTGTCATACAGAATGAAGTAAGTCAGAAAGAGACAAACAAATATTGTATATTAATGCATATATGTGGAACCTAGAAAAATGGTACAGATGAACTGGTTGGCAGGGAAGAAATAGAGACACAGAGGTAGAGAACACACGTATGGACACCAAGTGTGGGAAGCCATGGGGAGGTGGTGTTGGGATGAGTTGGGAGACTGGGATTGACCTGCATACATGTATATGCATAAAATACATAACTAATAATAACCTGCTGTATAAAAAAATAAATAAAATTAAATTTCAAAATTTTTAAAAATAAAATTTAAAAATAAAAGAGAAAAAAGTCCTTCCCTTCAAACAGATGTATTTATATGAATGAATTATTTCCATGATTATATCTAAAAATACATAAAAGAGGAATAAAATCTAACTTGAACCAAAAAAGAAAAAAAAAAAACCTGAACCCACGAGTTAGACAGAGGACAACCCTATCAGGGCACTTGCTCCAGCGGTAAACAATTCTGAAATTGGTCAGAGGTGGGGAATCATCTCCCATAGAGCCAGCAGCCCACTCCTACGCAAGGAGCGTCCACATTGCAAAGCTGGGGGCCATGCCGAGGCATCTGTGAGTAACCGTGAGCTGAGCCCCAGGCCAGCTGCTGTTGAACTTTTACCACCCTTCCCAGGTAAAACACCTGAATATGTACAAGGACTTGAAAGCCTAGAGAAAGGGCCGTGGAGCCACACCAGCGACAGCACGCAGGCCAACTTGGTGCCTGCAGGCCAGCCAGGATGGTCCTGGCCCTGGGCGCTCTTCTGGAAGCTTTCCATTGCCCTGCCTGAGATACCCCTCCTGTCCCGGCACCCACTGCTTTTTTCCTTCCTCACCTCTGTCCGGAGAGAAATTCCAGCGGAAGGTATGGGTGACACATCCTGTTCTTTACAGGTGGAAGCCTGTCAACTCCTGCAGAAAGTCCAACAGAGACCCACTCACAACGGGCCACCCACAAAGACGTGACCCCTCACTCCCTCCCACCAGCAAAGCCCCGATACTGCTGACTGGGCAGAGAATATGGCGTCAGGCAGAGCTTCAGGGGCTATTGCTGCCTGCAGTGCTGTTTATATTGACCTCAACCCAGGCACACCTGGGGAGGGCCGGCCGGCAGGGTCAGGCTACCCAGGTCAGCTAATCCTCAGCCCTCAGGGAATCACATTGTTGAAAATGGACCTCGCTAAGGCAGAATAGAAGCCAAGGAATAAAAGGACACAATGCCATTTGCAGCACCGTAGGTGTGTCTAGAGGTAATCACGTGACTTGTAGTAAGTCAGAAAGTGAAAGACACATATCATATCATATCTCTTATAGCTGTGACCGAAAAATGGATACCAGGGCAGATATTTCCACGGAGAAAGGCAATCACAGATTCATTAAACAAACTTATGGTTCACCAATGGAAAGTTGTGAGGATTGGTTTCATTATGATATTGGGGTTAACAGACATATACAAACACAGGTGACATATATAATCACCGAAGACCTACAGAATACCAAGAGAAGACTACTCAACATTCTCTCATAAGGTACATGGGAAAAGGATCCCAGGAAGAACTGACATAAGTATATGTGTAAAAGAACCACATCTTCCACACCTACAACAAGCCAAACATTGTAATCAAATTTGCTGTAATAAAAAATATAAAATTAAATTAAAAACACGAACAAGAAGTAGTGAGACAAACTTGAGGGGCTTTCTCCTGGCACATTCCATTCTAAATTCCAATCTAGAACACGACTTCCATTGAGGCTCTGTTGCCCCAGTAACCAGATTTGGTAAGGGAGACCTGCTGCCACCTTGTGGCCGTTTCACACAACAGCAGCTTTAATCCCAGCGCTAATGGTCAGTTGATATTCAAAATCATTGCAGGCCTGTAAATGACACCTGCCCTGAAAACAAATCCTGGGTTCATATATCGACCAAAAAATTCAAAGGACGTCCATATTTCAAAACGACAGTTTCACAAGGCATATTTTACACACATTAGTGTTCTGCTTCTTTTTCTTTCTTTCTTTTTTTGTTAAAAAAACGGGAATGGCAAAAAGCATCCCTCAGAATGGGCGAAAATATTTGCAAACGAATCAATGGACAAAGGTTTAATCTCCAATATATATAAAGAGCTCATGCAGCGTAATATTAAAAAAACAAACAACCCAATACAAAAATGGGCAGAAGATCTAAAGAGACGTTTCTTCAAAGAAGACACAGAGATGGCCAAGACGCACATGAAAAGCTGCTCAACATCACTAATTATTAGAGAAATGCAAATCAAAACTACAATGTGGTATCACCTCACACCTGTTAGAATCGGCATCATCAGAAAATCTACAAACAACGAATTCTGGGGAGGGTGTGGACTAAAGGATCCCTCTTCCAATAGTGGTGGAAATGTAAATTGATACAGTCAAGATGGAGAACAGTATGGAGTTTCCTTAAAAAAACTAGAAATAGAATTACCATATGATCCAGCAATCCCACTTCTGGGCATATACCCAGAGAAAACCATAAATCAAAAAGGCACATTCACCACAATGCTCATTTCAGCACTATTTACGATAGCCATGTAATGGAAGCAACCTAAATACCCACAGACAGACCAATGGATAAAGATGTGGTACATATATAAAATGGAATATTACTCAGCCATAAGAAGGAATGAAACGGGGTCATTTGTAGAGATGTCGATGTATCTAGAGACTGTCATACAGAATGAAGTAAGTCAGAAAGAGACAAACAAATATTGTATATTAATGCATATATGTGGAACCTAGAAAAATGGTACAGATGAACTGGTTGGCAGGGAAGAAATAGAGACACAGAGGTAGAGAACACACGTATGGACACCAAGTGTGGGAAGCCATGGGGAGGTGGTGTTGGGATGAGTTGGGAGACTGGGATTGACCTGCATACATGTATATGCATAAAATACATAACTAATAATAACCTGCTGTATAAAAAAATAAATAAAATTAAATTTCAAAATTTTTAAAAATAAAATTTAAAAATAAAAGAGAAAAAAGTCCTTCCCTTCAAACAGATGTATTTATATGAATGAATTATTTCCATGATTATATCTAAAAATACATAAAAGAGGAATAAAATCTAACTTGAACCAAAAAAGAAAAAAAAAAAACCTGAACCCACGAGTTAGACAGAGGACAACCCTATCAGGGCACTTGCTCCAGCGGTAAACAATTCTGAAATTGGTCAGAGGTGGGGAATCATCTCCCATAGAGCCAGCAGCCCACTCCTACGCAAGGAGCGTCCACATTGCAAAGCTGGGGGCCATGCCGAGGCATCTGTGAGTAACCGTGAGCTGAGCCCCAGGCCAGCTGCTGTTGAACTTTTACCACCCTTCCCAGGTAAAACACCTGAATATGTACAAGGACTTGAAAGCCTAGAGAAAGGGCCGTGGAGCCACACCAGCGACAGCACGCAGGCCAACTTGGTGCCTGCAGGCCAGCCAGGATGGTCCTGGCCCTGGGCGCTCTTCTGGAAGCTTTCCATTGCCCTGCCTGAGATACCCCTCCTGTCCCGGCACCCACTGCTTTTTTCCTTCCTCACCTCTGTCCGGAGAGAAATTCCAGCGGAAGGTATGGGTGACACATCCTGTTCTTTACAGGTGGAAGCCTGTCAACTCCTGCAGAAAGTCCAACAGAGACCCACTCACAACGGGCCACCCACAAAGACGTGACCCCTCACTCCCTCCCACCAGCAAAGCCCCGATACTGCTGACTGGGCAGAGAATATGGCGTCAGGCAGAGCTTCAGGGGCTATTGCTGCCTGCAGTGCTGTTTATATTGACCTCAACCCAGGCACACCTGGGGAGGGCCGGCCGGCAGGGTCAGGCTACCCAGGTCAGCTAATCCTCAGCCCTCAGGGAATCACATTGTTGAAAATGGACCTCGCTAAGGCAGAATAGAAGCCAAGGAATAAAAGGACACAATGCCATTTGCAGCACCGTAGGTGTGTCTAGAGGTAATCACGTGACTTGTAGTAAGTCAGAAAGTGAAAGACACATATCATATCATATCTCTTATAGCTGTGACCGAAAAATGGATACCAGGGCAGATATTTCCACGGAGAAAGGCAATCACAGATTCATTAAACAAACTTATGGTTCACCAATGGAAAGTTGTGAGGATTGGTTTCATTATGATATTGGGGTTAACAGACATATACAAACACAGGTGACATATATAATCACCGAAGACCTACAGAATACCAAGAGAAGACTACTCAACATTCTCTCATAAGGTACATGGGAAAAGGATCCCAGGAAGAACTGACATAAGTATATGTGTAAAAGAACCACATCTTCCACACCTACAACAAGCCAAACATTGTAATCAAATTTGCTGTAATAAAAAATATAAAATTAAATTAAAAACACGAACAAGAAGTAGTGAGACAAACTTGAGGGGCTTTCTCCTGGCACATTCCATTCTAAATTCCAATCTAGAACACGACTTCCATTGAGGCTCTGTTGCCCCAGTTACCAGATTTGGTAAGGGAGACCTGCTGCCACCTTGTGGCCGTTTCACACAACAGCAGCTTTAATCCCAGCGCTAATGGTCAGTTGATATTCAAAATCATTGCAGGCCTGTAAAGGACACCTGCCCTGAAAACAAAACCTGGGTTCATATATCGACCAAAAAATTTAAAGGACGTCCATATTTCAAAACGACAGTTTCAAAAGGCATATTTTACACACATTAGTGTTCTGCTTCTTTTTCTTTCTTTCTGTTTTTGTTAAAAAAAAGGGAATGGCAAAAAGCATCCCTCAGAATGGGCGAAAATATTTGCAAACGAATCAATGGACAAAGGTTTAATCTCCAATATATATAAAGAGCTCATGCAGCTTAATATTAAAACAACAAACAACCCAATACAAAAATGGGCAGAAGATCTACAGAGACGTTTCTTCAAAGAAGACACAGAGATGGCCAAGACACACATGAAAAGCTGCTCAACATCACTAATTATTAGAGAAATGCAAATCAAAACTACAGTGAGGTATCACCTCACACCTGTTAGAATCGGCATCATCAGAAAATCTACAAACAACGAATTCTGGGGAGGGTGTGGACAAAAGGATCCCTCTTCCACTCTTGGTAGAAATGTAAATTGATACAGTCACGATGGAGAACAGTATGGAGTTTCCTTAAAAAAACTAGAAATAGAATTACCATATGATCCAGCAATCCCACTTCTGGGCATATACCCAGAGAAAACCATAAATCAAAAAGGCACATTCACCACAATGCTCATTTCAGCACTATTTACGATAGCCAGGTAATGGAAGCAACCTAAATACCCACAGACAGGCGAATGGATAAAGATGTGGTACATATATAAAATGGAATATTACTCAGCCATAAGAAGGAATGAAACTGGGTCATTTGTAGAGACGTCGATGGATCTAGAGACTGTCATACAGAATGAAGTAAGTCAGAAAGAGACAAACAAATATTGTATATTAATGCATATACGTGGAACCTAGAGAAATGGTACAGATGAACTGGTTTGCAGGGAAGAAAGAGAGACACAGAGGTAGAGAACACACGTATGGACACCAAGTGTGGGAAGCCATGGGGAAGTGGTGTTCGGATGAGTTGGGAGATTGGGATTGACCTGTATACATGTATATGCATAAAATACATAACTAATAATAACCTGCTGAATAAAAAAATAAATAAAATTAAATTTCAAAATTTTAAAAAATAAAACTTAAAAATAAAACAGAAAAAAGTTCTTCCCTTCACACAGATGTATTTATATGAATGAATTATTTCCATGCTTATATCTATAAATACATAAAAGAGGAATAAAATCTAACTTGAACCAAAAAAGAAAAAAAAAACCTGAACCCACGAGTTAGACAGAGGAAAATCCTATCAGGGCACTTGCTCCAGCGGTAAACAATTCTGAAATTGGTCAGAGGTGGGGAATCATCTCCAATAGAGCCAGGTGCCCACTCCTACGCAAGGAGCATCCTCATTGCAAAGCGGGGGGCCATGCCGAGGCATCTGTGAGTAACCTTGAGCTGAGCCCCAGGCCAGCTGCTGTTGAACTTTTCCAACCCTTCCCAGGTAAAACACCTGAATATGTACAAGGCCTTGAAAGCCTAGAGGAAGGGGCGTGGAGCCACACCAGCGACAGCACGCAGGCCAACTTGGTTCCTGCAGGCCAGCCAGTATGGTCCTGGACCTGGGCGCTCTTCTGGAAGCTTTCCATTGCCCTGCCTGAGATACCCCTCCTGTCCCGGCCCCCACTGCTTTTTTCCTTCCTCACATCTGTCCGGAGAGAAATTCCAGCGGAAGGTATGGGTGACACATCCTCTTCTTTACAAGTGGAAGCCTGGCAACTCCTGCAGAAAGTCCAGCAGAGACCCACTCACACCGGGCCACCCACAAAGCCGTGACCCCTCACTCCCTCCCACCAGCAAAGCCCCGAGACTGCTGACTGGGCAGAGAATATGGCGTCAGGCAGAGCTTCAGGGGCTATTGCTGCCTGCCGTGCTGTTTATATTGACCTCAACTCAGGCACACCTTGGGAGGGCCGGCCGGCAGGGTCAGGCTACCCAGGTCAGCTAATCCTCAGCCCTCAGGGAATCACATTGTTGAAAATGGACCTCGCTAAGGCAGAATAGAAGCCAAGGAATAAAAGGACACAATGCCATTTGCAGCAACGTATGTGTGTCTAGAGGTAATCACGTGAATTGTAGTAAGTCAGAAACTGAAAGACACATATCATATCATGTCTCTTATAGGTGTGACCGAAAAATGGATATCAGGGCAGATATTTCCACGGAGAAGGGCAATCACAGATTCATTAAACAAACTTATGGTTCACCAAAGGAAAGGTGTGAGGATTGGTTTCATTATGATATTGGGGTTAACAGACATATAAAAACACAGGTGACATATATAATCACCGAAGACCTACAGAATACCAAGAGAAGACTACTCAACATTCTGTCATAAGGTACATGGGAAAAGGATCCCAGGAAGAACTGACATATGTATATGTGTAAAAGAACCACATCTTCCATACCTACAACAAGCCAAACATTGTAATCAAATTTGCTGTAATAAAAAATAAATAATTAAATAAAAAACACAAACAAGAAGTAGTGAGACAAACTTGAGGGGCTTTCTCCTGGCACATTCCATTCTAAATTCCAATCTAGAACACGACTTCCATTGAGGCTCTGTTGCCCCAGTAACCAGATTTGGTAAGGGAGACCTGCTGCCACCTTGTGGCCGTTTCACACAACAGCAGCTTTAATCCCAGCGCTAATGGTCAGTTGATATTCAAAATCATTGCAGGCCTGTAAATGACACCTGCCCGTAAAACAAATCCTGGGTTCATATAGCGACCAAAAAATTCAAAGGACGTCCATATTTCAAAACGACAGTTTCAAAAGGCATATTTTACACACATTAGTGTTCTGCTTCTTTTTCTTTCTTTCTTTTTTTGTTAAAAAAACGGGAATGGCAAAAAGCATCCCTCAGAATGGGCGAAAATATTTGCAAACGAATCAATGGACAAAGATTTAATCTCCAATATATATAAAGAGCTCATGCAGCTTAATATTAAAACAACAAACAACCCAATACAAAAATGGGCAGAAGATCTAAAGAGACGTTTCTTCAAAGAAGACACAGAGATGGTCAAGACGCACATGAAAAGCTGCTCAACATCACTAATTATTAGAGAAATGCAAATCAAAACTACAATGAGGTATCACTTCACACCTGTTAGAATCGGCATCATCAGAAAATCTACAAACAACGAATTCTGGGGAGGGTGTGGACAAAAGGATCCCTCTTCCACTAGTGGTGGAAATGTAAATTGATACAGTCAAGATGGAGAACAGTATGGAGTTTCCTTAAAAAAACTAGAAATAGAATTACCATATGATCCAGCAATCCCACTTCTGGGCATATACCCAGATAAAACCATAAA